>NC_134354.1:492004853-492304853 GCF_048569485.1 Anomaloglossus baeobatrachus
ACAATTGCAATAGTAGAAATTATTTTAAAATTGTGACCATGCTTGCCAAAAAGGGAAATGGTATTTTATAAAAAAAATAAATAAAAAAAACCCCTTCATACTGACTGGCCTCAAGACATGAAGTTATTTGGCATCTATAACTGCCTTCCCCCACAATTGGTTATTGTAGTCCAACGTGTAGAATTTTCCAGGGATAGTGTGTACTTAAGCAGCACTTGAACAAGACAAGTGTGCCTGTTTTTTCTACAGAGTACAGTTGACAAAAAGCGTGCCAATCAACTTGAGAGCAATGGCTTTGCCGGGCGCATTCACCTCTTGCCAGATCTCTTACAGCAAAGCCATTCCTCCTCCACCACCTCTTCCCCATCCTCAAGTCAACCGACACCCACCATGTCCCCACAGACACCCCAGGACAAGTTAACTGCTAATGAGGTATGTCTGACTCTAGCTGGCTGCTTTGATCAGGAGGCATAATTTCCACATTGGATGGTAACACAATCTTTTCATGAGCTTCTGAATAATGCCACCCTAGATTTAGTCCATACACAACTTAACATCACCACTCTATTCACAAGTTGCACCATCATCTGCATGTCTTATTGTTCAATAAATATACATTGCTACACTAAAGGATCATGGGAAATGACACCGCAGTAAAAGTGTTATCCATGCTCTGTCATCCACTACTTTCCCTCATATGTACTTGATTTTTCCTGTGTGTTCAACTATCATAAATATTTGTGTGTCCTTCATATCTACTATTTTACACTATTCGAGAATGCTGATGTATTGGCGATGGAGTGTGCAGAACAGTAGCAATTTGACATTTCACGTTGTGGTTTAAGGACGCAATCTGGGTTTTATGTTTACATCCCTCCACCCACCCCACCCCTACATGATTGCCTGATCACACTCTGCACGTATTATATACTGTGTACTTGTGTCTTTAGACACCATTAGAATTCCAGCTTTCACTCTGCTTCTTTTTCCTCTATGCTCGGCTATGAATCCCATGATGCATCAGCACAGCATCACACACAAACTAGAGCCAGTACCAAGTCTGCCTGCAGTGGTGGCAAAGGTTATCATCTCCTCTATACTCTTCTAAATGAGCGAATAGCTCAATATGCTGTCATCTTCTATATTATAATTGCGTGACACTAGCTGCGTTCTAGTCGTCATCAAATTTTCACCAACCTGGAGAAAGTGTAGTACAATCCATGTAATTTCATCATACAGGAAGCTATGCTACCTGCTACCGGTTACGCTGACACCCCCCAGGAGAGAATAAAGCCATATAATTCTTAGGCGGTCACCATGTGATCACGTGACCTTATTGCCAAGATGTGTACCCTGAGTTTTCAGTTAGAAGCTAACAACTACATAAGATAAAGCTAACTGAATTATAGTGAAATCTATATTTATAGGATGACTATTGACAGAATGGATTAAAAAACAAAAGCAGGGTGCCATTTAGAAGGGTTATTTTCTTGTTAAGAAGTTATCACCTACCCTATGGATTGTCAATCATTTCCTAACTGCTGGAACCCCCACTGATTCCAAAAAAAGTAGGCTCTGAAAAGCCTCATTTGCATTGCTGCCATGCTCACTGATGGGAGTGCCATAGACTAGCCAAGTGCAGCACTCTATCTATGACCACCCCAACAGTGTGGATGATCGATCTCCGCTCCATCACACAATTTTCAGTATCGATGGGTGTCCCAGCACTCATGTTCTCAATGATCAGGAAGTTATCCAATATGCTATGGATATGGGATAACTTCTAACCTTGTGAATCTCCTTTTTTTGGGAACTGTCTTAATACAATAGTTGGTAGATGTGACCGTCAAAAACTCTATATAAAGTAAGCCTACAACTAGCATTCTAAAATATAAGAAATCAAAATGCTTTTTTTGGGACTGGTAAATCTTTAAGTATTCTATGGTGGATAATCTTCTACCATTTAATCAAAATCTATGTGTGGCAGAAAAAAAATAACTGAGCAGATTAGACCTCCATTAAAGCATTAAGCATCAAATCTTTGTTTTTACATTCCAAGCCAAAGTACAAGCAACAAAGAAGTACAAGCAAATGAGCGGCCCATAAACTAACTCTGAAATCAAATTTGTGCTTATAAATGTCTTTTGAAGTACTCAGGAAAATGAAAGACCCAGTGTGTGCAAGATGTCACATCTTCTCATACTCTAATGCGACTTTCTTTCTTTGTCGCTCCATTGGGAGACCCAGACAATTGGGTGTATAGCTATTGCCTCTGGAGGCCACACAAAGTATTACACTTAAAAGTGTAAGGCCCCTCCCCTTCTGGCTATACACCCCCAGTGGGATCACTGGCTCACCAGTTTTGTGCTTTGTGCGAAGGAGGCAACACATCCACGCATAGCTCCACTTTTTAGTCAGCAGCAGCTGCTGACTATGTCGGATGGAAGAAAAGAGGACACATATAGTGTCCCCAGCATGCTCCCTTCTCACCCCACTGTATGTCGGAGGTGTTTGTAAGGTTGAGGTACCCATTGCGGGTACGGCGGCAGGAGCCCACATGCTGATTCCTTCCCCATCCCTTTTTACAGGGCTCTGGGTGAAGTGGGATTTACCGGTCTCCAGGCACTGAGACCGTGCTCCATCTACAGCCCCTGGAGAAGATGCTGGATGGAGCGGAGTACATCAGGGACATGGCCCTGCTTCCTCAAGGTACTCTGTGTCCCCGTGCATTTGGCGCTCACACCGCAGCATGCTGGGTGTTGTAGTGCGCCGGGGGACATCAGCGCTGCGGCGCCTGTGCCATAGCCTCATTCAGCTTAGCTGAAGCAGGCACACTATTGGGACACGGTCGCGCCGGCCGCTGGGACTGCGGCACGGCTGGCACTTGTAGTGCGCCGGGGACTTCAGCGCGGCCTGCGCTTTTACGGCGGCCGCGCTGATAACTACAGTCCCCGGCTTTTGCGGCCTGCTTCCGTTCGTTCCCGCCCCCAGACCTGCCAGTCAGGAGAGGGGCGGGACGCTGCCCACGTCTAGGACTCGGGCGCGCCGGCCGCTGGAACAGCGGCGCGGCTGGCACTTGTAGTGCGCCGGGGACTTCAGCGCGGCCCGCGCTTTTACGGCGGCCGCGCTGATAACTCGAGTCCCCGGCTTTTGCGGCCTGCTTTAGTTCGTTCCCGCCCCCAGACCTGCCAGTCAGGAGAGGGGCGGGACGCTGGCCACTTCTAGGGCGGTCGCGCCGGCCGCTGGGACTGCGGCGCGGCTGGCACTTGTGGTGCGCCGGGGACTTCAGCGCGGCCCGCGCTTTTACGGCGGCCGCGCTGTTAACTCGAGTCCCCGGCTTCTGGGCCTAGTCTCCCTTCGTTACCGCCCACAGCCCTGACAGTCAGGGTAGGGGCGTGACGCTGCATAGAGCAGAGCTGAGAGCTGGAGTATGTTTTGCATACTCCACCCCTCTCACTGTGTGCAATTCCCGCACTTTCTCAGGCACGCCCACGGCTTCCTTCTCTACAAGGACACCGGCAGCCATTAGTGTCAGTTTCTGTACGATACAGAGACAAGTGTGGAAGACCCTGGCATTCTGATAGTCACACAATCGCTGTAACAGGCGTTAAGCAGCACCTGTGGTGCTACCCCACTAGTGCAGAAGTGCACTTATAGATATGCTTGTACTATATACATTGCACTGTTTGGTCGCACGTTGTATATACCCTCCTGGATTATGCGGAGGAGTTATCAGCATATTCTCTGTGTAAAACAAAGGTGCAGAACCACATGTTTTTCTATACAGCTGGTACAGCATGTACGGCTATACGGCCGGCTGGTACATAGACTCCCATTGTATGCACTAATGGCCAGGGGATGAGGACGGTGTCTGCAGTATTTACTGACAGTTTTTCTGAGACTATGGCTATGATACTAGAAGCCTAGCAGTCCGGACATGTCTCTCACAATATGGGCACTGTTGAATCATTGATCCATGGCCCCCCTCAGTGTGAATAACTAACAGCTCCGGGAATGTCACACGCATCCCAGAGTCACGGCTCTGCACGGACGTCAGTCCCAGACAGCCTAAGTGGGCTCGCTATGAGCGGCCTCGGTTTCATCAGGGTCCTAACAGAAGGACTCGCTGTGTAATGAGGCGGAAGTAGCGGCTCAGGATTCTGATCCTGAGACCGCTCTCAATCTGGATACACCTGATTGTGACGCCATAGTAAATAATCTTATAGCGTCCATCTATAGAATGTGGGTTATTTCTCACAACTCCTCCAGTGGAGGAGTCAGCTTCACGTATTTTTCTGGACCACTCTGCCTTCAGAGAGGCAGTCCAGGAACACCACGCTTATCCAGATATGCGCTTCTCCAAACGGCTTAGGATACACGCTATCCCTGTCCCCTGACTTGGTCAAGGACTGGACCCAATGTCCCGAGCGGCATCCTCCAATCTCCAGGCTTGTAGCTAGATCCATAGTTGCAGTGGGAGATGGAACTGCAAACTCAAAGATGCCACTGACAGACAGATGGATCTCTGGTCGAAAGCCATCTATGAGGCTGTCGGCGCACCGTTGGCTCCGGCATTCTCTCCCTTGGGGCACTCCAAGCTATTTCAGCTTGTCTTACACAGATTGACACGGTTACACGTACATCTGTGCCGCAGGTGGCATCCTTAACCTCTCAAATGTCTGCATTTGTTTCTTACGCGATTCAGGTTGTCCTGGACTCTGCGAACCGTGCGGCGGTAGCCTCCGCTACTCCGTGTTTTTAAGCAGAGCCTGGTCTGCTCGTTAAGTGAATGGAAGGCAGATTCTGCTTCCAAAAAAGGTTGTCTAACCAGTTGCCTTTTTCTGCTGACCGACTGTTTGGTGAGCGTTGGATGTAACCATCAAACAGTCCAGGGGTAAGGATTCATCCTTTCCTCAGCCCGGACACAACAAACCCCAACAGAGCAAGAGGCAGTCGGGGTTTTCGGCCTTTTCGAGGCTCGGGCAGGTCCCATTTTTCCTCGTCCAAGGTGGACTCAAAAGGATCAGAGGAGCTAAGATTCTTAGCGGGCTCAGTCTCGCCCAAAAAAGCGACAGTCGGAAAACCCGCTTCCAAGGCGGCTTCCTCATGACTTGCGGCCTCGGTCCGTAGCAGGCTCTCCCGCCTTGGCGATATTTAGCTGCCATAGGTCAATGACCATTGAGTGTGAGACATTCTGTCTCACGGGTACAGGATAGAGATCACTTCTCGTCCTCCAACTCGATTCTTCAGAATTTCTCCACCTCCCGGCCGGGCCGCTGCTCTTCTGCAAACAGGGTGCACTCTATAGGCAGAAAGAGTGATGACCCCCGTTCCTCTTCAGGAACAAGGTCACGGTTTTTACCCCAAATTCTTTGCGGTACCTATAACAACGGGCCGTTCCGTCCCGTTCTGGATCTAAAAATGCTCAGCAAGCTCGTGGACACCAGGCGGTTCCGGATGGAATCCCTCCGCCATGTCATCGCCTCAAGGTCCCAAGGATATTTCCTAGCATCATTAGGCATCAAGGATGCTTATCCACACGTGCCGATTGATCCAGAGCACTAGCGTTTCTACGCTTCGTTATAGGAGACGAACACCCTCTGTTCGTAGCTCTACCTTCCGGCTAGCGACAGTCCAACTGGTCTTCGCCAAGGTCAGGGCAGCAGTAGTCACAGTCCTGCACTCTCAGGGTCACTCTGTGGTCCCGTATTTAGACGATCTACTTGTCAAGGCACTCTCTTAGGAAACATGCCAACACTGCCCGAACGTTGCGCTGGAGACTCTCTAGAGTTTTGGGTGGATCATCAACTTTTTAAAGTCAGATCCGACCCCGACCCTATCGATAACATATCTAGGCATAGAGTTTCTTACTCTCTCAGCGATAGTGAAGCTGCCGCTAGACAAACAGCATTCACTACGGGCTGCAAGCTCTTCTTTAAGAACCAGTCGCACACATTGACACGCCTCATGCACTTCCTACGTAAGATGGTAGCAATGGAGGCAGTTCCTTTCGCGCAGTTTTACTGCGTCCACTACAATGGGACATTCTCCGCCAATGGGACGAGGAGTCGACGTCCCTCAACAGAGTCGTCGTTCTTCTCAGGCGGCCAAGGAATCTCTACGGTGGTGGCTTCTTCTCACCTCTTGGTAAAAAAGAAGGTCCTTCCTATCCCCGTCCTGGGCGATAGTTACGACAGACGCGAGTCTATCAGGGTGGGGAGCAGTTTTTCTCCACTACAGCGCTCAGGGTACGTGGACTCAGCAAGAGTCCACTCTTCAGATCAATGTTCTTGAACACAGAGCAGTGTATCTTGCCCTACAATCCTTCCAACAGCGGCTGGAAAGCAAGCATATCCGACTTCAGTCGGACAGCTCCACAGCGGTGGCATACATCAACCACCAAGGAAGAACGCGCAACCGGCAAGCCTTCCAGGAAGTCCGGCAGGTTCTGATGTGGGTGGAAGACACGGCATCCACCATATCCACAATTCATCCCAAGTGTGGAAACTAGGAAGCTGACTTCCTAAGTCGCTGAGGTGTGGCCGAAAGAGTATGGTCTCCTCACCCGGACGGGTTTCAGGAGATCTGGCGCCGCTGACAGAGGCCGGACGTCGATCTAATGGCGTCACGGCACAACAACAATGTGCCAGCTTCATGGCACGGTTTCACAATCATCGAGCTCTGGCGGCAAACGCCTTAGTTCAGCATTGGTCGCAGTTCCAGCTACCTTAGGTGCCACCTCTGGCATTGTTGCCCAGAGTACTGCGCTAGATCAAGACCGACTGCGGCCGCGCCATCCTCGTCGCTACAAATTGGCCGAGGATGTGTGGTACTCGGTTTTGTGGTGCCTCACGGTAGGCTAACCGGGGGCACTACCAGACCAATCAGACTGGCTGTCTCAAGGGCCATTCTTCCATTTGGATTCTACGGCCCTCAACCGGATGGTGTGGCATTGAGTCCTGGAACCTAGTGTCGTCAGGATTACCTCAGGACGTGGTTGCCACCATGAGACAGGCTAGCATACCAACGTCCGCCAAGATTGACCACAGGACGTGGAAGATGTTCTTATCTCGGTGCTCGGCGCAGGGTGTTTCTCCCTGGCCGGTTGCATCGTCTATGTTTCCTTCCTTCCTGCAATCTAGGTAGGAAAATGGGTTGTCGCTCAGTTCCCTTTAGGGACAAGTCTCAGCGCTATCTGTATTTTTTCAGAAACGACGACTTCCTCAGGTACGCACGTTCCTACGGGGAGTTTGTCTTCTCAGCACTCCGTACAAGCGGCCGTTAGAGCCCTGAGATCTGAACAAGGTTCTAATTGCTCTCCAGATGCCGCCTTTCGAGCCTTTGAAGGATGTCTCCCTTCCCGTTTTTCACGGGAAGTGGCCTTCTAGTAACGGTCTCGTCTCTTAGGAGAGTTTCCGAGCTAGCAACGCTCTCATACAAACTCCCTTCCTGGTCCTTCACCAGGACAGGGTAGTTCTGCGTCCGGTTCCGGAATTTCTCCCTAAGGTGGTATCCCATTTTCATATCAATCAGGATATCACCTCACCTTCTTTGTGTCCTCGTCCAGTCCATCAATTTCAGAAAGATTTGCATCTGTTGGTTCTGGTGAGAGCACTCAGGTTCTACTTCCCGCATGGCGCTCCTGCGCCACCCGGATGCACTCTTTGTCCTTGTCGCTGGTCGGCGTAAACAGTCGCAAGCTTCCAGATCCACCCTTGCTCGGGGGCTCGAGGCACCAATTCTTGAAACCTACAGTTCTACTGGGCTTCTGGTTCTCTCAAGGCCGAAGGCCCATTCTACCAGAGCCGTGGGTGCATCCTGGGCATTACGGCACCAGGCTACGGCTCAGCAGGTGTGTCAGGCACCCACCTGGTCGAGTCTACTTACTTTTACCAAGCATTATCAGATGCATACCTACGCTTCGGCAGACGCCAGCCTAGGTAGATAAGTCATTCAGGCGGCGGTTGGCCACCTGTAGGAGAGGGCCGTTTGACGGCCCTATCATGAGGTATTCTTTTACCCACCCAGGGATTGCTTTTGGACATCCCAATTGTCTGGGTCTCCCAATGGAGCGACAAAGAAGAAGGGAATTTTGTTTACTTACCGTAAATTCCTTTTCTTCTAGCTCCAATTGGGAGACCCAGCACCCGCCCTGTTTTCTCGGGGTTTTTCTGTTTTTTCGGGTACACATGTTGTTCATGTGGTATGGTTCAGTTCTCCGATGTTTCCTCGGATTGAATTGGTCTTTAAACCAGTTATTGGCTTTCCTCCTTCTTGCTTTGGCACTAAAACTGGTGAGCCAGTGATCCCACTGGGGGTGTATAGCCAGAAGGGGAGGGGCCTTACACTTTTAAGTGTAATACTTTGTGTGGCCTCCAGAGGCAATAGCTATACACCCAATTGTCTGGGTCTCCCAATTGGAGCTAGAAGAAAAGGAATTTACGGTAAGTAAACAAAATTCCCTTCTTTTCGCTCCTAATTGGGAGACCCAGACAATTGGGTGTATAGCTATTGCCTCTGGAGGCCACACAAAGTATTACACTTAAAAGTGTAAGGCCCCTCCCCTTCTGGCTATACACCCCCAGTGGGATCACTGGCTCACCAGTTTTGTGCTTTGTGCGAAGGAGGCAACACATCCACGCATAGCTCCACTTTTTAGTCAGCAGCAGCTGCTGACTATGTCGGATGGAAGAAAAGAGGGCCCATACTAAGGGCTCCCAGCATGCTCCCTTCTCACCCCACTTTTGTCGGAGGTGTTTGTAAGGTTGAGGTACCCATTGCGGGTACGGCGGCAGGAGCCCACATGCTGATTCCTTCCCCATCCCTTTTTACAGGGCTCTGGGTGAAGTGGGATTTACCGGTCTCCAGGCACTGAGACCGTGCTCCATCTACAGCCCCTGGAGAAGATGCTGGATGGAGCGGAGTACATCAGGGACATGGCCCTGCTTCCTCAAGGTACTCTGTGTCCCCGTGCATTTGGCGCTCACACCGCAGCATGCTGGGTGTTGTAGTGCGCCGGGGGGCATCAGCGCTGCGGCGCCTGTGCCATGGCCTCATTCAGCTTCGCTGAAGCAGGCTCACTTATGGGAATTGGTCGCGCCGGCCGCTGGGACTGCGGCGCGGCTGGCACTTGTAGTGCGCCGGGGACTTCAGCGCGGCCTGCGCTTTTACGGCGGCCGCGCTGATAACTAGAGTCCCCGGCTTTTGCGGCCTGCTTCCGTTCGTTCCCGCCCCCAGACCTGCCAGTCAGGAGAGGGGCGGGACGCTGGCCACTTCTAGGAATCGGTCGCGCCGGCCGCTGGGACTGCGGCGCGGCTGACACTTGTGGTGCGCCGGGGACTTCAGCGCGGCCCGCGCTTTTACGGCGGCCGCGCTGATAACTAGAGTCCCCGGCTTTTGCGGCCTGCTTCCGTTCGTTCCCGCCCCCAGACCTGCCAGTCAGGAGAGGGGCGGGACGCTGGCCACTTCTAGGAATCGGTCGCGGCCGCTGGGACTGCGGCGCGGCTGGCACTTGTGGTGCGCCGGGGACTTCAGCGCGGCCCGCGCTTTTACGGCGGCCGCGCTGTTAACTCGAGTCCCCGGCTTCTGGGCCTAGTCTCCCTTCGTTACCGCCCACAGCCCTGACAGTCAGGGTAGGGGCGTGACGCTGCATAGCACAGCAGCGCTGAGAGCTGGAGTATGTTTTGCATACTCCACCCCTCTCACTGTGTGCACTGTGAATCCGGATTCCCGCACTTTCTCAGGCACGCCCACGGCTTCCTTCTCTACAAGGACGCCGGCAGCCATTAGTGTCAGTTTCTGTACGATACAGAGACAAGTGTGGAAGACCCTGGCATTCTGATAGTCACACAATCGCTGCAACAGGCGTTAAGCAGCACCTGTGGTGCTAACCCCACTAGTGCAGAAGTGCACTTATAGATATGCTTGTACTATATACATTGCACTGTTTGGTCGCACGTTGTATATACCCTCCTGGATTATGCGGAGGAGTTATCAGCATATTCTCTGTGTAAAACAAAGGTGCAGAACCACATGTTTTTCTATACCGCTGGTACAGCATGTACGGCTATACGGCCGGCAGGTTACATAGACTCCCATTGTATGCACTAATGGCCAGGGGATGAGGACGGTGTCTGCAGTATTTACTGACAGTTTTTCTGAGACTATGGCTATGATACTAGAAGCCTAGCAGTCCGGACATGTCTCTCACAATATGGGCACTGTTGAATCATTGATCCATGGCCCCCCTCAGTGTGAACAACTAACAGCTCCGGGAATGTCACACGCATCCCAGAGTCACGGCTCTGCACGGACGTCAGTCCCAGACAGCCTAAGCGGGCTCACTATGAGCGGCCTCGGTTTCATCAGGGTCCTAGCAGAAGGACTCGCTGTGTAATGAGGCGGAAGTAGCGGCTCAGGATTCTGATCCTGAGACCGCTCTCAATCTGGATACACCTGATCGTGACGCCATAGTAAATAATCTTATAGCGTCCATCTATAGAATGTGGGTTATTTCTCACAGCTCCTCCAGTGGAGGAGTCAGCTTCACGTATTTTTCTGGACCACTCTGCCTTCAGAGAGGCAGTCCAGGAACACCACGCTTATCCAGATATGCGCTTCTCCAAACGGCTTAGGATACACGTTATCCCTGTCCCCTGACTTGGTCAGGGACTGGACCCAGTGTCCCAAGCGGCATCCTCCAATCTCCAGGCTTGTAGCTAGATCCATAGTTTCAGTGGGAGATGGAACTGCTGTTGGCTCCGGCATTCTCTCCCTTGGGGCACTCCAAGCTATTTCAGCTTGTCTTACACAGATTGACACGGTTACACGTACATCTGTGCCGCAGGTGGCATCCTTAACCTCTCAAATGTCTGCATTTGTTTCTTACGCGATTCAGGTTCTCCTGGACTCTGCGAACCGTGCGGCGGTAGCCTCCGCTACTCCGTGTTTTTAAGCAGAGCCTGGTCTGCTCGTTAAGTGAATGGAAGGCAGATTCTGCTTCCAAAAAAGGTTGCCTAACCAGTTGCCTTTTTCTGCTGACCGACTGTTTGGTGAATGTAACCATTAAACAGTCCAGGGGTAAGGATTCATCCTTTCCTCAGCCCGGACACAACAAACCCCAACAGAGCAAGAGGCAGTCGGGGTTTTCGGCCTTTTCGAGGCTCGGGCAGGTCCCTTTTTTCCTCGTCCAATGTGGACTCAAAAGGATCAGAGGAGCTCAGATTCTTAGCGGGCTCAGTCACGCCCAAAAAAGCGACAGTCTGAAAACCCGCTTCCAAGGCGGCTTCCTCATGACTTGCGGCCTCGGTCGGTAGCAGGCTCTCCCGCCTTGGCGATATTTAGCTGCCATAGGTCAATGACCATTGAGTGTGAGACATTCTGTCTCACGGGTACAGGATAGAGCTCACTTCTCGTCCTCCAACTCGATTCTTCAGAATTTCTCCACCTCCCGGCCGAGCCGCTGCTCTTCTGCAAACAGGGTGCACTCTATAGGCAGAAAGAGTGATGACCCCCGTTCCTCTTCAGGAACAAGGTCACGGTTTTTACCCCAAATTCTTTGCGGTACCTATAACAACGGGCCGTTCCGTCCCGTTCTGGATCTAAAAATGCTCAGCAAGCTCGGGGACACCAGGCGGTTCCGGATGGAATCCCTCCGCCATGTCATCGCCTCAAGGTCCCAAGGATATTTCCTAGCATCATTAGGCATCAAGGATGCTTATCCACACGTGCCGATTGATCCAGAGCACCAGCGTTTCTACGCTTCGTTATAGGAGACGAACACCTTCTGTTCGTAGCTCTACCTTCCGGCTAGCGACAGTCCCACTGGTCTTCGCCAAGGTCAGGGCAGCAGTAGTCACAGTCCTGCACTCTCAGGGTCACTCTGTGATCCCGTATTTAGACGATCTACTTGTCAAGGCACTCTCTTAGGAAACATGCCAACACTGCCCGAACGTTGCGCTGGAGACTCTCTAAAGTTTTGGGTGGATCATCAACTTTTTAAAGTCAGATCCGACCCCGACCCTATCGATAACATATCTAGGCATAGAGTTTCTTACTCTCTCAGCGATAGTGAAGCTTCCGCTAGACAAACAGCATTCACTACGGGCTGCAAGCTCTTCTTTAAGAACCAGTCGCACACATTGAGACGCCTCATGCACTTCCTACGTAAGATGGTAGCAATGGAGGCAGTTCCTTTCGCGCAGTTTTACTGCGTCCACTACAATGGGACATTCTCCGCCAATGGGACGAGGAGTCGACGTCCCTCAACAGAGTCGTCGTTCTTTCTCAGGCGGCCAAGGAATCTCTACGGTGGTGGCTTCTTCCCACCTCTTGGTCAAAAAGAAGGTCCTTCCTATCCCCATCCTGGGCGATAGTTACGACAGACGCGAGTCTATCAGGGTGGGGAGCAGTTTTTCTCCACTACAGCGCTCAGGGTACGTGGACTCAGCAAGAGTCCACCCTTCAGATCAATGTTCTTGAACACAGAGCAGTGTATCTTGCCCTACAAACCTTCCAACAGCGGCTGGAAAGCAAGCATATCCGACTTCAGTCGGACAGCTCCACAGCGGTGGCATACATCAACCACCAAGGAAGAACGCGCAACCGGCAAGCCTTCCAGGAAGTCCGGCAGGTTCTGATGTGGGTGGAAGACACGGCATCCACCATATCCACAATTCACATCCCAAGTGTGCAAACTAGGAAGCTGACTTCCTAAGTCGCTGAGGTGTGGCCGAAAGAGTATGGTCTCCTCACCCGGACGGGTTTCAGGAGATCTGGCGCCGCTGACAGAGGCCGGACGTCGATCTAATGGCGTCACGGCACAACAACAATGTGCCAGCTTCATGGCACGGTTTCACAATCATCGAGCTCTGGCGGCAAACGCCTTAGTTCAGCATTGGTCGCAGTTCCAGCTACCTTAGGTGCCACCTCTGGCATTGTTGCCCAGAGTACTGCGCTAGATCAAGACCGACTGCGGCCGCGCCATCCTCGTCGCTACAGATTGGCCGAGGATGTTGTGGTACTCGGTTCTGTGGTGCCTCACGGTAGGCTAACCGGGGGCACTACCAGACCAATCAGACTGGCTGTCTCAAGGGCCATTCTTCCATTTGAATTCTACGGCCCTCAACCGGATGGTGTGGCATTGAGTCCTGGAACCTAGTGTCGTCAGGATTACCTCAGGACGTGGTTGCCACCATGAGACAGGCTAGCATACCAACGTCCGCCAAGATTGACCACAGGACGTGGAAGATATTCTTATCTCGGTGCTCGGCGCAGGGTGTTTCTCCCTGGCCGGTTGCATCGTCTATGTTTCCTTCCTTCCTGCAATCTAGGTAGGAAAATGGGTTGTCGCTCAGTTCCCTTTAGGGACAAGTCTCAGCGCTATCTGTATTTTTTCAGAAACGACGACTTCCTCAGGTACGCACGTTCCTACGGGGAGTTTGTCTTCTCAGCACTCCGTACAAGCGGCCGTTAGAGCCCTGAGATCTGAACAAGGTTCTAATTGCTCTCCAGATGCCGCCTTTCGAGCCTTTGAAGGATGTCTCCCTTCCCGCTTTTCACGGGAAGTGGCCTTCTAGTAACGGTCTCGTCTCTTAGGAGAGTTTCCGAGCTAGCAACGCTCTCATACAAACTCCCTTCCTGGTCCTTCACCAGGACAGGGTAGTTCTGCGTCCGGTTCCGGAATTTCTCCCTAAGGTGGTATCCCACTTTCATATCAATCAGGATATCACCTCACCTTCTTTGTGTCCTCGTCCAGTCCATCAATTTCAGAAAGATTTGCATCTGTTGGTTCTGGTGAGAGCACTCAGGTTCTACTTCCCGCATGGCGCTCCTGCGCCACCCGGATGCACTCTTTGTCCTTGTCGCTGGTCGGCGTAAACAGTCGCAAGCTTCCAAATCCACCCTTGCTCGGGGGATCGAGGAACCAATTCTTGAAACCTACAGTTCTACTGGGCTTCTGGTTCTCTCAAGGCCGAAGGCCCATTCTACCAGAGCCGTGGGTGCATCCTGGACATTACGGCACCAGGCTACGGCTCAGCAGGTGTGTCAGGCACCTACCTGATTGGGTCTGCATACTTTTACCAAGCATTTTCAGGTGCATACCTACGCTTCGGCAGACGCCAGCCTAGGTAGATAAGTCCTTCAGGCGGCAATTGCCCACCTGTAGGAAAGGGCTGTTTGACGGCCCTATCACGAGGTATTCTTTTACCCACCCAGGGACTGCTTTTGGACGTCCCAATTGTCTGGGTCTCCCAATTAGGAGCGAAAAAGAAGAAGGGAATTTTGTTTACTTACCGTAAATTCCTTTTCTTCTAGCTCCAATTGGGAGACCCAGCACCCGCCCTGTTTTCTCTGGGTTTTTCTGTTTTTTCGGGTACACATGTTGTTCATGTGGTATGGTTCAGTTCTCCGATGTTTCCTCGGATTGAATTGGTCTTTAAACCAGTTATTGGCTTTCCTCCTTCTTGCTTTGGCACTAAAACTGGTGAGCCAGTGATCCCACTGGGGGTGTATAGCCAGAAGGGGAGGGGCCTTACACTTTTAAGTGTAATACTTTGTGTGGCCTCCAGAGGCAATAGCTATACACCCAATTGTCTGGGTCTCCCAATTGGAGCTAGAAGAAAAGGAATTTACGGTAAGTAAACAAAATTCCCTTCTTTTTCTTTTTTAACATGCACAAAGTTTTAATTTCACATTAAAACTACATGAATCTCACACCAGTCCTTTAAATAGTATCATAAACAGGGAGAGCAATATGGGTGTAAGTCGTGCTAAAACCACAGGATCCAGAAGATTTTAAATAAATCCCTTTATTTTCATAAGTCTATGTGTTTCAGAGCTATAACCATCTCCTTCTTCAGGACAAGGGAAATCATACCTGGGTATGATTTTCCTTGTCCTGAAGGAGATGGTTATATCTCTGAAGCGCATAGACTTATGAAAATAAAGGGATTTATTTAAAATCTTCTGGATCCTTTGGTTTTAGCGCGGCTTACACCCATATTGCTCTCCCTGTTTGATACTATTTACTTTCGGGACCGCTGCTGACCACCACCGTTACTTGTGCAGAAAGGAGTTGTGACTGGCACAACCCCACCAGGTGAGTGCGTTTTCAGCACTAGACAAAAACCCTATACCGGGTAAGACCCTATTTTGCGCTTTCTTTATCGTTCCTATGGGAGACCCAGACCATGGGTGTTTAGCTTCTGCCTCCGGAGGACACACAAAGTACTACACTTAAAAGTGTAGCTCCTCCCTCTGAGCTTATACACCCCCTGGAGAACCAGATCTAGCCAGTTTATCGCTTTGTGTCAGGAGGCATACATCCACACATGCATTCTCATCTGATTTTTTTTGATTTTTGGAAAGAGTTTGAAGAAAAGCGGGTCCAAGTCTGGACTCCCGGCATGTCCCTTCTCACCCCACTGTGTCGGCGGTGCTGTTAAGGTTGATTTCCAAGGCTGGAGCCTTACATGCCGCGCTCTTTCACCATCCCTCCTGGGCTCTGGCTTGAAGTGGGAGCCAGCACGGTCTCCATGCTTGGCAGGAGACCGGTCTCCATCCGCAGCCCTTCAGGACCCTGCCGGACCGGAGCACTCATCCCCAGGAACTTGGAACCCTGCGTCTCAGCAAGCTAAGTACCTGAGACGTTTATATATGGGGGTCCCTGTACTTTATTGTTGTGGGAGAGTGTGCTGAGTGTGTTTTATGACATTTCCGGCGGGTTCTCTGGCTGTCGCCTGAGAACCGCGCCGATGGTGCCTGCGCATCGGCCGCGCTGCTCAAATTTAGGCCCCGGCTTCGCCGGAGGCCTAGTTTCGGTTTCACTGCCCTCGCATGTCACTCATGCAGAGGGACAGGCTCGGCTCCGCCCGGAGGCCGTTCTGGATACTCCCCACTGCTGGGGCGTCCCTCCTCCCCGGCAGGTCTCTATAGCCCTCCAGTTCCCGCTCCTCAGGACAAGTCCCGCCCCCTCTCTTCGCTCCGGCGGCCATTTTCTCAGCGTTCTCTCTGCAAGCGCTGGTCTGCAGCATCTCTGCTGAGTTGCTGTGCTTGGGGGTCCGGGCTTCGGGATCTGGAGGGCACACAACACCGCTCCAGCGGTCTGGTAAGCCACAACCGGTCTCCGGTTGTGGACCTCTGATTATACTCTCTGGGGTTCATTCTCTGGCAGAGCCCCCACTCCAGCAGCATGTCTCACACGAGGAGCAAGGCTCCAAAGCTGTATTCATTATGCACTGCATGTAAGCTCCTGCTGACTGAACCGAGCATATTCCCACATTGTGATGCCTGCTCTAACCTGGCGGTGCCTCAGCCTGGAGTCTCACCCCCAGTGGTCTCTCAGGCTGCCCCTGCTCCTGTGGCTGAACCCCCGGCTTGGGTAGAATCCTTTTCTAGGTCTATCTCCCAATCTTTTGCTGACTCCATGGGACTTCTGTCCAGGACTTTGCTGAACATGCATCAGCCCCTTTCACAGGGTGCCTCTGCTGCTAGGGGTCTCTCAGGCCCGAAGCTCACAGAGGATTCATCATCTGGTCCCAGACCCCGTCCTTCTAAGAAGAGACGCAGGGTTCCCTCTCCTTCCTCGTCCCGCGGCTCTGATTCAGTAGCTGACTCGCAGGACGAGGAGGATGCCTTTACGGGGGGCTCGGAGGTTAACTCCATGTGCCCCATTGATCTGTCCGAAAGTGACTCAGATGTTAGTGATTTGATTGCGTCCATTAATTCTGTACTGGATCTCAATCCGGCAGTATCAGAGGAGCAACCCTCTCTGGCAGAAAAGCACCAGTTTACCTCGCCTAAGAGAGCAAAGAGTGTGTTCTTTAACCACTCCAGTTTTCAGGCCGCTGTGACCAACCCAGGGCCTGTCCTGACAAACGCTTCCCAAAGCGTGGTTCTGATGACCGCTTTCCCTTTCCACCTGAGGTGGTCAAGGAGTGGGCTCATTCCCCAAAGGTAGACCCCCCGGTGTCTAGACTCTCAGCCCGGACCGTCGTATCGGTTGCTGATGGCACCTCTCTTAAGGATTCCACTGACCGCCAGATTGATCTTCTGGCCAAATCCGTATATGAAGCGGCGGGGGCTTCGTTCTCCCCGAGTTTTGCAGCAGTGTGGGCTCTCAAAGCCATCTCTGCTTCTCTAGAGGGGATGCATTCCCTCGCCAGGGAATCTATGCCCGAAATGGTTTCCTTAACTTCCCAAGCTTCAGCTTTTTCGTCCTATGCCATGTCTGCCATGCTGGAAGCTTCTCACCGCACTGCGGTGGCTTCGGCTAATTCCCTCGCTATCCGCAGGATCTTGTGGCTTCGAGAGTGGAAGGCAGATGCTTCTTCAAAGAAGTACCTTGCTGGACTCCCTTTTGCTGGGTCCCGGCTGTTCGGTGAACAGCTGGATGAAATTATCAAGGAAGCTACTGGTGGGAAGAGTACTTCCATGCCACAAACCAAAACCAGGAAACCTGTCCAGGGCAGGAATCAGTCGAGGTTTCGTTCCTTTCGTTCCTCCAACTGGTCCTCCTCTAAGCCCTCGGCCTCGTCCACTAACTCAGCCAAGGACCAGAAATCCAACTGGCGCCCAAAAGCGCGTCCACAAAAGACCGCAGGAGGTGCTGCCACCAAGGCAGCCTCCTCGTGACTATCTGTCCGCGCCAGCAACGTCCTTAGTCGGTGGCAGGCTCTCCCACTTTGGCGACGCGTGGTTTCAACACGTCTCCGATCAGTGGGTAAGGGATAGCATCTCCCACGGCTACAGGATAGAATTTTCTTCCAGTCCGCCAAACAGATTTTTTCTCTCAACTCCCCCCTGCTCCAAGGCCGCCGCCTTCTCACAGGCCGTGGCATCCTTGCAGGCCAACGGAGTAATTGTACCGGTTCCCGCCCGGGAACGGTTCAGAGGTTTCTACTCAAATCTCTTCCTAGTCCCCAAAAAGGACGGTTCCTTCCGGCCCATCCTGGATCTCAAGCTTCTCAACAAGCATGTTCAGGTGCGGCATTTTCGCATGGAGTCTCTGCGATCAGTCATTGCCTCAATGACCCAAGGGGACTTCCTGGCATCCATCGACATCAGAGATGCCTATCTGCATGTGCCAATTGCAGTTTCACACCAGCGTTGGCTACGTTTTGCAATCGGAGAGGAACATTTCCAATTCGTGGCTCTCCCCTTCGGGTTGGCCACAGCTCCTCGGGTATTCACCAAGGTCATGGCAGCAGTGATTGCGGTCCTGCACCTACAGGGGTTGGCAGTGATCCCTTACCTGGACGACCTTCTGGTAAAGGCTTCATCCAGCGTGGACTGTCAGCAGAGTGTCTCGCTCACTCTCGCCACTCTAGCCCAATTCGGGTGGCTTGTCAATCTTCCCAAGTCCACTCTGACTCCAACCCAGAGTCTCACGTACCTAGGGATGCAGTTCGAGACTTTGCCGGCACTTGTGAAGTTGCCCTTAGTCAAACAGCAGTCCCTCCAACTGGCGGTGCGCTCTCTGCTGAGGTCCCGCCGTTATTCCCTCAGGCGCCTGATGCAGGTGCTGGGTCATATGATGGCGTCAATGGAGGCTGTTCCCTTTGCCCAGTTCCATCTGCGTCCCCTGCAGCTGGACATTCTCCGCTGCTGGGACAAGCGGCCTTCCTCCTTGCACAGGTTAGTGGCTCTGTCGCCACAGACCAGAAGCTCTCTTCAGTGGTGGCTTCGGCCCCTCTCTCTGTCCCAGGGGCGCTCCTTTCTGGCCCCGTCCTGGGTGATCCTCACCACGGATGCCAGTCTATCCGGCTGGGGAGCGGTATGTCTCCACCACCGAGCGCAGGGCACTTTGACTCCGTCCGAATGAGCCCTTTCGATCAATGTGCTGGAAACCAGAGCCATGCTTCTGGCTCTCCTAGCTTTTCACAATCTGTTGGCGGGCAGGCACATCCGAGTCCAGTCGGACAACGTGACAGCGGTTGCCTACATCAATCACCAAGGCGGGACACGCAGCCGCCTGGCAATGTTGGAGGTACAACGCATCCTTCAATGGGTGGAGGACTCCAAGTCCACCATATCCGCAGTCCACATCCCAGGCGTGGAAAACTGGGAGGCAGATTATCTCAGCCGTCAAACCATGGACAGTGGCGAGTGGTCCCTGCACCCGGCAGTTTTTCAGTCAATCTGCCGCAAATGGGGCACTCCGGACGTGGACCTAATGGCATCCCGTCACAACAACAAAATTCCCGTTTACGTGGCTCGCTCCCACGATCCTCAGGCATTTGCCGCGGACGCTCTGGTCCAAGACTGGTCCCAGTTTCGTCTGTCCTACGTGTTTCCCCCTCTAGCTCTCTTGCCCAGAGTCCTGCGCAAGATCAGAATGAAGGGCCGTCGAGTCATTCTCATTGCTCCGGACTGGCCCAGGCGAGCTTGGTACCCAGACCTGCTCCATCTGTCCGTAGAGGTGCCGTGGCATCTTCCGGACCGTCCAGACCTTCTCTCACAAGGTCCGTTTTTCCGCCTGAATTCTGCGGCTCTCAAATTGACGGCGTGGCTCTTGAGTCCTGGATCTTGACGGCTTCTGGTATCCCTCCTGAAGTCATCTCCACTATGACTCGGGCCCGTAAGTCTTCCTCCGCCAAGATCTATCACAGGACTTGGAAAATTTTCCTGTCCTGGTGTCGCTCTTCCGGCCATCCTCCTTGGCCATTTTCCTTGCCGACCCTTCTGTCCTTTCTACAGTCCGGTCTGCAGTTGGGACTGTCCCTCAACTCTCTCAAGGGACAAGTCTCAGCTCTGTCAGTGCTGTTCCAGCGGCGTCTCGCCCGGCTGGCTCAGGTCCGCACCTTCATGCAGGGCGCGTCTCACATCATTCCGCCTTACCGGCGGCCCTTGGATCCCTGGGACCTCAATTTGGTTTTGCAGAAACCCCCCTTTGAGCCTCTTAGGGAGGTTTCTTTGTTTCGGCTTTCACAGAAAGTGGCCTTTCTAGTGGCCATAACTTCCCTCAGGAGAGTCTCCGATTTGGTTGCGCTCTCTTCGGAGTCACCTTTTTTGGTTTTTCATCAAGACAAGGTAGTTCTCCGTCCGACTCCGGACTTTCTTCCTAAGGTGGTCTCTCCTTTCCACCTTAACCAGGACATTACCCTACCTTCCTTTTGTCCGGCTCCTGTTCATCGCTTTGAAAAAGCGCTGCATACTCTGGATCTGGTGCGTGCTCTCCGGATCTATCTGCCTCGCACCGCTGCTCTTAGGCGGTGCACTTCTCTTTTTGTGCTAACCACAGGTCGGCACAAGGGCCTCTCTGCTTCTAAGCCGACCTTAGCCCGTTGGATTAGGTCGACCATTTCGGACGCCAGTGTTCTCAGGTGCCTCCCCCGCCGGGGATCAAGGCACACTCGACCAGAGCTGTCGGTGCCTCTTGGGCTTTCAGGCACCAGGCTACGGCTCAACAAGTCTGTCAGGCTGCCACTTGGACTAGCCTGTATACCTTTGCGAAGCACTACCAAGTGCATGCTCATGCTTCGGCAGATGCGAGCTTGGGCAGACGCATCCTTCAGGCGGCTGTCGCCCATTTGTGAAGTTAGGTTCTGCCTACTTCTTAGTTTTTCTGTTTATTTCCCACCCATGGACTGCTTTAAGACGTCCCATGGTCTGGGTCTCCCGTAGGGACGATAAAGAAAAAGAGAATTTTGTTTACTTACCGTAAATTCTTTTTCTTATAGTTCCGTATTGGGAGACCCAGCTCCCTCCCTGTTGCCTGTTGGCAATTTCTTGTTCCGCGTGTTTTCACCGGCTGTTGTTGATGAGAGTCTCCGGTTGTTCCGGTTTTTGCTCTGTTTTTACTTGTGGGTGGCTATTCTCCTTCAGCTTTTGCACTAAACTGGCTAGATCTGGTTCTCCAGGGGGTGTATAAGCTCAGAGGGAGGAGCTACACTTTTAAGTGTAGTACTTTGTGTGTCCTCCGGAGGCAGAAGCTAAACACCCATGGTCTGGGTCTCCCAATACGGAACTATAAGAAAAAGAATTTACGGTAAGTAAACAAAATTCTCTTTTTTTTTATTCCACAGTTACATCACCAGTCCTTTAAAAGCAGACGGAAGCAACTGTTTTTCCAGGATAACCTTGTTTGTGGCTTGATTCATACGTCCTTCGCAAAGATTTCAGCCTTGCTAAAGCATCCCAAGATCATCATCGATCCTCCATCAAATTTCACAGTGGGTGCAAAACACTGTGGCTTGTACGCCTCTCCAGGTCTCCGCATAACCATTAGACGACCAGGTGTTGGGCAAAGCTGGAAATTAGGTAAAGAAAATTCAACAAATAGCTTTGCGAAGGACGTATGAATCAAGTCCCATACAAGGTTATCCTTGAGAAACAGTTACTTCCTTCTGCTCAGGCTATGTTACCCAACTCTGAGGACTGTTTTTTCCAGCAAGACCGTGCACCATGCCACTCAGCTAGGTCAATCAATGTGTGGATGAAGGACCACAACATCAAAACCCTGTCATGGCCAGCCCAATCTCCAGACCTGAACCTCACTGACAACCTCTGGAATGTAATCAGGAGGAAGATGGATAGTCACAAGCCATCAAACAAAGAAGATCTGCTTACATTTTTGCACCAGGAGTGGCATAAAGTCACCCAAAAATCAATGTGAAAGACTGGTGGAAAGCATGCCAAGACGCATGAAAGCTGTGATTGACAGTCATGGTTATTCCACAAAATATTAATTTCTGAACTCTTCCTGAGTTAAAACATTATTAGTATTGTTGTTTCTACATGATTATGAGCTTGTATTCTTTGCATTATTTGAGGTCTGAAAGAAATGCATTTTTTTGTTATTTTGACCACTTTTCATTTTCAGAAAATAAATACAAAATGTATTGCTTGGAAATTCGTAGACTTGTCAGTAGTTTATAGAATAAAAAAATTATATTTTACTCAAAAATATACCTAAAACGTCAGAAAAACTGAAAATTTGGAAGTGGTCTCTTAATTTTTGCCAGAGCATAGCCACTGGGGCAATCTTAGACGTATATTTCCTCCTCCTTTTTTTTTTTTTTTTTTTTTGCAGAAAACGTCTTGCTATTCTCCTTATTACGAGCAGGATTACAATAACAAGTAACGCTTCTATACAAAGTAGATAACACCGGATCCACCAATCACAATAAGTAATTTCATAGCTTCTCCTCTTTGACCATGCTTAATAGATAGTCTGAGTCAGTCTCTTGCTGGTAATGTACAGGACCTGAAATACAAAGTATGTCTAGATTAGCCCCAGTGGCCAGTGTGAAAATGACAAGATTTCTCATTTTTTATTTTTAATACAGATATAGCCATATAAAAAAAAAATATACAAAATACATTTCACATGTATAAAAACCTGATTTTAACACTACGGAATTTTCTGCTGACGCTTTCCTTTTAAATGGTGTTTTTGGCAAAGCGTGTTCAGAGTAGATTAGACCGGACTCGATCTGACCTATCCCTATGGGGTAATTTGTACGTTGCGACATCGCTACTGCGATGTCGTCGGGATCAAGGCGAAAGTGACGCACATCCGGCGCCAGTAACGACATCGCAACGTGTAAAGCCTAGATGCACCGATAAACGATCACAAAAGCGTCGTAAATCAGTGATCTGTGTAGTGTGGGTTATTTTCATAATTTCGCTGCAGCGACCGGTACGATGTTGTTCCTCGTTCCTGCGGCTGCACACATCGCTGTGTATGAAGCCGCAAGAGCAAGGAACATCTCCTTACCTGCCTCCACCGGCTATGCGGAAGGAAGGAGGTGGGCGGAATGTTTACGTCCCGCTCATCTCCGCCCCTCCGCTTTTATTGGCCGCCTGCCGTGTGACATCGCTGTGACGCCGCATGACCCGCCCCCTTAGGAAGGAGGCGGGTTGCCGGCCAGAGCGACATCGCAGGGCAGGTAAGTGCGTGTGAAGCTGCCGTAGCTATAATGTTCGCTATGGCAGCTATCACAAGATATCGCATGTGCGACGGGGGCGGGGACTATCGCACTGGGCATCACTATCATCGGCTAGCGATGTCGCAACATGCAAAGTACCCCTATGTCAGAATGTACAATTTCCTATTCTTCAGTCACATTGTCCCTACATTCATGTAAGTGTGATTAGACGACCTTACAATTCTCTTCTGTTATGGGGTGTATCATGGAGCAGTTTGCTTTTTTGTAATGGTGCTGATATCTATTAGGTTTTTGCATTATTTTTTCCCCAATTTGCTTGACTGTTCTTTTAGCTTTCCATTTGTATTATGCACTTTCTATAAAACCCCTCTGCTTGTTCTGTATATGCAAGCTTTGCCAACAATAATAGTTAACATGGAAATATGGTAGTCCTGTTGCCGTATGTATGTTCTGGGTTTAATTTGTTATGGGATAGGATTTTTTTCCCCATGAGCATAGAAGACTACATAATGATGACTCCTATGTCCCATTCCCTAAACATGTTGATGAGTTATCAATTTTAATTGTAATCTCTTCTTCCCATGATTTTTTGTTCACTTACAATAATTTCATTTATTTTCTTTTGCCACATAAATATATGTATGTGGACACTACAAATGTTTGGAACACTCATACATATCTGTGATTTTCCATTCCACTTCCAATTTGATGTTGTTACCGTATCTGACATCTAAAAGGTGTTTGTGTTTTTATTTTTTTATATTTATTGTTGAGATGATGCGATTCTTTTCTGACTTTTTCATTTATTTTTCCTTGCAGACCCAGTCCGCTAGTAACACTCTTCAGAAACACAAATCTTCTTCCTCATTTACACCTTTTATTGATCCTCGTTTACTCCAGATTTCTCCGTCCAGTGGAACAACTGTTACATCAGTGGGTAGGTATCCTCATGATACTAGTAAAGGTGAAATTCATATTTCCCAGGTCTTCATTTTACTCAAAGGAGGAATGAATTGAACTTGCTAAAGACAGGAATGTTCTTAAGTCACATTCTTCCCTCTAATTTAGGGAAGTCTATAGTAACCTTGTTACCTTAAGAAGACAATTCTCTGTATCAATGATTAGATTTGCTTTGCTCTAGTTTTGTAAGCTTGGGCATGTGTAACTAAAGAGTATGTGTCTAGTGCTCCACACTAACCGCTTCCTTGCTTCTAACAACTTTACCAAGTTTACATAGGACTGTATTCCATTAGTGTAGCTTTACTGCTGCAAACTGTCATCCTAACATATACTAGCAGTGCAGGGGGCGACACGGTGTGCAGAGACTGGCTGCGTGTTGTTTAACAGCATCCATCACCGAAAAAGCATTTATTCTACATTTCTGCTGTTTTTCTTTTGTTCACTTCTGGAAGGTCATTGTTCAATGACCAAATGCGTATTTTATTTGTGGTGTTGTTGACCATGGTATGATAAAACTGAATCTAACCTTCATTTCTACATCCTGTGCGTTGCTGGCCACCTTTTCAATAAAGGTTTGATATTTCACTGCATGCAGAGCTTAGTTTCTTTTCTTTTATTTTTTTTTTTTAACCCAAACATTCAGATGGGATGTCCAGCATGCTAAATTTGTGGGTCATATCTATTTGTGTCTTACAGCTGTAGTCACAGATTATATACCCACCCCTCTTAACTAAACTTCAGAACTCCCTAATGTAAACCTTCTGGATTGTCTGTGTTGGCAGTGTCTATATACCTAGGGCCCTGTGTTTTTCCCACACCTTGTAGTGCCATCTGCCTTTCCACCCTGCTTGCTGTGTGCAGTGTGATTATGAAATGATGAGGTTTTGTCATTGAACATGTGATTGCTTATATCTTTCAGGTACATACATGCGCACACTGGAAGCTAACCTTAAAAATACTAATTTTATTTTAGTGGGATTTTCCAGTGAAGCGCTGAGGCCAGATGCTATGAGGCAGGATCCCACAAGGAAAGGATCCGTTGTTAATGTTAATCCCACAAACACAAGGCCACAGAGTGATACGCCTGAGATTCGCAAATACAAGAAGAGATTTAATTCTGAAATTCTGTGTGCTGCGCTATGGGGTGAGTTACTGTAGAATTCACTTTTTTCGACCCTAAATGCTAGATGAAGTGATGCTCAGCTTGTCTCTTCAGATTCCTCATAGGTGTTTTAGTTGGGTTGAGATCAGGAGACATACCGTATTTCTTTGTCGCTCTATTGGGAGACCCAGACAATTGGGTGTATAGCTACTGCCTCCGGAGGCCACACAAAGTATTACACTTAAAAGTGTAAGGCCCCTCCCCTTCTGCCTATACACCCCCCGTGGGATCACGGGCTCCTCAGTTTTCATGCTTTGTGCGAAGGAGGTCAGACATCCACGCATAGCTCCACTGTTTAGTCAGCAGCAGCTGCTGACTATGTCGGATGGAAGAAAAGAGGGCCCATACTAGGGCCCCCAGCATGCTCCCTTCTCACCCCACTTTTGTCGGCGGTGTTTGTTAAGGTTGAGGTACCCATTGCGGGTACGGAGGCTGGAGCCCACATGCTGCTTTCCTTCCCCATCCCCTTAGGGCTCTGGGTGAAGTGGGATCTTATCGGTCTCCAGGCACTGAGGCCGTGCTCCATCCACAGCCCCTGGGAATCTGCTGGACATGGAGCTGAGTATCCTCAGGGACATGGCCCTGCTACGCTGAGGTACTCTGTGTCCCCATGAAGGGGACCGCGCACAGACACACGGCAGCACTGCTGGGTGTGTTAGTGCGCCAGGGATGGCGGCGCTGCCCGCACTGGTGCCATCGCACACTACAGCGTGCTGGGTGTGTTAGAGGATTGAGGGACTGCCGCGCTAACCGCCGCTGCCATTTTTATCTCAGGCGCGGCTGGGACTTGTGGTGCGCCGGGGACTTCCGCGCCGACCAGGGCTTATATGCCGGGCCGCGCTTATCACTCTAGTCCCCGGCTTTTGCGGCCTACTCTCACTTCGTTACCGCCCACTGGCCTGCCAGTCAGGGTAAGGGCGTGACGCTGCACAGCACGGCAGCGCTGAGAGATGGAGCATGCTTTGCATACTCCACCCCTCTCACTGTACACAGTGTGAAACCGGATTCCCGCACTTTCTGGGGCACGCCCACGGCCTCCTCCTCTACACAGGACGCCGGCAGCCATTCATGTCAGTTTTTTTCTGTGACTGAGAAAAGAGACAAGTTTGGGAAGACCCTGGCAGGGATTCTGGTGGTCACACACCCGCTGTGACCGGGCGGTAAGCAGCACCTGTGGTGCTGACCCCACTAGTGCCGAAATGCACATATAGATATATGCTTGTACGCTATACATTGCACTGTTCGGTCGCACTTTTGTATTTTGGCTATATACCCTCCTTGATGGTTCGGGGGAGATAACAGCATATCGTCTGTGAAAAACAAGGGTGCAGAAGCACAGGTTTTTCTATGCAGCCTGTACAGCATGTACGGCTATACTGCCGGCAGGTTCCACGGACCCCAATTGTATGCAATGCACGGCCCTTGTGGAACTTACTCAGCCGGAGTCTCTGCTAATGGTCCAGGTGATGGGGACGGAGTTTGCAGTATTTACTTCAGACTTTCTGAGACTATGGCTAACATACTAGAAGCCTTGCAGTCCAGACCGGTCCCTCAGACCATGGGCTCTGTTGATTCATTGCCCCTGGTCCCCCCCCCCCCAGTTGGTACAACAAGGTGCTCCTGGAGTGTCTCAGGGTTCCCAGGGTGAGGGGTCTGACTCGGACCGCAGTCCCAGACCCCCTAAGCGACCTCGCTGGGAGCATCCCTCGACGTCACCGCATCATTCAGGGACTCTCTCTATGATAAGGCGGAGGTATCTGATCAGGATTCTGATCCTGAGAACGTTCTCTACCTGGATACACCTGATTGTGACACCGTAGTGAATGATCTTACGGCGTCCATCAATCATATGTTGGTTATTTCTCCCTCAGCTCCTACGCCTGAGGAGTCAGCTTCTCAGCAGGAGAAGTTCCGTTTCAGGTTCCCCAAGCGTACATGGAGTACGCTTTCTGGATCACTCTGACTTCAGGGAGGCAGTCCAGAACCACCAGGCTTGTCCAGATATCGTTTTTTCAAAACGCCTTAAGGATACACGTTATCTCTTCCCTTTTGACGTTGTCAAGGGCTGGGTTCAGTGTTCCAATGTGGACCTCCTATCTCTAGCGGCTAAATCCTTAGTTGCAGTGGAAGATATGGCTTCACTCAAAGATGCCACTGACAGACAGATGGAGCTCTGGTTGAAATCCATCTATGAAGCTATTGCCGTGTCTTTGCTCCAGCTTTCGCAGCCGTCTGGGCGCTCCAAGCGGTCTCAGCGGCTCAAGCGCAAATTGAGGCAGTCACACGTATGTCTATGTCGCAGGCTGCGTCTTTAACGTCTCAAACGTCAGCGTTTGCGTCTTACGCCATTAATGCTGTCCTGGACTCGGCGAGCCGGAAGGCGGTTCCGTCCGACAATTCAGTGGTAATACGCAGAGCCTTGTGGTTGTGGGAATGGAAGGCAGATTCTGCTTCCAAAAAAGTGCCTAACCAGTTTGCCATTCTCTGGCGACCGCTTGTTTGGTGAGCGACTGGATGAAATCATCAAACAATCCAAGGGAAAGGATACATCCTTTCCTCAGGCTACACCGATCATACCCCAACAGAGGAGGGGACAGTCGAGGTTCGGTCCTTGCGGGGCGCAGGCAGGTCCAATTCTCCTCGTCCAAAAGGCCTCAGAAGGATCAGAGGAACTCCGACGCGTAGCGGTCTAAATCACGCCCTAAAAAGACCGCCGGAGGCGCCGCTACCAAGGCGGCTTCCTCATGACTTACGGCCTTCTCACACCGCATCCTCGGTCGGTGGCAGGCTCTCCCGCTTTTGCGACACCTGGCTGCCACAAGTAAAAGACCGTTGGGTGAGAGACATTTTGTCTCACGGTTACAGGATAGAGTTCAGCTCTCGTCCTCCGACTCGATTCTTCAGAACATCTCCGCCTCCCGAGCGAGCCAAGGCTCTGCTGCAGGCGGTGGGCATTCTGAAGGCAGAAGGAGTGGTGGTCCCGGTTCCTCTTCAGCAACAGGGTCACGGTTTCTACTCCAACCTGTTTGTGGTTCCAAGGAAGGACAGGTCCTTCTGTCCTGTTTTGGACCTAAAACTGCTCAACAAACACGTAAGGACCAGGCGGTTCCGGATGGAATCCCTCCGCTCCGTCATCGCCTCAATGTCCCAAGGAGATTTCCTAGCATCGATCGATATCAGGATGCTTATCTCCACGTACCAATTGCTCCTGAGCATCAGCGCTTCTTGCGCTTCGCCATAGGAGACGAACACCTTCAGTTCGCGGCACTGCCGTTCGGCCTGGCGACAGCCCCAAGGGTTTTCACCAAGGTCATGGCTACAGTAGTTGCGGTCCTCCACTCTCAGGGTCACTCAGTGATACCCTACTTAGACGATCTGCTGGTCAAGGCACCCTCTCAAGAGGCATGCCAACACAGCCTCAACGTTACTCTGGAGATTCTACAGAGTTTCAGGTGGATCATCAATTTTCCAAAGTCAAATCTGACACCGGTCCAATCGCTGACATATCTTGGCATGGAGTTTCTTACTCTCCCAGCGATAGTGAAGCTTCTGCTGGACAAACAGCGTTCACTACAGACAGGGGTACAATCACTCCTTCAAGGTCGGTCACACCCCTTGAGGCGCCTCATGCACTTCCTGGGGAAGATGGTGGCAGCAATGGAAGCAGTCCCTTTCGCGCAGTTTCACCTGCGTCCTCTTCAATGGGACATCCTACGCAAGTGGGACAGGATGCCGACGTCGCTAGACAGGAACGTCTCCCTCTCTCAAGCAACCAAAGCTTCCCTTCGGTGGTGGCTTCTTCCCACCTCATTATCGAATGGGAAATCTTGCCTAACCCCGTCCTGGGCGGTGGTCACGACGGACGCGAGTCTGTCAGGGTGGGGAGCGATCTTTCTCCACCACAGGGCTCAGGGTACGTGGACTCAGCAAGAGTCCTCACTTCAGATCAATGTTCTGGAGATCAGGGCAGTGTATCTTGCCCTAAAAGCGTTCCAGCAGTGGCTGGAAGGCAGGCAGATCCGAATTCAGTCGGACAACTCCACAGCGGTGGCTTACATCAACCACCAAGGTGGGACACGCAGTCGGCAAGCCTTCCAGGAAGTCCGGCGGATTCTGCTGTGGGTGGAAGCCACAGCACCCACCATATCCACAGTTCACATCCCGAGCGTAGAAAACTGGGAAGCAGACTTTCTCAGTCGCCAGGGCATGGATGCAGGGGAATGGTCCCTTCACCCGGACGCGTTTCAGGAGATCTGTTGCCGCTGGGGGATGCCGGACGTCGACCTAATGGCGTCTCAGCATAACAACAAGGTCCCGGCATTCATGGCGCGGTCTCACGATCACAGAGCTCTGGCGGCAGACGCCTTCGTTCAGGATTGGTCGCAGTTTCAACTCCCTTATGCGTTCCCTCCTCTGGCACTGTTGCCCAGAGTGTTACGCAAGATCAGGTCCGACTGCCGCCGCGCCATCCTCGTCGCTCCAAAATGGCCAACGAGGTCGTGGTACCCGGATCTGTGGCATCTCACGGTAGGCCAACCGGGGGAACTATCAGACTGACCAGACTTGCTGTCTCAAGGGTCGTTTTTTCCTTCTGAATTCTGCGACCCTCAACCTGACTGTGTGGCCATTGAGTCCTGGATCCTAGCATCTGCAGGGTTATCTCAAGGGGTCATTACCACTATGAGACAGGCCAGAAAACACACATCTGCCAAGATCTACCACAGAACGTGGAAGATATTCTTATCTTGGTCCTCTGCTCAGGGAGTTTCTCCCTGGCCAATTGCCTTGCCTACTTTCTTTCCTTCCTGCAATTCGGTTGGAAAAAGGTTTGTCGCTCGGTTCCCTTAAGGGACAAATCTCAGCGCTCTCTGTATTTTTTTCAGAAGCGCCTAGCAAGACTACCTCAAGTACGCACGTTCCTGCAGGGGGTTTGCCGCTTAGTCCTTCCTTACAAACGACTGTTAGAACCCTGTGATTTGAACAGGGTGCTGATGGTTCTGCAGAAACCACCATTCGAGCCTATGAGGGATTTTTCTCTCACGCCTTTCGCAGAAAGTGGTTTTCCTAGGGGCAGTCACTTCACTTCGGAGAGTGTCTGTCGGGGCAGCATTGTCGTGCAAAGTCCCCTTCCAGGTGTCTCACCAGGTCAAGGGGTTCTGCGTCCGGTTCCGGAATTTCTCCCTAAGGTGGAATCCCCCCTTTCATCTCAATCAGGGTATCCGTACCCTCTGTTTGTCTTCATCCAGTTCACCAATGTGAAAAGGATTTGCACTTGATTAGATCTGGTGAGAGCACTCAGACTCTTCATCGATCGTACGGCGTCCCTGCGCCGCTCGGAAGCACTCTTGTCCTTGTCGCTAGCCAGCATAAAGGGTTGCAGGCTTCCAAATCAAGACTGGCTCGGTGGTTCAAGGAACCAATTCTCTAGCTTATCGTGCTGCTGGGCTTACGGTTCCCTCAGGGCTGAAGGTCCATTCTACCAGAGCGGTGGATGCGTCCTGGGCTTGAGGCACCAGGCTACGGCTCAGCTTGTGTGTCAGGCGGCTACCTGGTCCAGCCTCCACACTTTCACGAAACACTGTCAGGTGTATACCTATGCTTCGGCGGATGCCAGCATAGGCAGACGAGTCCTTCAGGCGGCGGTTGCCCACCTGTAGAAAGGGGCCGTTTTACGGCTCTATTACGAGGTATTATTTTACCCACCCAGGGATTGCTTTTGGACATCCCAATTGTCTGGGTCTCCCAATAGAGCGACAAAGAAGAAGGGAATTTTGTTTACTTACCGTAAATTCCTTTTCTTCTAGCTCTAATTGGGAGACCCAGCACCCGCCCCTGTTTTTTTTGTATACACATGTTGTTCATGTTGAATGGTTTCAGTTCTCCGATATTCCTTCGGATTGAATTTGCTTAAACCAGTTTATTGGCTTTCCTCCTTCTTGCTTTTGCACTAAAACTGAGGAGCCCGTGATCCCACGGGGGGTGTATAGGCAGAAGGGGAGGGGCCTTACACTTTTAAGTGTAATACTTTGTGTGGCCTCCGGAGGCAGTAGCTATACACCCAATTGTCTGGGTCTCCCAATTAGAGCTAGAAGAAAAGGAATTTACGGTAAGTAAACAAAATTCCCTTCTTTTCGCTTTATAAGACGCACCGGAATATAAGACGCACCCCAAACTTAGACATAAAAAAAGGTAAAAAAAAGAAAAATGGGGTCCGTCTTATACTCCGGTGTTCTCTTACCGGAGGGGGGCCGCAGTGGTGATGAAGCGGGGTCACAGGAGGCACAGGTTGTGCTGGCAGGCGCGGCAGGTCAGTGGCAGCGGGGTCCGTGGTTGCAGGTGCCGTGGCGTCCGTGGGTGCAGGCGCGGTGGCTTCCGCGGTGGCAGGATCCGTGGGGTCCGTGGTGGCGGCAGCAGCCGTGGCGGGTGAGCCGTGCAGCAGGCCGGTGCAGTGAGTGTCCGCGGTCCCGGTTCAGTGGTGGCAGCGGCGGCGACTGCTCAGTGGTGGCAGGGACTGCTCAGTGGTGGAGTGTGTCCACGGTCCCGGTTCAGTGGTGGCAGCGGCGGCGACGGCTCAGTGGTGGGAGCGGCGGCGACGGCTCAGTGGTGGGAGCGGCGGCGACGGCTCAGTGGTGGGAGCGGCGGCGACGGCTCAGTGGTGGGAGCGGCGGCAACTGCTCAGTGGTGGCAGCGGCAGGGACTGCTCAGTGGTGGAGTGTGTCCGCGGCCCCGGTTCAGTGGTGGCAGCGGCGGCGACGGCTCAGTGGTGGGAGCGGCAGCGACGGCTCAGTGGTGGGAGCGGCGGCGACGGTTCAGTGGTGGGAGCGGCGGCGACGGCTCAGTGGTGGAGTGTGTCCGCGGTCCTGATTCAAGTAATGGCGCCCGGAGCGACGCATGCGCAGATGGAGCTCTCATCCAAGGGCTCCATCTGCGCACGCGCTGACTCCCGGAGCAGCGCGTGCGCAGATGGAGCTCTCATCCAAGAGCTCCACCGGCGCCATCATTTGAAAGTGGGACCGCGGACAATCGGTAAGCTGCACAGCCGCCCGCCCCGCATGCACAGAGTGGCAGCCAGCAGGCTGCCCGCCCACCCTGCGTACAAGCCGCCGGGTACCTGTGCTTGCGTGCGGTGGCAGCCGGGTACCCATGGCTGTGTGCGGGCGGCAGCTGGGTGACTGTGTGAGGGCGGCAGCCGGGTACCTGTGTGAGGGCGGCTGCCGCCCGCACGGGCACCCGACTGCCGCTCGCACACAGCACCCGGCTGCCGCCCGCACACAGCCATGGGTACCCGTCTGCCACCGCATGCAAGCACAGGTACCCGGCTGCCGACCCCACACAGCACCCGCTGCCGCCCGTACACAGCCACGGGTACCCGGCTGCCGCTGCACGCAAGTACAGGTACCCGGCCGCTTGCATGCAGCCACAGGCATCCGGCCGCCCGATCGCCTCAGACAGGACCCCCCCCCCCGGTACCGCTTTATAAGACGCACCCCCCATTTTCCTCCCAAAATTTGGGGAGGAAAAGTGCGTCTTATAAAGCGAAAAATACGGTACTTGGCAACTGAAACACTTTCGCCCTGTTCTTCTTTGGAAATGCAGCAGGGACCTCAGATGTGTCTTTTGAATCATAGTCGTGTTCGAAAACATGCATGGAGTAATGTTAGCATCTTCTCTTTCAATATAGAGAAATACATCTGTGAATTAATACCATTCCTTGGCAGCTCTCATGTTGCCCCACATAAGTACACTGCCACCCCCATAATTCACTGTAGGCAGCATGCATTTTTCTAAATTAATTTTTCCAAATACATTTTTCTTCGGCGCTCCATTGGGAGACCCAGACGATTGGGTGTATAGCTACTGCCTCCGGAGGCCACACAAAGTATTACACTAAAAAGTGTAAGGCCCCTCCCCTTCTGCATATACACCCCCCGTGGGATCACGGGCTGCTTCAGTTTTCATGCTTTGTGCGAAGGAGATCAGACATCCACGCATAGCTCCACTGTTTTAGTCAGCAGCAGCTGCTGACTATGTCGGATGGAAGAAAAGAGGGCCCATACTAGGGCCCCCAGCATGCTCCCTTCTCACCCCACTTTTGTCGGGTGTTTGTTAAGGTTGAGGTACCCATTGCGGGTACGGAGGCTGGAGCCCACATGCTGTTTTTCCTTCCCCATCCCCCCTCAGGGCTCTGGGTGAAGTGGGATCTTACCGGTCTCCAGGCACTGAGACCGGGCTCCATCCACAGACCCGGAGAACCTGCTGGATATGGAGCTGGGTATCGTCAGGGACAGGGCCCTGCTACATTAAGGTACTCTGTGTCCCCGTACACATCGCGCACACACACACCAGCATTGCTGGGAGTGCTAGTGCGCCGGGGACAACAGCGCGGAGCGCTTGTGCTATTATTCACTGCAGCTTAGCTGAGTGAATTTATGTGTTAGAAACTGCCGCGCCGGCCGCTGCGGGGTGTTTTACACTGTGGCGCGGCTGGGACTTGTGGTGCGCCGGGGACTTCCGCGCTGGCCGTGCACATAGGACGGCCGCGCTTATTACTCGAGTCCCCGGCTTTACGGCCTAGTTTTCGCTTCGTTCCCGCCCCCAGCCCTGCCAGTCAGGGGAGGGGCGGGACGCTGTACAGAAAGTCAGCGCCGAGAGCTGGAGTCTGCTTTGCATTCTCCAGCCCCCTTCACTGGACACAGTGGGACGCCAGTTTCCCGCTCTTGTCTGGGGCACGCCCACGGCCCGCCCCTCTTCACAAGACGCCGGCAGCCATTCCTGCACGCAGTCTGGGCTGGAGAAGGGAGACAAGCTCTGGGCAACCAGTCACAGGATTCAGGCGACCACACACCCGCCTTTGTGCGGGCGGTAAGCAGCACCTGAAGTGCTGACCCCACTAATGCCATTTGTACTTTATGCCTAGATGGCTAGACTACAGCAGCAAACAGCAAGGGTGCTAAGGCACAGGCTTTCTAGGCTGCTTGTATTGCATGTGCTGAAGTGTTCATTTGTACTTTATGCTGGTATGCTATACACTGCACTGTACGGTCGCTATTCTTGGCTATATACTCCTAGATGGCTGGACAACAGCAGCAAAAAAGCAAGGGTGTTAAGGCACAGGCTTTCTATGCTGCTTGTACTGCATGTGCTGAAGTGTTCATTTGTACTTTCTGCTTGTATGCTATACATTGCACTGTACGGTCGCTATTCTTGGCTATATACTTCTAGATAGCTAGACAACAGCAGCAAAAAAGCAAGGGTGCTAAGGCACAGGCTTTCTATGCTGCTTGTACTGCATGTGCTGAAGTGTTCATTTGTACTTTCTGCTTGTATGCTATACATTGCACTGTACGGTCGCTATTCTTGGCTATATACTTCTAGATAGCTAGACAACAGCAGCAAAAAAGCAAGGGTGCTAAGGCACAGGCTTTCTATGCTGCTTGTACTGCACGTGATACTGTTCCACACGGCAGGTTCCACTGTCCCCATTGTGTGCAATGCTCCCCTGTAGCACTTGGTCAGCCGGGGTCTCTGCTAGAGGTGGCCAAAGGAACCACCTGTGAACCCTGTCCAGGGACAGGGACGGAGTTGCAGTTTCGGCTGATAGATTGTCTGTGACTGTGACTAACATCTTAGAGACTTTGCAGTCCAGACGGACCATGGGCAATGTTGATACAATGCTCCCTGGCCGCCCTCATTTGGAACAAATCAGTGCTCCGGGGGGGTCCCATGCATCCCAGGGCGCAGGCTCTGACACGGACGACAGTCCCAGACAGTCTAAGCGAGCTCGCTGGGAGCGGCACTCGGCTTCATCACTGGTTAGGGTCCCAGCAGGACTCTCTGTATGATGAGGCAGACGTAGCTGATCAGGACTCTGATCCTGAGACCGCTCTCAATCCGGATACACCGGATGGTGACGCCATAGTGAATGATCTTCTAGCGTCCATCAATGGAATGTTGGATATTTCTCCCTCAGCTCCTCCGGTGGAGGAGTCAGCTTCACAGCAGGAGAAATCCCTTTTCAGTATCTCAAGCGTATATTGAGTACTTTTCTGGCCACTCTGACTTCAGTGAAGCAATCCGGAAACACCACACTTATCCAGATAAGCGTTCTCCAATCGTATTAAGGATACACGTTATCCTTTTTTCTCCCTGACGTGGTCAAGCGCTGGACCCAGTGTCCAAAGGTGGATCCCCCAATCTCCAGGCTTGCGGCTAGATCCATAGTTGCAGTGGAAGATGGGACTTCACTTAAAGATGCCATTGACAGACAAATGGTCCTCTGGTTGAATTCTGTCTATGAAGCTATCGGCGTGTCGGTTGCTCCGGCATTCGCAGCCGTATGGGCATTCCAAGCTATTTCAGCTGGTCTTGCGCACGTGGACACTGTCACATGTACATCTGTGCCGCAGATGGCGTCCTTAACCTCGCAATGTCTGCATTGCGACTTACGCTATTAATGCTGTCTTGCACTCTACGAGCCGTACGTCAGTGGCGTCCGCCAACTCCGTGGTTTTACGCAGAGCCTTGTGGTTGAGGGAATGGAAAGCAGATTCTGCTTCCAAAAACGTGCTTAACCAGTTTGCCATTACCTGGTGACAGACTGTTTGGTGAGCGATTAGATGAAATCATTAAACAGTCCAAGGGTAAGGACTCTTCCTTACACCAGCCCAGATCAAACAACACCCAACAGAGGAAGGGACAGTCGAGGTTTCGGTCCTTCCCAGGCTCGGGCAGGTCCCAATTGTCCTCGTCCAAAAGGACTCAAAAAGCTCAGAGAGGCGCAGATTCCTGGCGGGCTCAATCACGCCCAAGGAAGGCAGCCGGAGGAACCGCTACCAAGGCGGTTTCCTCATGACGTTCAGCCCTCTCTCTCCGCATCCGCGGTCGGTGGCAGACTCTCCCGCTTTGGCGACATTTAGCTGCCACAGGTCAAAGACCGGTGGGTGAGAGACATTTTGTCTCACGTGTACAGGATAGAGTTCTGTTCTCGTCCTCCGACTAGATCTTCAGAACTTCCTCACCTCCCGACCGAGCCGATGCTCTTCTGCAGGCAGAAGGAGTGGTAATCCCTGTTCCTCCTCAGGAACAAGATACGGTTTTTACTCCAATCTGGTTGTGGTACCAAAAAACGACGGCTCTTTCCGTTCCGTTTTGGACCTAAACCTGCTCAACAAGCACGTGAAAACCAGGCGGTTCCGGATGGAATCCCTCCGCTCCGTCATTGCCTCAATGTCTCAAGGAGATTTCCTAGCGTCAATAGACATCAGGATGCTTATCTCCACGTGCCGATTGCTCCAGAGCACCGGTGTTGGCTACGATTCGTTATTGAAGACGAGCATCTTCAGTTCGTAGCCCTGCCCTTCGGTCTGGCGACAGCCCCACGGCTTTTCACCAAGTTCATGGCAGCAGTGGGAGTAGTCCTGCACTCTCAGGGTCACTCTGTGATCCCTTACTTGGACAATCTACTTGTCAAGGCACCCTCTCAAGAGGCATGCCAACACAGCCTGAACGTGGCGCTGGAGACTCTCCAGAGTTTCGGGTGGATCATAAACTTTTCAAAATTAAATCTGACACCGACCCAATCGCTGACATATCTTGGCATGGAGCTTCACACTCTCTCAGCGATAGTGCAGCTCCCGCTGGACATACAGCGTTCACTACAGACGGGGGTGCAGTCTCTCCTTCAAGGCCAGTCACACCCCTTAAGACGCCTCATGCAGAGGCAGTCCCTTTCGCGCAGTTTCATCTGCGTCCACTTCTATAGCACATTCTTCGCCAATGGGATGGGAAGTCGACGTCCCTAGACAGGAACATACCCCTTTCTCAGACGGGCAAGGAGTCTCTTCAGAGGAGTCCACCCTTCAGATCAATGTTCTGGAAATCTGGGCAGGGTATCTTGCCCTGCAAGCCTTCCAGCAGAGGCTGGAAGGCAAACAGATCCGAATTCAGTCGGACAACTTCGCAGCGGTGGCATACATCAACCACCAAGGCGGAACACGCAGTCGGCAAGCCTCCCAGGAAGTCCGGCGGATTCTGATGTGGGTGGAAGACAGAGCATACACATATCCGCAGTTCACATCCCGGGCGTAGTAAACTGGGAAGCAGACTTCCTCAGTCGCCAGGGCATGGACGCAGGGGAATGGTCTCTGCACCCGGACGGGTTTCAAGAAATCTGTAGCCGCTGGGGGAGGCCGGACGTCGACCTAATGGCGTCTCGGCACAACAACAAGGGCCCGATTTTCATGGCGCGGTCTCACGAGCAAAGAGCTCTGGCGGCAGGCGCCTTAGTTCAGGATTGGTCGCAGTTCCAGCTACCCTATGTGTTTCCCCCTCTGGCACTGTTGCCCAGAGGGCTACGCAAGATCAGCTCCGATTGCCGCCGCGCCATCCTCGTCGCCCCAGACTGGCCGAGGAGGTCGTGGTACCTGCATCTGTGGCATTTCACGGTCGGCCAACCGTGGGCACTACCAGACCGGCCAGACTTACTGTCCCAAGGGCCGTTTTTCCATCTGAATTCTACAGCCCTGAACCTGACTGTGTGGCCATTGAGTCCTGGATCCTAGCGTCTTCAGGATTATCTCAAGACGTCATTGCCACCATGAGACGGGCTAGGAAGCCGACGTCTGCCAAGATCTACCACAAGACGTGGAAGATATTCTTATCTTAGTGCTCTGCTCAGGGAGTGTCTCCCTGGACATTTGCATTGCCTACTTTTCCTTCCTTCCTGCAATCTGGTTTGGGAAAAGGTTTGTCGCTCGGCTCCCTTAACGGACGAGTCCCAGCGCTGTCTGTATTCTTTCAGAAGCGCATAGTACGACTTCCTCAGGTACGCACGTTCCTGCAGGGGGTTTGTCACATTGTCCCTCCGTACAAGAGGCCGTTAGACCCATGGGATCTGAACAGGGTACTAATTGCTCTCCAGGAGCCGCCCTTTGAGCCTCTGAGGGATGTTTCACTTTCTCGACTTTCACAGAAAGTGGCCTTTTTGGTAGCGGTCACGTCTCTTCAGAGAGTGTCCGAGCTAGCAGCGCGGTCATCCAAAGCTCCCTTCCTGGTGTTTCACCAAGACAAGGTAGTGCTGCGCCTGATTCCGGGGTTTCTCCCTAAGGTGGTATCCCCCTTTCATCTCAGTCAGGATATCTCCTTACCTTCCTTTTGTCCTCATCCAGTTCATCGATATGAATTGGATTTGCATTTGTTGGATCTGATGAGAGCGCTCAGAATCTACATTTCCCGCACGGCGCCCCTGCGCCGCTCGGATGCACTCTTTGTACTTGTCGCTGGTCAGCGCAAAGGGTCGCAGGCTTCCAAATCCACCCTGGCTCGATGGATCAAGGAACCAATTCTTGAAGCCTACCGTTCTGCTGGGCATCCGGTTCCATCAGGGCTGAAGGCCATTCTACCAGAGCCGTGGGTGTGTCCTGGACATTACGGCACCAGGCTACGGCTCAGCAGGTGTGCCAGGCGGCTACCTGGGCGAGTCTGCACACCTTCACCAAGCGTTATCAGGTGCATGCCTACGCTTAGGCGGATGCCTGCAGGCGGCGGTTGCCTCCATGTAGGGAAGGGCTGTTTTTACAGTCCAAACTTGAGGTATTAATTTACCCACCCAGGGACTGCTTTTGGACGTCCCAATCGTCTGGGTCTCCCAATGGAGCGCCGAAGAAGGGAATTTTGTTACTTACCGTAAATTCCTTTTCTTCTAGCTCCAATTGGGAGACCCAGCACCCGCCCCTGTTCCTTCGGGATTTTTGGTTGTTCGGGTACACATGTTGTTCATGTTGAATGGTTTCAGTTCTCCGATGTTCCTTCGGATTGAATTGTTTAACCAGTTATTGGCTTTCCTCCTTCTTGCTTTTGCACTAAAACTGAAGCAGCCCGTGATCCCACGGGGGGTGTATATGCAGAAGGGGAGGGGCCTTACACTTTTTAGTGTAATACTTTGTGTGGCCTCCGGAGGCAGTAGCTATACACCCAATCGTCTGGGTCTCCCAATTGGAGCTAGAAGAAAAGGAATTTACGGTAAGTAACAAAATTCCCTTCTTTACCAGCTTAAGTGCTGCTGGTTTGTGGGAGCTAAATTTCATTGATAGTATCATAAATTCACAGATTTACTGCTCTACATTGGAAGAGAAGAAGCTACTATTACTCTGTGTACTTGGTAGACGTGCACTTTTCCAACAGGACAATCATACAAAACACACATCTGTTGCTTTTCTGCAGAACAACAGGATGAAAGTGATTTAGTGACCAAGTATGTCTCCTGATCTGAACTTAACTGAAACAGCTATGGGTTATTCTGAAGAGACAAGTTGAGCCTCACTCTCCATCCAGCATCCAGGCTCTAAAATAGGATCACCTTGAAGAATGGAAAAATATAGATGATGCAGTATGTCTCCAATTTGTTACTTCCATGCCTAGTAGACTTGGCTGTGCCCTTAAATTTCATGGATCTTCTACAAATTACTAGATGTATTAGTTTATGATATGGGCTGTATTCATTTTTGCATTAACTAATTGGAGTAAAACGGACAATTTTGTCACGGAAGTTAAATTATGCTTGCTTTCATATTATGGGTTAAGAAAAAATGTTCTATGACACTTTTCAAAATGTATTTATAATACGAGGGGCTGCTACTAATTCTTTAGCTTTACCCAGAAAGAAACGAGATAGGATGATGAAACTTTACATTTATTCCACATACTCTCCACTGATGTCAACACAACTCTTACATCGGTATTCCAAGTTCTGTAAGCTTAGCAAAAAAAAGGATTTCAGGTGTGCCTCAAACCAGGCATGTGTAGCAGCCATGGCATCAGAAATGATGTGAAATTTTGTACACTTGAGGTGTTTCTTCAGGTTTGGAAACAGATAATAGTCGGCGGGAGCTAGATCTGGTGAATAAGGTGGGTGGTCAACCAGATGGAAGCCTAGCTCTGCCAGTTTTGCCGTGGTCACTTACGCAGTGTGAGCGGAGGCATTGTCTTGCAGGAACAAGATTCCTTTGGACAGCTTGACGATCCTTTTGGCCTTCAGAGCTGCCTTCAATTGGTCTAATAGTTCAACGTAATAGCTTGCATTGATGGTAGAACCCTTTTGAAAGTAGTCCACTCGCAGCACACCCTCCTTATCCCAGAACACAGACGCCATCACCTTAGTGGCTGATTTTTGCACCCAGAACTTTTTTGGACGAGGAGAACCACTGTAACTCTTCTCTTTTGACTGCTCCTTGTTTTCAGGGTCATAGAAATAAATCCAGGTCTCATCCATAGTGACCAGTCTATCCAGGAAGTTCTTATCAGTGCTGAAATGCTGACAAATAAACCGGGAAGTTTTCACTCGTATGCTTCTTTGATCTGTTGTCAAACTTTTGGGGACGCACTTTGCAGATAGAGTCCTCATGTCCAAATATTCATGGATAATGACACAAACACGATCACGGGAATCCACATTATGTCTGTTATTGCTTTGGCTGAAATTTGTCGATTCTCCAGTATGAGGTTTTGCACAGCATCGACAATCTCCGGAAGAACTACCACTCTCGGTCGTTCAGGACATTCCTCATCATTTGTGCTGAAGTGGCACATTTTAAATTTGGCAACCAAGTACTTAACTGTGGAATATGAAGGGCATTGATCCCCCAATGTCTGCGACATATCACCATGAATATCCTTTGTGGATTTTCCTTGCAGAAACCAGAATTGTATCACTCCTCTGCTCTCAGTTGCTGTGAATATCGCATTATACTCTGCCATTTTGTTTTCCCGCGTGCGTAGAACACTGTTGCCATAAGCAACAAACACAAAACTTATATTAGACACATAAGGCTTTCATGTGATGTAGCATTCATTACTATAGAAACAAAAAAAGATCACAAAGCCAAAGACTTATCAGCAGACCCTCGTGTATGTAGTTGATTGATCAATTTTTAATGCACTGCATACACTCGGCCATGGTCTGGGTAGGTAGTTACATTACAGGAGTGAAGTTAGCTCCTAACTTGCCAGCCACCTCTCTAGCCTATTTGATTTCTATGCAGCAGTTATCTCTTCACATCTTCTCAGCTCCTGACAAGCTGCTGCTATAAATCTTGCAAAATCACCATCCCTACTACATATATCTTATCAAAGATCAGTTCTAATCAGGGAGCTTACTATCTGGAATGTGCTTATCCAAATGCCCTGAGGTCTCTGTGTAAATATAGTGATAGCGTTGTACACTGCAGAACACACTACTGATAGCTGAATGTCTTAAGGTACCGTCACACTAAGCAACATCGCTAGCAACATCGCTGCTAACGAACAACTTTTGTGACGTTGCTAGCGATGTTGCTGTGTGTGACATCCAGCAACAACCCGGCCCCTGCTGTGAGGTCGTTGGTTGTTGCTGAATGTCCTGGGCCATTTTTTAGTTGTTGCTGTCCCGCTGTGAAGCACAGATCGCTGTGTGTGACAGCGAGACAGCAACAACTAAGTGTGCAGGCAGCAGGAGCCGGCTTCTGCGGAGGCTTGTAACCAATGTAAACATCGGGTAACCAAGAAGCCCTGTCCTTGGTTACCCGATATTTACCTTTGTTACCAGCCTCCGCCGCTCTCACTGCCTGTGCTGCCGGCTCCTGCTCTGTGCACATGTAGCTGCAGCACACATCGGGTTAATTAACCCGATGTGTGCTGTAACTAGGAAAGCAGGGAGCCAGCGCTAAGCAGTGTGCGCTGCTCCCTGCTCTGTGCACATGTAGCTGCTGCACACATCGGGTAATTAACCCGATGTGTGCTGTAACTAGGAGAGCAAGGAGCCAGCGCTAAGCATTGTGCGCTGCTCCCTGCTCTGTGCACATTTAGCTGCAGCACACATCAGGTAATTAACCCGATGTGTGCTGTAACTAGGAGAGCAGGGAGCCAGCGCTAAGCAGTGTGCGCGGCTCCCTGCTCTGTGCACATTTAGCTGCAGCACACATCGGGTAATTAACCCGATGTGTGCTGTAACTAGGAGAGCAGGGAGCCAGCACTCAGTGTGCGCTGCTCCCTGCTCTCTGCACGTGCGGTGGTAACAAAGGTAAATATCGGGTTGGTTACCCGATATTTACCTTAGTTACCAAGCGCAGCATCTTCCACGCGGCGCTGGGGGCTGGTCACTGGTTGCTGGTGAGCTCACCAGCAACTTGTGTAGCGACGCTCCAGCGATCCCTGCCAGGTCAGGTTGCTGGTGGGATCGCTGGAGCGTCGCAGTGTGACATCTCACCAGCAACCTCCTAGCAACTTACCAGCGATCCCTATCGTTGTTAGGATCGCTGGTAAGTTGCTTAGTGTGACGGTACCTTTAAGGCCCAGTCACACACACTGACTTATCAGCGATCCCGACAACAATACATCCTGATAAGGATCGCTGGTAAGTCGCTGGGAGGTTGCTGGTGAGATGTCACACAGTCAGACCTTACCAACAACACAGTAAAGCTCGGTTTACACACTGAAACTTTCTAGCGATCCCACCAGCGATCCCAACCTGGCCGGGATCGCTACAAAGTCTCTGGTGAGCTGTCAAACAGGCAAACCTGGCCAACGACGCAACAGTGATCCGGACCTGCAGAGCGACCTAGCTGGTTGTTGGGGACGTTGTAAAGCAGCTTTTTGAAAGGGAAGTCGCTGTAAAGTCCCTTTTACACGCTGAAACTTTCTAGCGATGCATGCTGCACAGCGGGAAACAAAGGACCTAAGAATGGTCCTGAACGATTTTGTAGCGATCACAACTTCACAGCAGGGGCCAGGTCGCTGATGTGTTTCACACACTGCAATGTCGCTGGGGAGGTCGCTATAACGTCACAAAACCGGTGACGTTACAGCGATGTCGTTTGCGATGTTGCAGTGTGTAAAGCCACCTTTAGTAGCGACCTGTAGAACGATCTCGGCGGTCATTGGGACCCTGTCACACAGCATCATGCACAGCGATGCTTCCTGCCCAGCAGGATATTGCCTTTGAAGAAAATGGTCCGGGTCCCTTCTGCAGCGACTAGCAATCTCACAGCAGGGACCTGATCGCTGGTAGGTGTCACACCTAAAGAGATCGCTGGCGAGATCGTTGCTGCGTCACAGAAACTGTGACTCGGCAACAATCTCGTTAGCGATCTCGTTGTGTGTGACGGGGCCTTTTATAACAAAATAGTTTTACTAATACAACTGTTCTGCTGCTTAGCGGAGCTGGCCTTCAAGGAGATGTGCTCGCCCCCCAGAAAGTAAGGACTGCATTCCTCTGAGCTGCTTCAGAGGCAACTTAATAATACCCCTTCATAAAGAAGTCCAGGGAATTTATTGTACCAGTTATGTAAAACACTTGCGAAATAATTTCTTAACAATAGAGCGTTCATAAATCTGTCTGTTGTAACCATGTAGCTAATATTTCAATGCCCTTTTTTTCTCTCTCCTTTTTAAATTTAAGCTAGTCTGTGTTAAATGCACAAAAGTATTTTGATACACTAATTACTCCTATTTAATTGGTTATTTTGGATAGTTATGTCCTGTGCGTCACTTTTATTTTAGAGACCTGTCACTATTCTTGTACTGCTTTAACCTTCTGTTATTTTCTCACAGGTGTGAATTTGTTGGTTGGCACCGAAAGTGGATTAATGCTCTTAGACAGAAGTGGTCAGGGAAAAGTCTACCCTCTCATCAACAGAAGGCGATTTCAGCAAATGGATGTCCTTGAGGGTTTGAATGTCCTGGTTACAATATCGGGTAAAGTTGCATCTTTAAATCACCCAGAGCCATCAGTCAGGCCGGGGTCACACTAGCGTTTTACATCAGAGGCCAGAGAATTTGATGCAGTATGCGGACCCTCTGCTAGGAGCGTGAGCTGAGTGGCATTCTACTTTGCTCTAGTTGTCTTGCATGTGAGCATTGGAGCACAGGTGAGGAGAAGAGGGAGAGATTGACCTCTCCATCTTCTCCGTTGCCTGTCTCGGCGTATGTCAGACTGCACACTGATAACATATTCACACTCGCAGTGCTGCACTTGCGAGGGTTTAACATTTCGTTTTATTGTTGTTTTTTTTTCACTGCTGCAAAAGGATTTTGAAATATTGTCATTTATTGTTTGAACTCTGGGCCATACAAGAACCATCAAACCTGCATAAAACACAAAAGTTTAATGTATAGCTATGGTATTCCTTTTTTTCTAGTGTTTTTATGAATAAGACTTTTGGAAATTCATTAAATAAAACAATCTATAAATAGCATGCCAAGTTAAAGAAAAAAATGCCATTGACCTATAAAATGCCATAAAAAGCATCATTAGGGTGTTTCTAGAACACCATGACAAATGTTTTTCTGAAAAACACTGTCAAGTCGACCGTACTGTCTAGATTTGTTTTACATTAAGTGTTATTTCTTTCTACAGGAAAGAAGAACAAGTTGCGAGTGTATTACTTGTCTTGGTTAAGAAACAAAATTCTTTACAATGACCCAGAGGTTGAGAAGAAACAAGGCTGGACAACTGTTGGTGATTTGGAAGGTTGTGTGCACTATAAAGTTGGTAGGTATACAAGCAAAGTCCTTTATATTGTACTTGAACTAAAGTATGAGTCTCCTCCCTGTCAGGCCAGATTGCAGATTCGAATTGCTAAATATACATTTAACTATAAAACATAACTCAAATATGATTTATATATTTTAGCAGCAGATTGCAATAGGTGTCTCAAGTTTTTTTTTGTTTTTTTTTGCCTCCTAATTCTTTACTTAATGCAGAGTGAAGCAACTTTCCAAATAGTTCTCATTTATTAATAGAGCTGCAGCTTCCAAAATAGATCCGACTGTACACTGCTTCGTCTGTATCTGTGGACCCCCTCTTTCTGACCAGAAAAGAGGGGGGTAATTTATACACTGCAGATCAGAAAGTGAGGAAAGTATCCAATGGAGAGCAGTATACACAAGCTATACAGAGGGTAAATGAGGAGAAAACACCCAGTAGATTTTGCATGGGCAAGGAGGGGTACCTTGCGCATTCCTCAGCATCAAGTGGAAAGCCGTGATGCTGTTTTACCAAAATGAGAACACAGAGGGTCTATACTTAAATGACTGACTGCAGCCTGAAACTTAACATCTGACATCGGCGAGGTATTTTTTCCCCAGCATTTGTTAACCATTAGTATAATATGTTGTGTGTGTGTTTAATAAAATACTTACCAGTCCTAGTCTTCAGCCATTTTCAGTGCTGCTCCAATCCTGTCTTGCACTTTGACTACTGTTTTGACCAGCTGACTCCACACAGCCAATAGACTAGAATTCACTTTCTGAATGTTGGCCTGTGAGACTGAGAAGAAGGCATCTACACCTTAGAGTGACCACAAATGCTGTCTGCACCGAAGATGTGCATTTCTGATTATTGTTTAACCCCTTCACGACCATGGACGGATATATCCTTCATGGAGCGTGTCCCGTTAAGCCCCGCCCCCTGCCGCGGGCAGGCGGCGGCGGTCGGCACACATATCAGCTGTTTTCAACAGCTGACATGTGTGCCTGCATATTGCGAGTGGAATCTCTTCCACTCGCAACATTTAACCCCTTAAATCTCGCTGCCAAAGTCTGGCAGCGAGATCTATATGCGCGCGGCCATGATTTTTACTTACTGCCGCCCCCACCGGAAGTCACGTGCGTGATCACGTGACTTTCGGTGGTTGCCATAATAGCACAGGGTCATGTGATGACACCTGTAGCTATGAAGTTTCACTTTCGTTTTCCCTCGGCCGAGAGCAGAGAGAAACAGGAAGTGACTGAATCTGCTGTTTACAGCTGTATAGCTGTGATCAGCAGATAGATAAGAGCGATCAGATTACTGATCGCTATAGCCCCCTAGGGGGACTAGAAAAATAAAAAAAAAATTAAAAAAAAAGTTTTAAAAAAAACAAAAACCTAAAAGTTCAAATCACCCCCCTTTTCCCCCATTGAAAATTAAAGGGTTAAAAAATAAATAAAGATACACATATTTGGTATCGGCGCGTTCAGAAATGCCCGATCTATCAAAATATAAAATCAACTAATCTGATTGGTAAACGGCGTAGTGGCAAAAAAATTCAAAAAGCCAAAATTACGTGTTTTGGTCGCTGCAAGTTTTACGCAAAATGCAATAACAGGCGATCAAAATGTAGCATCTGCGCAAAAATGATACTATTAGAAACGACAGCTTGAGACGCAAAAAATAAGCAGTCACTGAGCCATAGATCCAGAAAAATGAGAACGCTACGTGTTTCAGAAAATGGCGCAAAACGTGCGCCACTTTTATTGGACAAGCTTGTGAATTTTTTTTAACCCCTTAGATACAAGTAAACCTATACATGTTTGGTGTCTACAAACTCGAACCGACCTCAGGCATCATACCCACACATCAGTTTTACCATATAGTGAATAAAACATCCCAAAAACTATTGTGCCATCACACTTTTTTTTGCAGTTTTTTCACACTTGGAATTTTGTTGCTGTTTTCCAGTACACCATATGGTAAAACTTATGGTTTCATTTAAAAGTACAACTTGTCCCGCAAAAAACAAGCCCTCATATGGCAAGATTGACGGAAAAATAAAAAAAGTTACGGCTCTCGGAAGAACAAAAACGGAAAGTGCCCCGGGGCTGAAGGGGTTAAATAGGCCAATAAACTTCCAATTTACGAGGAAAACTCATTAGTTAGCAGGCCTAAATGTCCTCCTCATTCAGCACAACATCCCGTGGTGGATTACATGATATTCTCAGCCCTAGACGGATTGCAACCCGCAGGCCGCATCTGGCTCTTTGGCTATGCCTGTCGGAGATGCTCACATGGACACCCAATGGGGCGAAAAGGGCAATTGAGCCAATTCTGATTTTGTAAATATCTTAATTTCGATTGTAATTGTCCTGACCCCACGAAAAGCTGGTGATGCCGAAGGAAAGAAAGAGCTGCTGAGATCCTTATCAGCAGGAGCGTTCGTTCATAAGAAATGCAGCAAGCAAAAGATGTGACTAGCTTACTCTTCTGCTGCACATAACTGGAAGGTAGTCCTCTACGAACTGGGGCCTGGAGAGTGTATTAAATAAGACCTTGGAGACGGAATTGTTTGCCGGACTGTGTTCTTTAGGTTGCAGCACTGAAACGGTCTCCTTTCACACTTAAGTTTGGATGCAGGAGTGCAGCTGCTCCATCTCCTAGGAACATTGACGGTCAGCTGAAGCTGATAGATTAGGAACACTTAGCCCAACAGTGAAGTCCCCCCACAGCTTCAGTTCTATGTGCCTGTTTCCTCCACAGTGGTGAAGTGTTCCCCCACCTGCTCTTCTGCACCACCATGTACTCTCATGCCTCCTCCTCCTTGTGATTAATGGGTTAATCTTCCACTTTGCACTGAGCTTGTGTTATTTGTCCTGAACAGAAGAGGTGAGGGTTAAGCTCCACTCATGTGCTCACTGTTGTGGTCAGTTCCTGTGGTTTCATATGTCCAATTCATGGACTGCAATAAGATGTCTCCGCTCTTGCATAATTTTAACATGTGGATCCATGCATGTAGTAAAGAGATAGGCAATCAATTTTTCCCAACTTTCCATTGCTTCATTAACTATGAACACATGTTACAATAAGCTTTTACATCTACTTTTAGGATATGTTCACACGAGTTTATTTTTTGTCCGAGTGTTTTGCTTGGAAAAAACATGGACTCCCTCTTGTGTTATTTATAAGGGCTGTTCAGAAAAATGTGCGATTGTCTGCAGGACAAAAATTGCAGCAATCACTATTCCGTTTTTTATTTTAGATTAAATATGTCCTTTTTGCTGTGTCTGCTTTCAACTCTACCTGAATAAAAATGAGCTGCAGTACCAAATATATCCAAGAACAGATGTGGCACGGTTTCTCTAAAGATTCTAGACGATTCCTAAAAAGAGTCAGCTTTTTTTCCACTTATATTGAGGGGAGGTGCCAGGGTGTTCTAATATGATCACTTTTTTATGTATGTTTAGGAGGAACTATTGTGTTTTGCAGAGTAGTGCTATTAGAAGAGGTTTGAGCAGATATTTGCAGAGTGGAAAGATTAAAATGTATGTAGTATAAGTGCTCACTTTGACTTTTTCTGTCAATACGGGCCAACCTACACATAATATACATTGAGTATTTTCGTTCAGAATATCCTAATCCTGATAGTGGCCATATGTTTTCTAGCTTAATCTTTCCTGTTTTCTTTTACTTTAGTAAAATATGAACGCATCAAGTTTTTGGTAATTGCTTTAAAGAGTTCAGTGGAAGTCTATGCTTGGGCGCCAAAGCCATATCACAAGTTCATGGCCTTTAAGGTATGTAATCCCTGAATCGCTCAAATAAATAATATGCAGTATTTATCTGACATTTATTTTTAAAAGCTTTAAAGATTTTCTAAAACAGACAATGCAAATGCACATCCCCACTGCCCCGTTACAAAAAATAAGTTCCCTCCATGCAGACATATTTCTTAAAATGCATTGCTATGGTTAAAGGTCAGCCTGTAGCAAAAAAGGAGTTGTGTAATATATACAGGAGACCAAGAGCAAAAAGACAAATGATAAAGCTGAAATCCCTTCCCATGTACTCCAGATAACATAACAAAATGTTGAATAATCCCCAAAAGAGACAAAGCGGTCAGGCATACTACCTTAAGGCCCCTTTACACACTGAGACTTTCTAGCGATCCCACCAGCAATCCCAACCTGGCCGGGATCGCTACAAAGTCTCTGGTGAGTCGCTGGTGAGCTGTCAAACAGGCATACCTGGAAAACGACGCAACAGCGATACGGACCTGCAGAACGACCTAGCTAGTCATTGGGGACGTTGTAAAGCAGCTTTTTGAAAGGGAAGTCGCTAACTAAGTCGCTGTAAAGTCCCCTTTACACACTGAAACTTTCTAGCGATCAGGCTGCACAGCGGGAAACAAAGGACCAAAGAATGGTCCTGAACGATTTGTAGCGATCAGCAACTTCACAGCAGGGGCCAGGTCACTGATGTGTTTCACACACTGCAATGTCGCTGGGGAGGTCGCTATTACGTCACAAAACCGATGACGTTACAGCGATGTCGTTTGCGATGTTGCAGTGTGTAAAGCCACCTTTACATCTTGCACCACCCTGAATGGATCATCAAGCTCTCCGATTATCGTACAGCCCATCTTGCAAATCAGCTACAGCACACCTTGACAGGACCTGAATAACTCTCTGAAAGCCATTCCGGGTGTATCCGCCTATAATGCCCACAATTTCTCAAATTTTGAAATACCACCTCATTTAGCATACACTCCCTTATCCAAAATTAATAGCCAGTTAATCTTATCAATAAATTCTTATACAGTTGAACCCTTCTGATCTATCCAGTGTTGTGCAAACAACTTCCTTGTCGTATACAGCATTCTTGCCACTGCAATCTTCCCTGGCCTGTCAGTCCCTAGGTCCTCCATATACCCCAGAATACACTGCAGTGGTGTGAGGAACATTATTAATCAAGTCTTTGACTCTCTTCCCAAAATTTTGTAGGTGTGGACAAGACCACATCATGTGCATCAAATGTGTAGATTTTGACTTTCATCCAGGATGTAGGGAGGTACTGCTCTATACCATAAAGGAATTTTGGTGTTTATATATACCCGAGACATTTTCAATTTTTTACTTAAATACATAAAAAACCCTGGAGAAATATTCTAATTCACACTCCTCATTTGTTTACTTGCAGTCATTTGGAGACTTGGTACATAGGCCATTGTTAGTTGACCTGACTGTTGAAGAAGGACAACGGCTTAAAGTGATTTACGGATCCTGTGCTGGTTTTCATGCTGTTGATGTGGACTCAGGAGCCGTCTATGACATTTATCTACCAACACATGTAAGTATTGTGAATATGAACTGTGGAGATTACTCGCCATAGACATTTATCATACATTCACTGAGCACGGAAGTGTTTCAGTGTAACAGATTATCATAAATTATATCTAGATGAAGCATGGCTGTTTCGGTAAATGGGACTTAATGGGATATAAAGTCTATTTGTGTTCTAGAGCAGAGATTGTCAACGTGTTGTACCTTGTCACTGTGGGGGAGCAGCCTTTGTCTCAAGGGGTCAGTCCTGTCCTCGTTTTGTGCTTGTCATAGGTGCAGCACTATGCATTAAAATGGCCATACACCTGTTGTGTTGGCCAAATGATCATCTATCGCTCCCAACTGCAAGAGTGTTTGGCTGAACATTTAAGTGTTTTCAAAGGGAGAGGGGGAAAATCTGCTGCCATGGTCTTTTGGCACTAGATTATTTTCCCCAAAAGCAAAAAGATCACAACTGGAATTTTAATGACCTGATCCTCCTCTCCAGAGATCCTTCGAAGGAGTTTGGAGGCCCTATACACATCCGATGATTGGATGACTTTTGTCTAAAATGTATGGGGGCCTTTGGTGTACTTTTGAAGTAATTTATTAGAGTTGAGGCTATTTGCCTTTAAATGGGTTGTCCACTACTTGAAGAACCCCTTCTTAAAGGAAACCGGGTCCTACTGAAAATATACTTTTTCTCGCATCCAATTATGCTGGTGCCGCATCTATTGGCGTTCATGTAATATTGTCACATAAATAGCACAGGCACTTCAGAGGCCACTAATGAGCTGATTCCCTTGGATGACGCACAGATGTCCAGACAAAGCGTGAGCCCAGGAACCCCTTAACAGCTGCCGATTGGTGTGACACTCGCGTGACCTAATAATGCTGGCCAACACAGCACTGATACTACTAGAACAGGTATTTTATCTTCACTGGGACTCAGTTTCTCTTAAGAGGTTGTCCAAGTAGTGAAAAACGTATCAAAAACATATTAAAAAAGCGCAGTGTGTGCACATGGCCTAACACTGTTCTAGAAGAAGGGGCATGTTCTGTTTTGGAGTATTTATATCATCTTACTATGGTGTGAACAGAATTAAAATATTTTGGTGACCATCAAAGTCTGCTATCTAGGTTAACACTATATATACAGACGTTACTTATTTACATTTTGTGCCGAATACTGCAAAAATGTATACAGTTAGTAAGAGGTGCAATTGCACACCTGTATAGTTGGATCCTGTTACCATTGACTTTCATTATTTAAAATTAAAAAATGTAAGCATACTTCTACATTCTGTTTTTAACCGGGCATGAAAAGGTTAATGTCAGAAGCCAACTGTTACATGAACTTGAAAATGGAAAATAAAAAAAACAATCTATGAACACCGCCCCGTAGCATAGAATGCTGTTTGTGGAAACCTAAGGAGAAATGCCACTGATATCTGAATAAAGCCTTTGTGTGCCATAAATTCAACATATTAGTAATGTTGGCCTACTGTACTCCTATTACAGATTCAGAGCAGTATCCAGCCGCATGCAATCATTATTCTCCCCAATACAGACGGTATGGAGTTGTTGGTTTGTTATGAAGATGAAGGAGTATATGTTAATACTTACGGCAGGATCACCAAAGATGTGGTTCTACAGTGGGGAGAAATGCCAACATCTGTTGGTAAGTTTCACATGACAGTAGTTTAATATACCTGCATTTGTTTTCCATTATTTTTTTTTTTTTACGTATTTTATAAAAAATTTTTTTTATCATTTTCATGATAAAAAATACTTCCTAATTAAGTGATGGTAAAATGTTGCGTCCTTCTAATTGATTGTTTTAATTTTTCAGCATACATTCGATCTAACCAGATAATGGGATGGGGCGAAAAAGCCATTGAAATTCGATCTGTTGAGACTGGACATCTAGATGGAGTTTTTATGCACAAGAGGGCACAAAGACTAAAGTTCTTGTGTGAACGAAATGATAAGGTAAAACATTACTATGCGGTGTTGTGACTTTTTCCGTGAAATATTTTCAGAGCAAATTTTTTTTTAGTTTGTACTCATTGACAACTAGGGACAGCCCCTTTAGTGACATTACACTTTTTTAAAAATTTTATTCATGTTTGCATTTTAAAATTAACTGACCGCTTCCACTGGCCCCTAGATATAATTTTTTTTTTTTTCATGAAGAAAACAGGAAGATAATATAGGCTCTTTAAGAAGGGTAAAATTGTAGAAATAAATACATAACCATAGTTTGGGGATGCTGAAGCTGGGGAAGCGGTCAGGTTCCCTTTAAGAAGAATAAGTTGTTTCTGTTGATGTATAAAGGGTTGTTTTTGCTGGATGAGTTGTACATTTTCAATTTCTAATTGTTGAATATTTTTGTTATCTTTTATCAACTCCAGCAAATGATCACCTATCTTGAGGGCTAGATGGGCACAGCTAATCACTTGGGGTTCCACATCTGAGAATGAGGTTCTGCAGTGCCCCGATTGAGAACGGTCTAGGTCAGGGGTCTCAAACTTGGCTGGGTCTATGGGCCACACATGGACAAAAATAATAATTTGCAGGAAAAAGTGACATTTTTAGTTATGATACTATTTTTATTTCTTTGTCTCTCCATTGGGAGACCCAGACAATTGGTGTATAGCTTCTGCCTCCGGAGGCCACACAAAGTATTACACTGAAAAGTGTAACCCCTCCCCTCTGGCTATACACCCTCCCGTGCATCACGGGCTCCTCAGTTTTATGCTTTGTGTGGAAGGAGGCACACATCCACTCATGCATTCCCATTTTAGTCAGCAGCAGCTGCTGATTTTATCGGTTGGAAGAAAAGAGGGCCCCCACAGGGCCCCCGGCATGCTCCCTTCTCACCCCACTACGTCGGCGGTGCTGTTAAGGTTGAGGTACCCATTGCGGGTACAGAGGCTGGAGCCACATGCCGTTTTCCTTCACCATCCCTTAGAGGCTCTGGGAGAAGTGGGATCCTGACCGGTCATCCATTCACTGGGACCGGGCTCCCTCCGCAGCCCCTGTGGGAATCTGCCGGACAGGAGTCTATGTATCCTCAGGGACAGGGCCCTGCATCTAAAGGTACTCGGTGTCCCCATGGGGACTGTGCATGGAGCGCTTGTTTCACAGACGCTGCAGCAGCTGCTGGTTTGTGAAGACCGGGACTTCCGCGCCGACCGAGCCTGTTTGTCGGCCGCGGTATTAAATTTAGTCCCCGGCTTCATTGCGGCCTAGTACCATAACTCCCGCCCCCGGGCCTGCCAGTCAGGGGTAAGGGCGGGACGGTCGACCTGACGTCGGCAGTGAGGGCTGGAGCATACTTTTAGGTTTCCTCCCCCCCCCTCACTGATCACTGTGGGGCCCCAGATTCCCGCACTTTACTAGTCGCCGCCCACGGCTCCCTCCTCCCCTGAGAGCTCCGGCAGCCATTTTTACACATTCTGCCGGTGGAGGATTTCGGGAACGAGCTCTGCAGCTCTGGGAGACCTAAGGCACGGAATCTGGTGGACACACACTCCGCTTTGGGCGGTCGGTAAGCCACACCGGTCACCCGGTGCTGGTCCCCCTAGGGTGCCGGAGTATATATATATTTGTATATATTTTCTCTGTTCGGCCGGTTTGTTTACTTTTGGCTATATACCCTCAGTGATCACTCTCCTAGGAGACAACAGCATGTCGTCCACAAGGAGCAAGGGCGCTAAGGCAAAGGGTTTTTTTGCAACCTGTACCTCTTGTGGGGCTATGTTACCTGCGGGTTCCACCTACCCTCACTGTGAGCAATGCTCGACCCCTGTTGCACTTGCTCAGCCGGAGCCTCGGTCACTAGTGGGCCCCTCGGATCAGGCAGACCCTCCTGCTTCCACTGTCCAGGCGGCAGGGACAGAGTTTGCAGTTTTTGCTGAGAAACTCTGAGTCGCTTTCACAATCCATGGCTCAGTCTATGGACAAATGGTCTGCCAAGCTACTAGAAGCCTTGCAGTCCAGACCGGTCCTTACACAGGCCCCGGGCACTGTTGGATCATCGCCTCCAGGCCCCTCTCGGTCTGCGCCGCAGCGTGCTCCTGGGGTGGCCCCTAGGTCTCACGTGGAGGACTTCTGCACGGACCACAGTCCCAGACCGGCTAAGCGGGCTCGCTGGGAATCTTCCCCGACTTCCTCACGCTGCTCGGGGTCTCAGCTTGAGGACTCTCTGGAGGACGAGGCGGACGTCGCAGCTCAGGGCTCTGACCCTGACGTTGCCCTCAATCTTGATACACCTGAGGGGGACGCCTTAGTAAATGATCTTATATCGTCCATCAACCAGGTGCTAGATCTTTCTCCCCCACCTTCACCTATAGAGGAGTCGGCTTCGCAGCAGGAGAAACACCAGTTTAGGTTTCCCAAACGTACACGGAGTGCGTTTTTCGATCACTCTAACTTCAGAGATGCTGTCCAGAAGCACAGAGCATTTCCGGACAAGCGCTTTACTAAGCGCCTTAATGACACACGTTACCCCTTCCCCTCTGACGTAGTTAAGGGTTGGGCTCAATGTCCCAAGGTGGATCCTCCAGTCTCTAGACTGGCGGCTAGATCTGTAGTATCAGTTGCAGATGGCTCATCGCTCAAGGATGCCACTGACAGGCAGATAGAGCTCCTGGTGAAATCCATCTATGAAGCCACAGGCGCGTCTTTTGCCCCGGCCTTTGCAGCCGTGTGGGCACTCCAAGCTATCAGCTTTTCTGTCTGAGATTAATGCGGTCACACGTACCTCTGCACCGCAAGTTGCGTCTTTGACTTCTCAGGCGTCGGCTTTTTCGTCCTACGCCATGAACGCCGTCCTGGACTCTGCTAGCCGTACAGCGGTAGCATCCGCTAATTCGGTGGCAGTCTGCAGGGCCATGTGGCTACGCGAATGGAAGGCAGACTCTGCTTCCAAGAAGTTCTTAACCGGTTTGCCGTTTTCTGGCGACCGATTGTTTGGCGAATGATTGGATGAAATTATTAAGGAATCCAAGGGAAAGGACTCGTACTTACCCCAGTCCAAACCGAAGAGACCTCAGCAACGGAAAATACAACCGAGGTTTCGGTCCTTTCGGCCCTCAGCCAAGTCCCAATCCTCCTCGTCCAACAGGCCAGAGAAAGGCCAGAGGAACTCCTATGCGTGGCGGTCTAAGTCACGCCCCCAAAAAACCGCCGGAGGCACTGCCTCCAAGGCGGCCTCCTCATGACTTTCGGCCTCCCCGAACCGCATCCTCGGTCGGTGGCAGGCTCTCCCGCTTTTGCGACGCCTGGTGGCCACATGTACAAGACCGATGGGTGAGAGACATTCTGTCTCACGGTTACAGGATAGAGTTCAGCTCTCGTCCTCCGACTCGTTTCTTCAGAACATCTCCGCCCCCATCTCGGGCCGGCGCACTTTTTCAGGCTGTGGGCGTTCTGAAGACAGGAGGAGTGGTGATTCCCGTTCCCCCTCAGGAACATGGTCACGGCTTCTACTCCAACTTGTTCGTGGTGCCAAAGAAGGACGGATCATTCCGTCCCGTTCTGGACCTCAAACTGCTCAACAGGCATGTGAGCACCAGAAGGTTTCGGATGGAATCTCTCCGCTCGGTCATCGCTTCGATGTCACTAGGAGACTTCCTAGCATCAATCGACATCAAGGATGCTTATCTCCATGTGCCGATCGCACCTGAACATCAACGCTTCCTGCGTTTCGCCATCGGGGACGAACACCTTCAGTTCGTGGCACTGCCTTTCGGCCTGGCGACAGCCCCACGGGTCTTCACCAAGGTCATGGCATCCGTTGTGGCGGTCCTACACTCTCAGGGACACTCGGTGATCCCTTACTTAGACGATCTCCTAGTCAGGGCACCCTCCCGGGTGGTGTGTCAACACAGCCTGACCGTCGCTCTGGCGACTCTCCAGCAGTTCGGGTGGCTCATCAACTTCCCAAAGTCCAAGTTGACACCGACCCAATCACTGACTTACCTCGGGATGGAGTTTCATACTCACTCAGCGGTAGTCAAGCTACCGCTGGACAAACAGCTTTCGCTGCAGACAGGGGTGCAATCTCTTCTTCGGGGTCAGTCACACCCCTTGAGGCGCCTCATGCACTTCCTGGGGAAGATGGTGGTAGCAATGGAGGCAGTGCCCTTCGCGCAGTTCCATCTGCGCCCACTCCAATGGGACATTCTCCGCAAATGGGACAGGAGGTCGACGTCCCTCGACAGGAACGTCTCTCTTTCCCTTGCAGCCAAAACCTCTCTTCAGTGGTGGCTTCTTCCCACTTCTCTATCGCAGGGAAAATCCTTCCTGCCCCCATCCTGGGCTGTGGTCACGACGGACGCGAGCCTGTCAGGGTGGGGAGCGGTTTTTCTCCACCACAGGGCTCAGGGAACCTGGACTCCGATAGTCTTCCCTTCAGATAAATGTTCTGGAGATAAGGGCAGTGTATCTAGCCCTATTGGCTTTCCATCGGTGGCTGGAGGGCAGGCAGATCCGCATACAGTCGGACAACGCCACGGCGGTCGCGTACATCATTCACCAGGGCGGCACGCGCAGCCGTCAAGCCTTCCAGGAAGTCCGGCGGATTCTGCTGTGGGCGGAAGCCACAGCCTCCACCATCTCCGCAGTTCACATCCCGGGCGTAGAAAACTGGGAAGCAGATTTTCTCAGTCGTCAGCGCATGGATGCGGGGGAATGGTCTCTTCACCCAGACGTGTTTCGAGAGATCTGTCGCCGCTGGGGAACGCCGGACGTCGATCTCATGGCGTCACGACACAACAACAAGGTCCCGGCCTTCATGGCACGGTCTCAAGATCACAGAGCTCTGGCGGCGGACGCGTTAGTTCAGGATTGGTCGCAGTTTCGACTCCCTTATGTGTTTCCTCCTCTGGCGATGTTGCCCAGAGTGTTACGCAAGATCAGATCCGACTGTCGTCGCGCCATTCTCGTTGCTCCAGATTGGCCGAGGCGGTCGTGGTACCCGGATCTGTGGCATCTCACGGTGGGTCAGCCGTGGGCGCTTCCAGACCGCACAGACCTGCTGTCACAAGGGCCGTTTTTCCATCTGAATTCTGCGGCCCTCAACCTGACTGTGTGGCCATTGAGTCCTGGCTCCTAGCGTCGTCGGGTTTATCTCAGGATGTCATTGCCACTATGAGACAGGCCAGGAAACCAACGTCCGCCAAGATCTATTACAGGTCGTGGCGGATCTTCTTGTCCTGGTGCTCTGATAAGGGTTTTACTCCCTGGCCTTTTGCCTTACCTATTTTTCTTTCATTCCTTCAATCCGGAATGGACAAGGGTTTGTCACTCGGCTCTCTCAAGGGACAAGTATCGGCGCTCTCAGTATTTTTTCAAAAGCGCCTGGCAAGGCTTCCGCAGGTCCGCACGTTCCTGCAGGGAGTTTGCCACATAGTTCCACCCTACAAGCGTCCACTGGAACCCTGGGACCTTAACAGGGTGTTAATGGCTCTTCAAAAACCACCTTTCGAGCCGCTGAGGGATGTCTCTTTATCACGTCTTTCGCAGAAGGTGGCATTTCTTGTGGCAATTACCTCACTCCGAAGAGTGTCGGAGCTTGCAGCGCTGTCATGCAAATCCCCTTTCCTGGTTTTTCACCAGGATAAGGTGGTTCTGCGTCCTGTCCCGGAGTTTCTCCCTAAGGTGGTATCTCCTTTTCATCTCAATCAGGATATCTCCTTACCGTCATTTTGCCCTCATCCAGTTCACCAGTGTGAAAAGGATTTGCATTCACTAGATCTAGTGAGAGCACTCCGGCTCTACGTGTCTCGCACGGCGCCCCTGCGCCGTTCAGATGCGCTCTTTGTCCTGATCGCTGGCCAGCGTAAGGGTTCGCAGGCTTCCAAGTCAACTTTGGCTCGGTGGATCAAGGAACCGATTCTTGAAGCCTACCGTTCTTCGGGGCTTCCTCTTCCTTCGGGCCTGAAAGCCCATTCTACCAGAGCCGTGGGTGCGTCCTGGGCATTGCGACACCGGGCTACGGCTCAGCAGGTGTGTCAGGCAGCTACCTGGTCTAGTCTGCACACCTTCACAAAACACTATCAAGTGCATACCTATGCTTCGGCAGATGCCAGTCTAGGTAGGCGAGTCCTTCAGGCGGCGGTTGCCCACCTGTAGGAAGGGGTCGTTTTCGGCTCTCTTTTATTGAGGTATTCTTTTACCCACCCAGGGACTGCTTTTGGACGTCCCAATTGTCTGGGTCTCCCAATGGAGCGACAAAGAAGGGAATTTTGTTTACTTACCGTAAATTCCTTTTCTTCTAGCTCCTATTGGGAGACCCAGCACCCGCCCCTGTTCCCTTCGGGCTGGTTGTTCTTTTGTGTACACATGCTGTTCATGTTGAATTGTTCTTTTGGTTATGGTTTCAGTTCTCCGAACATCCTTCGGATTGAATTTACCCCAGACCAATTTATAAGTTTTCTCCTTCCTGCTTTTGCACCAAAACTGAGGAGCCCGTGATGCACGGGAGGGTGTATAGGCAGAGGGGAGGGGTTACACTTTTCAGTGTAATACTTTGTGTGGCCTCCGGAGGCAGAAGCTATACACCAATTGTCTGGGTCTCCCAATAGGAGCTAGAAGAAAAGGAATTTACGGTAAGTAAACAAAATTCCCTTCTTTTCTTCTATACACCTTTGGATCACATTTTTTTTTAATATTGTTTGCTTGTGTTTTTTTTTTTTTTTTTTTTGTTTTTTTTAATGGCATTCATCATTTGGGTTATGCTACGGTTTTATAGCTTGGGTCATTACGGATGTGGCAATTAACAAACATGCACTTTTTTTGTTTGCTTTAGTTGATATAAAGAAAAAAAAAATTAACGGTAGAAAAAAGTCATGCTTTACACCTTTTTTTTAAAGTTTGGTTTTTTTTTACATTTTATCCACTTCTTGTAAGTAATATCATTTTACAATTCGCACCATATAAGAATTTTGGCCAACATCTTGTAGTAATGTTCTCATCTAGGTCCTCATCTTGTAATGTCCCCATCTTTGTCCCCATTCTGTAGTAATGTGCCCATCCTTGTCCTCATCCTGTAGTAATGTGCCAATCAGTGTCCTTGTTTTGTAGTAATGTGTCTATCCTTGTCCCCATCCTGTAGTAATGTGTCCATCCTTGTCCCTATCCTCTAGTAATCTGCCCATTCTTGTCCTAGTAATCCGCCCATTCTTGTCCTCGTTCTGTAGTAATGTTCCCATCCTTTACTAATATGCCCATCCTTGTCCTCTTATTGTTATGTCCCCCATCCTTGTCCTTCTCTTGTACTAATGTGTCCATTCTTGTCCTCCTGTAGTAATATGTCAATGCTGGTCCCCCTCTTGTAGCAATGTTCCATCCATTAGTAATGTCCCCTATTGTGCTATTCTTCAGATACACACATAAGAAGAAAAAAAATTCTTCTCACCTGTCCGCCATTCCCTTGGTGTCCTTTTTTCTGGTTCTTGCAGCCCACAGGCACATGACCCTCTTGACAATCGCGGCCAGTGCAGGGACCGCCGTAGTCAGGGCTTTATTTCAGGTGAATATATTGCCGGCGCCGTACATAATCAAGGGGGCCATGTAACTGCAGGCCACAAGATGCAGCCTGAGGGGCAGTGAGTTTCAGACATCTGGTTTAGGTGCAGGTCACAGGGTGGAGGTCTCTATTCATTGCCTAGAGAACTAAACCACCACGTTCGGATAAGGAATCTGCTGAGCCCAATCTCTGATCCAGGGGAGTCCAGCAGCATTTTGTTTTGTTTTTGTTTTTTTTTAAAGCGATCAGCAAATTACAACCTATTCCACAGATCAGTGATACCTTACTAACTTGGTACAACCTCTTTAGCCTACTAAAAATTAGTATCCCGTCTGCTTCTCTGGACATCTATAGTGATTCAAGGGTCTGCTAATCTGCCATAAGATAGTATCTTAGTAAGCTTACCCACTATAGTTGTGAGCAAATATAAAATGACCACTGGGGGGCAGTATTATTTTGCTGTTGAAACTGTTTTCTAACCTAAATATTTGTCACTGCAAACTACAATTTCTAATAACTGTGTAATAAATGTTGCTGATCCCTATTCTCTCCTCTGTGCACAGGTTTTCTTTGCTTCTGTGAGGTCTGGTGGAAGCAGTCAAGTATATTTCATGACCCTGGGCAGGAGTTCTCTATTGAGCTGGTAACAAGTGGAACTGCTGACATCTCCCCTACAGTCTTCGTAATCTCCGTAACTTGAAATCATTTGCAACTGGAGTGCAACCACATTCATTTAGTGGATTTTGTGTTTCTAACATAGGGGAGAAGATTACAGAACCTTCCTGCAGCTTGCAAGGCAGCTGGGGCTGTAATGCCTTTATCGGGTGCTACAAACATCTGAGAGTTCTACTAACAGACACTTCCTCTTACTTTAAAGATGCGAGTAAGATGTGAAAGAATAAGTCACACTAAAAGCACCCCTTCACCAAGAAAAAATGGAATTGAACACAGTCCAAGAGAACTTATCGAGCCTTTCTCATGATGCACAGCTAGGCTTACTAATATTTCACTTATTTAATTTAGTGGGGTTTTTCCTGTTTTTGTTTTCTGATGTTGATTATGACAAAGGAAAGTTCATATAATAAACTGTATTTATAAAATGTGAAAGGCAGCCGCTAACTTTTATTTTATTTTTGTTTTTTGTTATACGCCGTCTTAGGCCAATGTTGTGAATTTATTGAATTATGCCTCTATACTTTTTTTTTTTTTTTTTCCCCCCCCTAAGTTCTGCATCCCTGCGTAATGTGTCACAGTATTAGCGCTGCCTCATCCGTAGCTTTTTTTTTTTTTTTTTTTTTAAATAAAGTTTCTCCTAGAAATCAACAATAAGTGTGCACACAGTCAACGTGGCCTAAATCTGTACTGTAGAAAGGGAACAAAACAGGGTTGTGGAGTTGGACATTGCAGGCAAATTCCAATCAACTTATTTTTTTCTCCTACCTCATTCTACGTGATGCACAAACCCCTTTGTGCCATGAGACTTGCATGACCTTTGCAGACATCTTGGCTACTCAAGGGCTTGATAAAGAGGTTGAATCATCTTAAATATAGGTTACTTATAACATGAATGTGTAATTTTAATACCAAATTTATGCCACTGATCATAGTTCATCCTCATTGGCAGAAGTTGGCATTAACAATTGGCACAAAATAACAATGTGGTGGTGACAAAACACTGACAGGGTTCATTGGCTTTCACCTTTTAGTTTCCTACCAGTATGTACCATTTTCACCCAAATCAGTAGGGCTCTCTTCTGTGAAAAGCAGATATAGCATCAAAGATCATCAATTTTAGGCTAGTTCTCTAAATTCTAAAGTGTACGTCACTAGAGGGGTGTGAAGAGGGTTGGCTTATTCCTTTATAGAAGGTGTATATTATTTTTTTTTTTTTTTTAAGAATGCAATGCACTAAAACAATTCTAAGAATGTAGTTATAATAATACTTATTCTTAACAGACATACTGTACCTGTGTTTAGATGTATGATTCCCAGTTCTGACTTTTTTTTTTATTATTAAGAATATAAAATAGTCTGCTTTATTTTCTGAAGGTTTTGACATTTGTAATGAATGTCTGGACAGGGAATAACCTGCTTAATGACTATCCCGTTCTTGACTTGAGGATCCAGGAGTATACGGTTGTGGTTGATGTAGCAATGCACAGTGTCATTCAACCCTTTTTGACGGACTCTCTTTCTGGTGTTAAGTACATTGTTGACAGCTGCCTTAAGCTGTTCATTTGTGAACAGTTTCTCTTTTTAATATAGAAATAGACTACTCTTCCTTTTTGTTTCTGCCATTGTGTTTAAAGCATTTTTTATTTCCTTGTGATCTCCGTTTTATATTCAATAATGACATGGAGTGGATTATGGTAATGTGGTTTGTTTGAGGATAGGGGAACAGTTATCAACAGTCAATGGGGTATAAATAAAAGCTATAGAATGAAGATTCCACCATTCCTCCAAATGTGTGCACTTCTCTGCAGTCACCTTCACATTTACATCTTCAGTCAAGTGGTGTGAAAGCCTTATTTTTAATGGCAGAAACTTAAGTTTGGATTTTTCTTCAGCACTGAAAATGTGTACACTTTGTTGCATTCTTGTTCCAAAGGGGGCAGTATACATATTAAAGAGCAGAGTTCCTAAGCGTTCTGAAAATGGATTAATTCTGTACCCAGTTATTCAATAGAACCAATATTTTGGAGAAAAGCCTATTTTAAAAAAAAAAAAATAATAATGTTAAACTAACTGAAAAAGATGAAATGTCATGGAGAAGATCATGTTTTGTAAAATGTCTGTGATTATAGCAAGCGTAGTTGATCTACTTGCTTTTATTGGGATCCATTTTTAGTCCAATAATTCCAGTATTAACGCCAGAAACCACTATGTATCAGAAAGCAGAATGCATTTGCTCTTTGATTGTTACTTCATAAGAACTTATAGAGTTGAATTGCTGAAACTGTATGACTGCAGTGTTGCTTATTTTTTCTGTTTTCTGCACATGTGACATTGGAGAAAATGTTTACATTTTTGTTAAACTAATGTGCATCACATATTTATGTTTTTTTTTTAAAGTGATCTTTTTTGCATAATTTTAGTAATACACCTTTTGTGACCTATAACCTCATTTTTTTCATTAATAGTGCGAAAAGGCAACAGTGACAAACTGCATAAAATTACTAATTGTATAACTGCAAAGCAGAATTGTGTCAAGTAAACATTTGCGGACATTTTGCAGTGCTATCTAACTTATGTCTACTGTGTTTCATGGAAGTTCCTATTTTCCCAATTTTTTTCCCTTAAATAAAGTAAAATTGACACCTACATATATATGTGGACTGCATTCATTTTCTAGATTGCAGTGGTAGTGTGATACTCTATGGCAGGAAAGCAGTAGCCCTTTGTTAATCATTTCAAGGATGGACTTTCTTCTTGTATCCATATACGCGGAAATTGTTCAAAGCAATTTTACTAGAACTCTGGAATAAATTGTTTTAATGGGTCGCAAAATTGTAGCGCAATTTGAATTTGTGCAAAGATTTGGTAAATTTTGGCGATTTGTTGCCAATTTCTCCCAGCTACACCAAAATAGGCAGAGCTGGGTGGAGCCCAACAGAAAAGTGGTGCAGCAGAGGCGTGAAGCCACAGCTTTTCCAAGACCATTGCTAGATAAAGTCTTACTCCAGAAATCTTACACCAGTTGCTAAGTGGTGTAAGATGTCTAGCATGGTGCACTGAGATGCAGACTGCTCATCAGATACTCCTGGCTTGTAAAGAGTCATGCACCTCTTCATGAATAAGGAGAGTCTGACTCCACCTTGCCTCCTTAGCAAGACAGTCGAGAAACACGCCGGTCTTAGTGAATCGGACTCTTGTCTGTATTAAGCAGATTATGTGCAGATCATCCATGTATATTATGTATGTATAGTATGGCAAATGCAAAAGTGCCTCACGTTCATTAAAAAATTGTTTAAAAGAACTGAGAGTCCTCAGTGGTTGATTCCTTTTAATGGCTAAATGAAAAGATTGTAATAATAGCAAGCTTTCGAGACTACGCAGGTCTCTTCATGTGGCTCAGTATAACACAAAATCTGAAGTCACATATTTACACACAACAGGACATAGAATAGTGCAGTAAATTATTATTTATAGTGCTATTTATTCCATGGCGCTTTACAAGTGAAAGAGGGTATACGTACAACAATCATTAACAGTACAAAACAGACTGGTATAGGAGAGAGGACTCTGCCCGCGAGGGCTCACAGTCTACAGGGAATGGGTGAGGGTACAATAGGTGAGGACAGAGCTGGTTGCACAGTGGTGTACTGGAATGAGGGATATTGTAGGTTGTAGGCTTTTTGGAAGAGATAGGTCTTCAGGTTCCTCTTGAAGCTTTCCACGGGAGGGGAGAGTCTGATATGCTGAGGTAGAGCCATCCAGAGTATGGGGGAGGCACGGGAGAAATCTTGTACGCAATTGTGGGAAGAAGAGATAAGAAAAGCGGAGAGGAGATCTTGTGAGGATCTGAGGTTGCATGCAGGTAGGTACCGGGAGACTAGGTCACAGATGTAAGGAGGAGAAAGGTTGCGGGTGGCTTTGTATGTCATGGTTTATGTTTTGAACTGAAGTCTTTGGGCGATGGGAAGCCAGTGAAGGGATTGGCAGAGTGGCGAAGCTGGGGAATAGCGAAGGGAGAGGTGGATTAAGCAGGCCGCAGAGTTTAGGATAGATTGGAGGGGTGCAAGGGTGTTGGAAAGGAGGCCACAGAGCAGGAGGTTGCAGTAGTCGAGGCGGGAGATGATGAGGGCATGCACTAATGTTTTTGCTAAATCTTGGTAAAGGAAAGCACGGATCCAGGAGATATTTTTGAGTTGTAGTCTGCGTGAGGTGAAGAGTGCCTGGATGTGTGGCTTGAAGGATAGAGCAGAGTCGAGGGTTATTCCAAGGCAAAGAGCTTGTGAGACTCGGGAGAGTGAGCAGCCATCAACTTTGATGGATAAGCTTGTTGGAGGAGTTGAGTGAGGAGGAGGAAAGACAATGAATTCTGTTTTTGTCCATGTTAAGCTTTAGGAATCGCGCAGAGAAGAAGGATGAAATAGCAGACATTGTGGAATTTTGGTTAGTAGGGAGGTAATGTCAGGTCCAGAGAGGTAGATCTGTGTGTCATCGGCATAGATGACCCTGAAAGCCGTGGGACTCTGAGCTGTCCCAGGCCGAAGGTGTAGATGGAGAACAGCAGGGGTTCAAGAACTGAACCTTGGGGGACACCGACAGATAGGGGGCGAGATGAGGAAGTGGTGTGAGAATGGGAGACGCTGAAAGTTCGGTCGGTTAGATATTAGGAGATCCAAGATAGGGCCAAGTCTGTGATGCCCAGAGATGAGAGAATATGTAGTAGGAGGGAGTGGTCTACTGTGTGGAAGGCAGAGGAGAGGTCCAGGAGGAGGAGGACAGAGTAGTGTCGCTTGGCTTTGGCGGTTAGTAGGTGACTTCGGTTAGGGCAGTTTCACTAGAGTGATGCGGTCGGAAGCCAGATTGTAGTTGGTCAAAGAGGGAGCAGGATGAGAGGTATGAAGAAAATTCAAGATGGATATGCTGTTCCAGAAGTTTAGAGGCATAGGGGAGAAGTGATATGGGGCGGTAGCTAGACAAAGAGGATGGGTCAAGGGAGGGCTTTTTGAGGATGGATGTAATCGAAGCATGTTTAAGGCATGAAGGGAATTAACCAGTTGTTAGCGATAGGTTGAAGAGATGGGTTAGGATCGGGATAAGGACTGCGGTGAAGTTGGGGATGAGGTGCGACGGGAGCGGGTCAAGTGCACAGGTAGTTAGATGTGGTCTTGAGAGTAGAGTGGAAAGATGATCTTCTGTCATGGTGGAGAAGCTGGATTTGGAGGAAGAGGGCTGAGTAGCTGTGATGAGGGACTGTGGTGATTGTGGGTCAAAGATTGCTCTGGTGTTGTCAATCTTCTGCTTGAAGAAAGAAACAAAGTCTTCAGCTGAGATGTGAGGAGAGCTAGGTGGTGCTGGAGGACGGAGGAGAGAATTGAAAGTGTTGAATAGCTGTTTAGGGTTGTGAGAGAGAGAGAGGATATGAGGGAAGACATAACTTGTCTTATTTAGTGCACTATTCTATGTCCTCTTGTATATAAATATGTGACTTTTCAGATTTTGTATTCTACTGAGCATGATGAAGAGACCTGCATAGTCTTGAAAGCTTGCTATTTTTACCATCTTTTCAGTTAGCCATTAAAAGGTATCAACCACTGAGTACTCTCAGTTCTTTTAAACAATTTTTTTTCTCCCTACTAGCAAACATGGTACAAAGATATATTTCTTTGTCGCTCCATTGGGAGACCCAGACAATTGGGTGTATAGCTACTGCCTCCGGAGGCCACACAAAGTATTACACTTAAAAGTGTAAGGCCCCTCCCCTTCTGCCTATACACCCCCCGTGGGATCACGGGCTCCTCAGTTTTCATGCTTTGTGCGAAGGAGGTCAGACATCCATGCATAGCTCCACTGTTTAGTCAGCAGCAGCTGCTGACTATGTCGGATGGAAGAAAAGAGGGCCCATACTTGGGCCCCCAGCATGCTCCCTTCTCACCCCACTTTTGTCGGCGGTGTTTAAGGTTGAGGTACCCATTGCGGGTACGGAGGCTGGAGCCCACATGCTGCGTCCTTCCCCATCCCCATTAGGGCTCTGGGTGAAGTGGGACTTTACCGGTCTCCAGGCACTGAGACCGTGCTCCATCCACAGCCGCTGGATCTGCTGGATATGGAGCTGAGTATCGTCAGGGACATGGCCCTGCTACGTCAAGGTACTCTGTGTCCCCGTACAGACCGCGCGCAGACACACTGCAGCATTGCTGGGTGTGTTAGTGCGCCGGGGACAACAGCGCTGCGCGCTTGTGCCATTACTAACTACAGCTCTGCTGAGTGAGTCAATGTATTGGGAACTGCCGCGCCGGCCGCTGCTGTCAGTTTTACACTGCGGCGCGGCTGGAACTTGTGGTGCGCCGGGGACTTCCGCGCTGGCCGTGCATATATGACGGCCGCGCTTATTACTCGAGTCCCCGGCTTTTGTGGCCTAGTTTCGTTTCGTTCCCGCCCCCAGGCCTGCCAGTCAGGGGAAGGGCGGGACGCTGTACAGAACGTCAGCGCCGAGGGCTGGAGTCTACTTTACATACTCCAGCCCTCACACTGGACACAGTGGGACGCCAGTTTCCCGCACTTTGTCTGAGGCACGCCCACGGTACGCCCCTCTTCACAGGACGCCGGCAGCCATTCCTGTGTGCAGTCTCAGCTGGAGAAGGGAGACAAGTTCTGGGAGACCCAGACACGGGATTCTGGCAACCACACACCCGCCTTTGAGCGGGCGGTAAGCGGCACCTCTGGTGCTGATCCCACTAGTGTACATTTGTATTTTTATGCTTGCATGCTATACATTGCACTGTACGGTCGCTGGTGATTCTTGGCTATATACCCTCCTAGATTGCTCAGAGGAGACAACAGCATGTCGTCCGCAAAAAAGCAAGGGTGCCAAGGCACAGGCTTTCTATGCTGCTTGTACCGCATGTGAGGCTACTATACCGGCAGGTTCCACTGACCCCCATTGTGTGCAGTGCTCGGCCCCTGTGGCACTTGCTCGGCCGGGGCCTCTGCTAGAGGTGACCCAGGGAGAACCACCTGTGAATACTGTCCAGGTGACGGGGACGGAGTTTGCAGTTTTTGCTGATAGATTGTCTGTGACTATGACTAAAATTCTAGAAACTTTGCAGTCTAGACCAGTAACTCAGACCAGGGGCACTGTGGAATCATTGCTCCCTGGTCCCCCTCAGTTGGAACAGCTCCGGGCTCCGGGGGTGTCCCAGGCATTCCAGGGTGAAGGCTCTGACACGGACGACAGTCCCAGACAGCCTAAGCGAGCTCGCTGGGAGCGACCCTCGACTTCATCACACTGGTCAAGGTCCCAGCAGGAGGACTCTCTGTGTGATGAGGCGGAGGTAGCTGATCAGGATTCTGATCCTGAGACTGCTCTCAATCTGGATACTCCTGATGGTGACGCCATAGTGAATGATCTTATAGCGTCCATCAATAGAATGTTGGATATTTCTCCCCCAGCTCCTCCAGTGGAGGAGTCAGCTTCACAGCAGGAGAAATTCCATTTCCGGTATCCCAAGCGTAAATTAAGTATTTTTCTGGACCACTCTGACTTTAGAGAGGCAGTTCAGAAACACCACGCTTATCCTGATAAGCGTTTCTCCAAACGACTTAAGGATACACGTTATCCCTTTCCCCCTGACGTGGTCAAGGGCTGGACCCAGTGTCCCAAGGTGGATCCTCCAATCTCCAGGCTTGCGGCTAGATCCATCGTTGCAGTGGAAGATGGAGCTGCACTTAAAGATGCCACTGACAGACAGATGGAGCTCTGGTTGAAATCCATCTATGAAGCTATCGGCGCGTCGTTTGCTCCAGCATTCGCAGCCGTATGGGCACTCCAAGCTATTTCAGCTGGTCTTACACAGATTGACACGGTCACACGTACATCTGTTCCGCAGGTGGCATCCTTAACCTCTCAAATGTCTGCATTTGCGTCTTACGCGATTAATGCTGTCCTGGACTCTACGAGCCGTACGGCAGGGGCGTCCGCCAACTCCGTGGTTTTACGCAGAGCCTTGTGGTTAAGGGAATGGAAGGCAGATTCTGCTTCCAAAAAGTGCTTAACCAGTTTGCCATTTTCTGGTGACCGACTGTTTGGTGAGCGATTGAATGAAATCATTAAACAGTCCAAGGGTAAGGATTCATCCTTACCCCAGCCCAAACCAAACAAACCCCAACAGAGGAGGGGACAGTCGGGGTTTCGGTCCTTTCGAGGCTCGGGCAGGTCCCAATTTTCCTCGTCCAAAAGGACTCAAAAGGATCAGAGGAGCTCAGATTCTTGGCGGGCTCAGTCACGCCCAAAAAAGACAGCCGGAAGACCCGCTACCAAGGCGGCTTCCTCATGACTTTCGGCCTCCTCTCTCCGCATCCTCGATCGGTGGCAGGCTCTCCCGCTTTGGCGACATTTGGCTGCCACAGGTCAAAGACCGTTGGGTGAGAGACATTCTGTCTCACGGGTACAGGATAGAGTTCAGTTCTCGTCCTCCAACTCGTTTCTTCAGAACTTCTCCACCTTCCGACCGAGCCGATGCTCTTCTGCAAGCGGTGTGCACTCTAAAGGCAGAAGGAGTGGTGACCCCTGTTCCTCTTCAGGAGCAAGGTCACGGTTTTTACTCCAATTTGTTTGTGGCGCCAAAAAAAAAGGACGGGTCTTTCCGTCCCGTTCTGGATCTAAAACTGCTCAACAAGCACGTGAAAACCAGGCGGTTCCGGATGGAATCCCTCCGCTCCGTCATCGCCTCAATGTCTCAAGGAGATTCCTAGCATCAATAGACATCAAGGATGCTTATCTCCACGTGCCGATTGCTCCAGAGCACCAGCGTTTTCTACGCTTCGTTATAGGAGACGAACACCTTCAGTTCGTAGCTCTGCCTTTCGGGCTGGCGACAGCCCCACGGGTCTTCACCAAGGTCATGGCAGCAGTAGTAGCAGTCCTGCACTCTCAAGGTCACTCTGTGATCCCGTATTTGGACAATCTACTTGTCAAGGCACCCTCTCAAGAGGCATGCCAACACAGCCTGAACGTTGCGCTGGAGACTCTCCAGAGTTTCGGGTGGATCATCAACTTTTCAAAGTCAAATCTGTCCCCGACCCAATCGCTAACATATCTTGGCATGGAGTTTCTTACTCTCTCAGCGATAGTGAAGCTTCCGCTGGACAAACAACGTTCACTACAGACAGGGGTGCAATCTCTCCTTCAAGGCCAGTCACACCCCTTGAGACGCCTCATGCACTTTCTAGAGAAGATGGTAGCAACAATGGAGGCAGTCCCTTTCGCGCAGTTTCATCTGCGTCCACTACAATGGGATATTCTCCGCCAATGGGACGGGAAGTCGACGTCCCTCGACAGGAACGTCTCCCTTTCTCAGGCGGCCAAGGAATCTCTTCGGTGGTGGCTTCTTCCCACCTCATTGTCAAAAGGAAAGTCCTTCCTACCCCCATCCTGGGCGGTGGTCACGACAGACGCGAGTCTATCAGGGTGGGGAGCAGTTTTTCTCCACCACAGGGCTCAAGGTACGTGGACTCAGCAAGAGTCCACCCTTCAGATCAATGTTCTGGAAATCAGTGCAGTGTATCTTGCCCTACAAGCCTTCCAGCAGTGGCTGGAAGGCAAGCAGATCCGAATTCAGTCGGACAACTCCACAGCGGTGGCATACATCAACCACCAAGGCGGCACACGCAGTCGGCAAGCCTTCCAGGACGTCCGGCGGATTCTGACGTGGGTGGAAGACACGGCATCCACCATATCCGCAGCTCACATCCCAGGCGTGGAAAACTGGGAAGCAGACTTCCTCAGTCGCCAGGGTATGGACGCAGGGGAATGGTCTCTTCACCCGGACGTGTTTCAGGAGATCTGTCGCCGCTGGGGGATGCCGGACGTCGACCTAATGGCGTCCCGGCACAACAACAAGGTCCCGGCCTTCATGGCACGGTCTCACGATCACCGAACTCTGGCGGCGGACGCCTTAGTTCAAGATTGGTCGCAGTTCCGGCTACCTTATGTGTTCCCACCTCTGGCACTGTTGCCCAGAGTGCTGCGCAAGATCAGGTCCGACTGCCGTCGCGCCATCCTCGTCGCTCCAGACTGGCCGAGGAGGTCGTGGTACCCGGATCTGTGGCACCTCACGGTAGGCCAACCGTGGGCACTACCAGACCGACCAGACTTGCTGTCTCAAGGGCCGTTTTTCCATCTGAATTTTGCGGCCCTGAACCTGACTGTGTGGCCATTGAGTCCTGGATCCTAGCGTCTTCAGGATTATCTCAAGAGGTCATTGCCACCATGAGACAGGCTGGAAAACCAACCTCCGCCAAGATCTACCACAGGACGTGGAAGATATTCTTATCTTGGTGCTCTGCTCAGGGAGTTTCTCCCTGGCCATTTGCATTGCCTACTTTTCTTTCCTTCCTGCAATCCGGTTTGGAAAAAGGTTTGTCGCTCGGCTCCCTTAAAGGACAAGTCTCAGCGCTATCTGTATTTTTTCAGAAGCGCCTAGCACGACTTCCTCAGGTACGCACGTTCCTGCAAGGGGTTTGTCATATCGTCCCTCCTTACAAGCGGCCGTTAGAGCCCTGGGATCTGAACAGGGTTCTAATCGCTCTCCAGAAGCCGCCTTTCGAGCCTATGAGGGATGTTTCCCTTTCTCGCCTTTCACAGAAAGTGGCCTTTCTAGTACCGGTCACGTCTCTTCGGAGAGTGTCTGAGCTAGCAGCGCTGTCATGCAAATCTCCCTTCCTGGTTTTTCACCAGGACAAGGTGGTTCTGCGCCCGATTCCGGAGTTTCTCCCTAAGGTGGTATCCCCCTTTCATCTCAATCAGGATATCGCCTTACCTTCTTTGTGTCCTCATCCAGTTCATCAATGTGAGAAGGATTTGCATTTGTTGGATCTGGTGAGAGCACTCAGAATCTACATTTCCCGCACGGCGCCCCTGCGCCGCTCGGATGCACTCTTTGTCCTTGTCGCTGGTCAGCGTAAAGGGTCGCAAGCTTCCAAATCCACCCTGGCTCGGTGGATCAAGGAACCAATTCTTGAAGCCTACCGTTCTGCTGGGCTTCCGGTTCCCTCAGGGCTGAAGGCCCATTCTACCAGAGCCGTGGGTGCGTCCTGGGCATTACGGCACCAGGCTACGGCTCAGCAGGTGTGCCAGGCGGCTACCTGGTCGAGTCTGCACACTTATACCAAGCATTATCAGGTGCATACCTACGCTTCGGCGGACGCCAGCCTAGGTAGACAAGTCCTTCAGGCGGCGATTGCCCCCATGTAGGAAAGGGCCGTTTTTACGGCCCTATCACGAGATATTATTTTACCCACCCAGGGACTGCTTTTGGACGTCCCAATTGTCTGGGTCTCCCAATGGAGCGACAAAGAAGGGAATTTTGTTTACTTACCGTAAATTCCTTTTCTTCTAGCTCCAATTGGGAGACCCAGCACCCGTCCTGTTTCCTTCGGGCTTTTTGTTTGTTCGGGTACACATGTTGTTCATGATGAATGGTTTCAGTTCTCCGATATTCCTTCGGATTGAATTTGGTTTTTAAACCAGTTATTGGCTTTCCTCCTTCTTGCTTTGGCACTAAAACTGAGGAGCCCGTGATCCCACGGGGGGTGTATAGGCAGAAGGGGAGGGGCCTTACACTTTTAAGTGTAATACTTTGTGTGGCCTCCGGAGGCAGTAGCTATACACCCAATTGTCTGGGTCTCTCAATTGGAGCTAGAAGAAAAGGAATTTACGGTAAGTAAACAAAATTCCCTTCTTTATATGTATCAAGTTAATTACAATTTGTCATCTTTTATGTTTAGTTGAAACAAAGGAAATACACTGTGTGCAGAATTAGATTTTTATACATGTTATCCTACTCCAAGCTGTATAGGCTTGAGAGCTAATTAACAATTAAGTAATTCAGGTGATGTGCATCTCTGTAATGAGGAGAGGGGTGGTGTAATGACATCAACACCCTATATAAGGTGTGCTTAATTAGGAAACTTCCTTTCCTTTGGCAAAATGGGTTAGAAGAGAAATTTGACAGGCTCTGAAAAGTCCAAAACTGTGAGAGGTCTTGCAGAGGGATGCAGCAGCCTTGAAATTGCCAAACAAATGTCAAGACTGATATATCTCAAGACTGATTTTTCAAAAGTTTTATGGACTGATGAAATGAGAGTGACTCTTGAAGGGCCAGATGGAAGGGCCAGAGGCTGGATCAGTAAAGGGCAGAGAGCTCCACTCCAACTCAGATGCCAGCAAGGTGGAGGTGGGGTACTGGTATGGGCTGGTATTATCAAAGATAAACGTGTGGGACCTTTTCGGGTTGAGGATGAAGTGAAGCTCAACTCTCAGACCTACTGCCAGTTGCTGGAAGATAACGTCTTCAAGCAGTGGTACAGGAAGAGGTTGGTATCGTTCAAGAAAAACATGATTTTCATGCAGGACAATGCTCCATCACATGCATCCAACTACTTCACAGCGTGGCTGGCCAGTAAAGGTCTAAGAGATGAAAAAATAATAACATAGCCTCTTTTCTTTGTCGCTCCATTGGGAGACACAGACAATTGGGGTGTATAGCTTCTGCCTCCGGAGGCCACACAAAGTATTACACTTTAAAAAGTGTAACCCCTCCCCTCTGCCTATACACCCTCCCGTGGATCACGGGCTCCTCAGTTTTATGCTTTGTGTGGAAGGAGGCACACATCCACTCATGCATTCTCATATTAGTTATGTCGGTTGGAAGAAAAGAGGGCCCCCACGGGGCCCCCGGCATATTCCCTTCTCACCCCACTACGTCGGCGGTGTTAAGGTTGAAGTACCCATTGCGGGTACAAAGGCTGGAGCCACGTGCCGTCTCCTTCACCATCCCTTAGCGGCTCTGGGAGAAGTGGGATCCTAAGCGGTCATCCATTTACTGGGACCGTGCTACCTCCGCAGCCCCTGTGGGAACCTGCCGGACCGGAGTCTATTCAACCTCAGGGACCGGGCCCTGCAACTCAAAGGTACTCTGTGTCCCCATTGGGGACTGGGCAGGGAGCGCACCTTCTTCCCGGAAGCTGCGGCAGCTGCTGAATTGAGAAGGCCGGCGGACTTCCGTGCCGACCGTGCCTGCTTGTCGGGCGCGGTCTCAAATTTAGTCCCCGGCTTCATCGCGGCCTAGTCGCAAAAATCCCGCCCCCGGGCCTGCCTGTCAGGGGTAAGGGCGGGATTACCGACCTGACGTCGGATGTGAGGGCTGGAGCATCCTGCATGTTTTCCTCCCCCCTCACTGATCACTGTGGGGACCCCAGATTCCCGCACTTTCCTGGCGCCGCCCACGGCTCCACTCCTCCCCTGAGAGCTCCGGCAGCCATTTTTTGGCATTCTGCCGGTGGAGGATTCTCAGTGAACAGCTCTGCAGCTACGGGGGACCTAAGGCAGGGAATCTGGAGGACACACTCCGCTTGTTAGCGGTCGGTAAGCCACACCGGTCACCCGGTGCTGGTCCCCCTAGGGTGCCGGAATAGATATATATATATATATATATATATATATATATATATATATATAATCTGTTCGGTCGGGCTGTATACCCCTTTTTCCCCATATACCCTCAGTGATCACTCTCCTAGGAGACAACAGCATGTCGTCCACAAGGAGCAAAGCTGTTAAGGCACAGGGTTTTTTTGCGGCCTGTACCTCTTGTGGGGCTATGTTACCTGCGGGTTCCACCTACCCTCACTGTGAGCAATGCTCGACCCCTGTTTCGCTTGCTCAGCCGGAGCCTCGGTCAGTAGTGGGCCCCTCGGCTCATGTAGACCCCCCTGCTCCCCCTGTCCAGGCGGCAGGGACAGAGTTCGCCTCTTTTGCTGAGAAACTCTGAGTTACTTTCACAATCCATGGCTCAGTCTATGGACAAATGGTCTGCCAAGCTGCTAGAAGCTTTGCAGTCCAGACCGGTCCTTTCACAGGCCCCGGCCCCTGTTGGATCGTCGCCTCCAGGCCCCTCTCGGTCCGCGCCGCAGCGCGCTCCCAGGTTGGGCCCTAGGTCTCAGGTGGAGGACTCCTGCCCGGACCACAGTCCTAGACCGGCTAAGCGGGCTCGCTGGGAATCTTCCCCGACTTCTTCACGCTGCTCGGGTTCCCAGCTTGAGGACTCTCTGGAGGACGAGGCGGACGTCGCAGCTCAGGGCTCTGACCCTGACGTCGCCCTTAACCTTGATACACCTGAAGGGGATGCCTTAGTGAATGATCTTATCTCGTCCATCAACCAGGTGTTGGATCTCTCTCCCCCACCTCCTACTGTAGAGGAGTCGGCGTCTCAGCAGGAGAAACACCAGTTTCGGTTCCCCAAACGTACACGCAGTGCGTTTTTCGATCACTCTAACTTCAGAGACGCTGTCCAGAAGCCCAGAGCGGTTCCGGACAAGCGCTTTACTAAGCGCCTCACTGACACGCGTTACCCCTTCCCATCTGAAGTCGTTAAGGGTTGGGCTCACTGTCCCAAGGTGGATCCTCCAGTCTCTAGATTGGCGGCTAGATCCGTGGTATCGGTTGCAGATGGCTCATCGCTAAAGGATGCCACTGACAGGCAGATAGAGCTCCTGGTGAAGTCCATCTATGAGGCCACGGGCGCGTCTTTTGCCCTGGCCTTTGCAGCCGTGTGGGCACTCCAAGCTATCTCGGCTTGTCTGGCTGAGATTAATGCTGTCACACGTAATTCTGCTCCGCAAGTTGCGTCTTTGACCTCTCAAGCGTCAGCCTTTTCATCCTACGCCATGAACGCAGTCCTGGACTCTGCTAGCCGTACAGCTGTAGCATCTGCTAACTCTGTGGCAGTCCGCAGGGCCATGTGGCTGCGCGAATGGAAGGCAGACTCGGCCTCCAAGAGGTTCTTAACCGGTTTGCCGTTTTCTGGCGACCGCTTGTTTGGCGAACGATTGGATGAGATTATTAAGGAATCCAAGGGAAAGGACGACTCCTTACCCCAGTCCAAACCTAAGAGACCTCAGCAACGAAAAATACAATCGAGGTTTCGGTCCGTTCGTCCCTCCGCCAAGCCCCAATCCTCTTTGTCCAGCAGGTCGGAGAAAGGCCAGAGGAACTCCTATGCGTGGCGGTCCAAGTCACGCCCCCAAAAGGCCGCAGGAGGCACTGCCTCCAAGGCTGCCTCCTCATGACTCGCGGCCTCCCCTAGCCGCATCCTCGGTCGGTGGCAGGCTCTCCCGCTTTGGTGACGCCTGGTGGCCACATGTTCAAGACTGATGGGTGAGAGACATTCTGTCTCACGGTTACAGGATAGAGTTCAGCTCTCGTCCTGCGGCTCGTTTCTTCAGAACCTCTCCGCCCCCCGCTCAGGCCGACGCACCTTTTCAGGCAGTGGACGCTCTGAAGACAGAAGGAGTTGTGATCCCCGTTCCCCTTCAGGAACGTGGTCGCGGCTTTTACTCCAACTTGTTTGTGGTGCCAAAAAAGGACGGATCATTCCGTCCCGTTCTGGACCTCAAGCTACTCAACAGACATGTGAGAACCAGACGGTTTCGGATGGAATCTCTCCGCTCGGTCATCGCCTCGATGTCACAAGGAGACTTCCTAGCATCGATCGACATCAAGGATGCTTATCTCCACGTGCCGATCGCACCCGAACATAAACGTTTCTTGCGTTTCGCCATCGGGGATGAACACCTTCAGTTCGTGGCATTGCCTTTCGGCCTGGCGACAGCCCCACGGGTTTTCACCAAAGTCATGGCATCCGTCGTGGCGGTCCTGCACTCTCAGGGCCACTCGGTGATCCCCTACTTAGACGATCTCCTAGTCAGGGCCCCTTCTCGGGTGGCGTGTCAACAAAGCCTTACCGTCGCTCTGGCGACTCTCCAGCAGTTCGGGTGGATCATCAACTTCCCGAAATCCAAGTTGACACCGACCCAATCACTGACTTACCTCGGGATGGAGTTTCATACACAGCCAGCGGTAGTCAAGCTACCGCGGGACACACAGCTTTCTCTGCAGGCAGGGGTGCAATCACTTCTTCGGAGTCAGTCACACCCCTTAAGGCGCCTCATGCACTTCCTGGGGAAGATGGTGGCAGCGATGGAGGCAGTGCCGTTCGCGCAATTCCATCTGCGGCCACTCCAATGGGACATTCTCCGCAAATGGGACAGGAGGTCGGCTTCCCTCGATAGGAACGTCTCCCTTTCCCTTGCAACCAAGACGTCACTTCAGTGGTGGCTCCTTCCCAATTCTCTATCGCAGGGAAAATCCTTCCTACCCCCAACCTGGGCTGTGGTCACCACGGACGCGAGCCTGTCAGGGTGGGGAGCGGTTTTTCTCCACCACAGGGCTCAGGGAACCTGGACTCCGATAGTCTTCCCTTCAGATAAATGTTCTGGAGATAAGGGCAGTGTATCTAGCCCTATTGGCTTTCCATCGGTGGCTGGAGGGCAGGCAGATCCGTATTCAGTCGGACAACGCCACTGCCGTCGCATACATCAACCACCAAGGCGGCACTCGCAGTCGTCAAGCCTTCCAGGAAGTCCGGCGGATTCTGCAGTGGGTGGAAGCCACAGCCTCCACCATCTCCGCAGTTCACATCCCGGGCGTAGAAAACTGGGAAGCAGATTTTCTCAGTCGTCAGGGCATGGATGCGGGGGAATGGTCTCTGCACCCAGAAGTGTTTCGAGAGATCTGTCGCCGCTGGGGAACGCCGGACGTCGATCTCATGGCGTCACGGCACAACAACAAAGTCCCGGTATTCATGGCACGGTCTCAGGATCACAAAGCTCTGGCGGCGGACGCGTTAGTTCAGGATTGGTCGCAGTTTCGACTGCCTTGTGTTTCCTCCTCTGGCGATGCTGCCCAGAGTGTTACGCAAGATCAGGTCCGACTGCCGTCGCGCCATTCTCATCGCTCCAGACTGGCCGAGGCGGTCGTGGTACCCGGATCTGTGGCATCTCACGGTGGGTCAACCGTGGGCGCTTCCAGACCGCCCAGACTTGCTGTCACAAGGCCCGTTTTTCCATCTGAATTCTGTGGCCCTCAACCTGACTGTGTGGCCATTGAGTCCTGGCTCCTAGCGTCTTCAGGGTTATCTCAGGATGTCATTGCCACCATGAGACAGGCCAGGAAGCCAACGTCCGCCAAGATCTATTACAGGTCTTGGCAAATCTTCTTATCCTGGTGCTCTGATAACGGTTTTCCTCCATGGCCGTTTGCCTTACCCACTTTTCTTTCATTCCTTCAATCCGGAATGGACAAGGGTTTGTCACTCGGCTCTCTCAAGGGCCAAGTATCGGCGCTCTCCGTATTTTTTTCAAAAGCGCCTAGCCAGGCTTCCGCAGGTCTGCACGTTCCTGCAGGGAGTTTGCCACATAGTCCCAGCTTACAAGCGTCCGCTGGAACCCTGGGATCTTAACAGGGTGCTAACGGCTCTTCAGAAACCACCTTTCGAGCCGCTGCGGGATGTCTCTCTATCACGTCTTTCGCAGAAGGTGGCCTTTCTAGTGGCAGTCACATCACTCCGGAGAGTGTCTCAGCTTGCAGCGCTGTCATGCAAAGCCCCCTTCCTGGTGTTTCACCAGGATAAGGTGGTTCTGCGTCCGGTCCCGGAATTTCTCCCTAAGGTGGTATCCCCTTTTCATTTCAATCAGGATATCTCCTTGCCTTCATTTTGCCCTAATCCAATTCACCAATGTGAAAAGGATTTGCACTCTTTGGATCTGGTGAGAGCACTCCGGCTCTACGTGTCTCGCACGGCGCCCCTGCGTCGTTCAGATGCGCTCTTTGTCCTTGTCGCTGGCCAGCGTAAGGGTTCGCAGGCTTCCAAGTCAACCTTGGCTCGGTGGATCAAGGAACCGATTCTCGAAGCCTACTGTTCTTTTGGGCTTCCGCTTCCTTCAGGGCTGAAAGCCCATTCTACCAGAGCCGTGGGTGCGTCCTGGGCATTGCGGCACTGGGCTACGGCTCAGCAGGTGTGTCAGGCAGCTACGTGGTCTAGTCTGCACACTTTCACGAAACACTATCAAGTGCATACCTATGCTTCGGCAGACACCAGTCTAGGTAGGCGAGTCCTTCAGGCGGCGGTTGCCCACCTGTAAGAGGGGGCCGTTTTCGGCTCTTTTTATTGAGGTATTCTTTTACCCACCCAGGGACTGCTCTTGGACATCCCAATTGTCTGGGTCTCCCAATGGAGCGACAAAGAAGAAGGGAATTTTGTTTACTTACCGTAAATTCCTTTTCTTCTAGCTCCTATTGGGAGACCCAGCACCCGCCCCTGTTCCCTTCGGGCTGGTTGTTCTTTTGTGTACACATGTTGTTCATGTTGAATTGTTCTTTTGGTTCATGGTTTTCAGTTCTCCGAACATCCTTCGGATTGAATTTACCCTAGACCAATTTATAAGTTTTCTCCTTCCTGCTTTTGCACCAAAACTGAGGAGCCCGTGATCCACGGGAGGGTGTATAGGCAGAGGGGAGGGGTTACACTTTTTAAAGTGTAATACTTTGTGTGGCCTCCGGAGGCAGAAGCTATACACCCCAATTGTCTGGGTCTCCCAATAGGAGCTAGAAGAAAAGGAATTTACGGTAAGTAAACAAAATTCCCTTCTTTTCACCTGATCTGAACCCCATAGAGAACCTGTGGTCCCTCATAAAATGTGAGATCTACAGGGAGGGAAAACAGTACACCTCTCAGAACAGTGTCTGGGTGGCTTTGGTGGCTGCTGCACGCAATGTTGATCGTAAACAGATCAAGCAACTGACAGAATCTATGGATGGTAGGCTGCTGAGTGTCATCATAAAGAAAGGTGGCTATATTGGTCACTAATTTTTTGGGGTTTTGTTTTTGCATGTCAGAAATGTTTATTTCTAAATTTTGTGCAGTTATTTGGTGTACCTGGGGAAAATAAACAACTGAGATGGGAATAGATTTGTTTTTTATTAAGTTGCCTAATAATTCTGCACAGTAATGGTTACCTGCACAAAGAGATATCGTTCTAAGATAGCCAAATCTAAAAAAAAAAAAAAATACCCACTCCAACTTCCAAAAATATTAAGCTTTGATATTTGAGTCTTTTGGGTTGATTGAGAACATAGTTGTTGATCAATAATAAAAAAATCCTCTAAAATACAAATTGGCTAATAATTCTGCACAGTCACACAGTGTACAGTGCCTTCACAAAGTATTCATAACTTGTGAACTTTTCCACATTTTTTACATTACACCCACAAACTTCGCAAAGTAGCAAGTATATATGAAGTGTAAAAGAATATTTTAAAAAGAGAAATTTGAAAATTGTGATGTGCATTTCAATTAAGCCCCCTTTGTCAATACTTTGTAGGACCTTTTTTGCTGCAATTACTGTTGCGAGTCTTTTTGGATATGACTCTGCCAGCTTTGCACATCTAGAGGCAGTGGGAATGCGGTTTTCAGACTGATGTGCAGGGTTAGTGTTCTGCCACTCATAGCATTTTGCATTTAGCCCCAAAAGTTCTACTTTGGTCTCATCTGCACCTTTTTAACAGACACGTGGAAGAAAGTGCTATGGTGAGATGAGAGAAAAGTAGAACTTTTTGCACTAAATGCTATGTGTGGAAAACTAACACAGCACATCACCCTAATAAGACTATCCCCACTGTCAAATATGGTGGTAGCACCATCATGCTGTGTGAATTCTTCTTGATTGGAAGATGGGAAGAACGAAGTACAGGGCAATCCTGGAGGAAAACCCTTTAGAGGCTGCAAAAGACTAGTGTGTAGGTTCACGTTCCAGGAGAACAGCAACCCTAAGCATATTGACAGCTACAATTTAATAGTTTAGATCAAAGCATATTCATGTGTTTGAATGGCCCAATCACAATCAAAACCTAAAGCCCATTGAGAATCTGGGACAACACTTGAAAATTGCTCTTCATAGACTCTCTCTATCCAATCTCCCTTAGTTAGTACTATTTTTCAAAAGAAAAATGAACAAACATTTCAGCCTTTAGATCTGCAAAGCTGGTAGAGACATACTACAAAAAGTAAAGCAGACAACTGTGGGCTGCAACCCACTGATGTCTGCTTTACCTTGGCTGGTTATGAAAATAGAGCGGATGCCATGCTGTTTTTTTGTTGTTTTTTTTAAAATATTATTTAAATTAATTTAATTTAAAAAAAAAAACAAAAAAAAAACACCGCTTGAGATCCACCTTATTTTTGTTAACCAGCCACAGTACAAAAGACAGCTGGGGGCTGATATTATCAAGCTAGAAAGGCACATGTTATTTGCCCCTCGCAGCCTAAAAATTGCAGCCTGTGGCCCCAGAAGTGGAGCATCCATTAAATGTGCCAATTCTGGTGCTGTGCTCTATTCTTCCTGATTGCTCTGGTTCAGTGGCTAACAGGGTAATACTTTTTGGGGTTGATGTCATCTGTGAATTGACAGCTGGCATCAAGCCCAAGGGTTAGTAATGGATGGGAGTCTATCAGACACCCCCATTAGTAATCCGGCAAGTCTAGACTTTAAAAAAAAAAAAAAGAAACACAGGAAAAAAAAAAATATTTATTTGAATAAACACCCCCCCCCCAAACTCACATTTACCAATTAATTAAAAATCAATAAAATTCCGATGTAATCCAATAGTACAATATCCCACAATGTCCATTTATTCCTATGGAGCTTCATTCTGAAAACTTTCTTAGAACGAGGCTCCATAAAGTCACTCCTGGTCAGTGGCAGGTATGGAATTTCTCACCCCATTGGTCACTGCCACTGACCAGGAAGTGACCTATGGAGCCTTGTTCGGAGGAAGGTCTCTAAACGAAGCTCCACAGGAATCAATGGGCATCATGGGACATTACACCATTGTATTACATCGGAACTTCGAGGGTTTTTTTTACTAATAAGTTGGTGAACGAGTGAGTGTGAGGGAGTCTTTAACCCCTTCAGCCCCCGGGGCACTTTCCGTTTTTGCGTTTTTGTTTGTTGCTCCCCTTCTTCCGAGAGGCGTAACTTTTTTATTTTTCCATCAATCTTGCCATATGAGGGCTTGTTTTTTGCGGGACGAGTTGTACTTTTAAATGAAACCATAAGTTTTTACCATTTAGTGTACTGGAAAACGGCAAAAAAATTCCAAGTGCGGAAAAATTGCAAAAAAAGTGTGATCGTACAATACTTTTTTGGGATATTTTATTCACTGTGTTCACTATATGGTAAAACTGAGGTATCTATGTGATGCCTCAGGTCGGTGCGAGTTTGTAGACACCAAACATGTATAGGTTTACTTGTATCTAAGGGGTTAAAAAAAAAATCACAAGCTTGTCCAAAAAACGTGGTGCACGTTTTGCGCCATTTTCCAAAACCCGTAGCGTTCTCATTTTTCAGGATCTATGGCTCAGTGATGGCTTATTTTTTGCGTCTCGACCTGACGTTTTTAACAGTACCATTTTTGCGCAGATGCTACGTTTTGATTGCCTGTTATTGCATTTTGCGCAAAATTTGCGGTGACCAAAAAACGTAATTTTGGCGTTTGGAATTTTTTTGCCGCTACGCCGTTTACTGATCAGATTCATTGATTTTATATTTTGATAGATCGGGCATTTCTGAACGTGGCGATACCAAATATGTGTGTATTTTTTATTTTTTTAACCCTTTAATTTTCAATGGGGTGAAAGGGGGGTGATTTGAACTTTTAGGTTTTTTTATTTTTTTTAAAAACTTTTTTTTTTTATTTTACTAGTCCCCCTAGGGGGCTATAGCAATCAGCAATCCGATCACTCTGCACTATCTGCAGATCTCAGCTACAGAGCTGAGAACTGCAGATTTGCTGCTTCACTTTCAATGCCGGCTGTATTCCGGCATTGAGAGGAAGTGAGTCATGTTAGCTACAGGCGTCCTCACATGACCCTGTGCTACCATGGCAACCGCCGAAAGTCACGTGATCATGTTTATCTATTTTCAGAAGGCCATATATTTTCTCATCTAATAGAATTGGGTGGATTATGCAAATCACACTCTGATCAAATTCTGATCTCTCATCGGAAGCTGTGCGCAAGTGGAAAAGTACCCAAAAGCCAAGCAGATTTTCCGCAGCTTTTCTGCACCCATTAGCTAAAATAGGTTGGGGGGGGGGGGTGTTCCACTGTTTTTGAGTCTGTTTTTTACATGCATTTATGATGCTGCAATTTGCTTTTTTTGGGTATGTGAAGATTTAGATAAAACTGCTTTCTTAATATTTCCTGGTATTTGGCTCAGACAACACTTTATTGATACAGTCCGGTGTGGATTATATACCTTTTTAATGCCTTTCTGCAGCTGAAAAACAAAACTTATATGGATTTACATGCAGATTTTCCTCATCTAATGTAACCAATGGTGCAAACCGCACAAATAACTCAGCCTACACGCAAGAGAAATTGACGGGATGTGGATTTAAAAAAATGTGCCACAGGTCAGTTTACACAGTGTAAAATTTAAAAGTACAGTGGGCATGAGATTTCTATAAAGACTATAAATTGGTGAAAAGAACTGTCCTCAGTGGTTGATACCTTTTAACGGTTAACTGAAAAGATGGTAATAATAGCAAGCTTTCCAGACTGCTCAGGTCTCTTCATCAGGCTCAATATAACACAAAATCTGAAGAGTCACATATTTATGCACAACAGGACATAGAATAGTGCAGTAAAAAAACAAGTTATGTGAAACAGAACTCTCACTATGGCAAGGGGGCAAACTGTTGTGGCCATAAATATTGCTGCAGTTCAGTGTGAAAGTTTTATTGTCCTCTGATAAGGGTCTGGTCGGGGCTGTGATGCCCCCGGATGGTCTGGGGAGCACATCTCTTAATTGATGTAAAAAGACATGAATCCATAAGACACATTCATTCCTGCTCTGAATGTGTCAAAGATCATCATAAGTTTGTACTCCCATAGTCTCCTATCTCTCTGGGACTTGAAATTTCCTTTCAATACCAGCAATTTCATGTCCATGATGCTGTGGTCGGGGTCACAAAAATGTTTGGCCACAGGTAGATCTATTCTTTTTTCCTTAATTGTGTGGCGGTGAGAATTCATCCTTGTCCGGAGCTGTTGTCCTCTCTCCCCTACATACAGGCCCCCAGTTGGACATTTTTTCTTTTTTCTTTTCTTAGTGCACTATTCTAAGTCCTGTTGTGTATAAATATGTGACTCTTCAGATTTTGTGTTATACCGTGCCTGATGAAGAGACCTGAGTAGTCTCGAAAGCTTGCTATTATTACCATCTTTTCAGTTAGCCATTAAAAGGTATCAACCACTGAGGACTTCAGTTCTTTTAACCAATTTATCTCTACTGGCTAACACGGTACAAAGATATATTTTACCTATAAAGACTATACATTTTGCTGGAACTGTAAGATGCTGTTTATTTTTTTTTTTTTTGTGCAATGAAAATATGCAGTATCAAAAACACATCATGGGTACTTAATGAGGTTCTGCCACAAACAGTACGTTTTAATCAACTGATCTTAGGATGGTAATAATTCCACAATTGGATGTGTTAAAAACATTTTTTTCCCTCTGCTGAGATCTTAGAAATGTGCACCTGCTAGGTACTGTGTAATGTCCGTGTCTGACTTTACAGGGACATGGTCTGATCTTACAGAGTATACATATAGCATAGCATGGGATGACTGCTGATGCTTTCTGTGAGGTAAAACATGTTTAAAAACCAGGCATAGAAATGTTTTACCTCTCAGAAAGAATCAGCTACAATGTGGTGTCCTATTTGTATCCTCTCTTGCTTTTTAACCTGGCCAGAAGCTGTCATATGTTCAGTCCATGTTCCTGCACAGTCAGACACAGCCCTTTCATAGTACAAAGCACATTTAAGATTCTCCGCACAAGAACATTTTTTTCAACATATCCAATTGTAGAACTTATTACCATTTCAAAATGTATTTATTAAAATGCACTTTATGGGAAAACCTCTTTAACCTAATATAGTGGGTGATATACCCTGAAAAGCAACCATTTTTTCTCTTCTCTTTCTGCTTTTTTTATTTTTAAAAAAATTCAAAGGTTTCCTTTTTTCTATTACTAAATTTGTGAGTGCATGTCATTTAACATTTAGATGATTTTACCCTCAGATAACTTATCTGGGTTGTAAAGATGTTACAGACCTTTTCACAGGAAACTTATCTTTTGCTAAAAGATAATTTTAGCCATTTTATAATTCTTCATTCTTTCAGTCTCTTCCACAGACTGTTGTGAGTTTCTTAGTCATAACTTTGTCACCAAGAATTTTCCAGAGGTTTTCTATTGCGTTTAGATCAGGACTCTGGGCTGGCTATTTCATTGTTTCAATGTTTTCTGTTTCAAGGAACTGCTTTACCCGTTTTGCTGTGTGACAGGGGGCATTGTCCTACATGAAAATTACCGGCTGATTGAGTGATGAACGCAAGTAAAGAACCACGTGTTGTTGAAGAAGGTTCTGACACACACTTGCATTCACTCTGCCATGTAGCTGTAAGAGAGGTCCAACTCCTGCCGTAGAAAACATTTCCCAAATCATGAGACTTCCTCCACCATCTTTAACTGACTTCTTAACACACTTTGAGTTCAGTCTTTACCCAGTTGTTGATGAACATAATGTTTCCCGTCAGACTCAAATAGATTAAACTTGCTTACATCACTAAAAGGAACTGTTGACGACTTCTCCTTTGTCCACACAATATGATCCTCTCCAAAGGTGAGTCTAGCCTTTTGATTCTTTCTGCTAATGAGAGGTTTGGTCACTGCAGAGTGTGCTTTCAGTCCAAATGCTCTTAAGCGTCATGACATTGTATGACGAGACAGATCCTTACCCTGCTCAGTGCTGAGATTGGCAAGCAATTCCAGGTGCAGTGTTGAAACGATTGCCCATGGATAATAATTATCCTGTCTCTCTTGCATTTGTCTTTTAAGGGCCACCAGCCTTCTTGGGGGACTTGGAAAGAGTTTGTGATGATGTAAAAATGCAATATTCTCCAAACACAGACTTAGAACAACCAACTTCTCTTGATATAACTGATAGGGTCACCACTTTGGCTTTCATCTGGATAACCTGTTGCCAGAGGGTTTCAGTCACTTTGAAACGGCACACCAATTTTGGAAAGTCAGTGCAAACTGGAAAGGTAGGCTGTCAGTTAAATAGGGTTTGTCAGATAATTAAGAAAATTAACATCAGGTGCCAGATTAACTACAATAACTTGCAGGTATCTGAAAGTATTCTCTAATTTTGATCAGTGTTCTTTTTCATTTATCTCATTTACATTTTTGTGCGCTTTTGGGAAAAAAAAATAATTTCTGAAATAAACTTAAAATACCTCTAGTTTACTCACGTTAAAATATAATCACATAGGACTACACAATGACCTTAACATTTAGGAAATTGTGTGTTGTTCTCTAATTTTGATGTCCAGTGTATAATCTATATTTTACTTATAATAATTATATAAATAATATTTAGTTACAAGGAAGGAGAATATTGAAAAAATCCAAATTTTGACAGTTTTATTGCACAGTACCGTAAGTGGAACATTGATAAACCAATGGATAATTATAAAGGTAAGTATGTGGATACCAACCATGCAAGGCTCGATACGACCTCTTTACACCAATTCAACGCCTTTTTCACTACCTCTTCAAGCCCCCTTCACACATCCGTGAAAATCACGCACGTGTTTCACGGACGTGTCAAAGGTGCGGTTTCCCCTCCGTGTGCCGTGTTTATGGCACTACGTGTGTTCTCCGTGTGTTCTCCGTGATAACACATGGAGAACGAGAACTTTCAACTCACCTGTCCCTGGTATCACTGTCCGTAGTGCTGATCTTCGGTCTCCAGCCCTGCCTCCAGCTGCTGCTGCTTCCGCCGCAGTGAAGTGAATATTAAATGAGCATAATGAGCGGCTGTCGGCAGCAAGTGACAGCAGAGACAGGAGGGCAGGAGAAGGTGAGTAAAGATTTGTTGTTTTTTTTTTCTTTGACACGTGCGGTTTTTCCGGCGTGTGTGACACGGGACCGCATCCACACTATATCCATGTGGTCCGTATGTGGGCCATGTGACACCCGTGCTGCCGGAGAAAAACGGACATGCATCCGTGTGGAGCACACGGACACACGTATGCTCCACACGGAGGCACGGGCCAATGGCTGCACATGTGCCATAAACCCATTGATGTGAATGGGTTTACGTGTGCCCGTGTCTCCGGTACATGCGGGCACGGACCTAACACGTACTGGAGACACATGCATGTGAAGGGGGCCTCAGGGAGTGTGGTGGAGGTGGGAATGGCATGTTGATAAAGCATAGTTTCATTTTTACTGCAACACCTAGCCCACAATCCTTTTATAGACTTTTTTTTTTTTATAGTTCAAATATAATTTTTAATATAAAAAGACAAATTATTGTAATTATTGATCTTAATGACCAAGCCACCTTTTAGAAATCTGACTAGCGTCACTTTATATGTTCGTAACTAAGGAAAGCTTCAACGAACCCCAGTGATTCTGAGACTTTTTCATATCCTATTGTACTTGTAACGACAATCCAGGAGGGGACCCACAGGACCATGCACCGGATTCCCCCCGAGGAAGCAACTACGAGCTAACCCCTATACAGGGACTGTCAGGCGCAACCCCAGAGGGCCTAAATGCACGGCAGCAGGATTCACTGGGTAGAGTCCTATTCGGGTCTACTGTTGAAGCAGTAACTAGCCCAAGACAGGTGCAGACTGGCAGGATCAGGACGAAGACCAGAGCTGAAGACCGGTGCAGGCCGGTGGGATCAGATGGAGTCAGCAGCTGGCTGTTATGGGAGATGACTAGAGGAGATGAAAGGACAGACATACTCAGACTGGCACTCAGCATATGGAGGCAAAGACAGGGTTAATCAGAGTACGAGGCACAGAGGGACTTGAACAACTAGTACAAGAGACAAGGCTACAGGGACACGTTGAATAAGCACCACCCGAAGGAAAAGGAAGTCTTAAATACCCAGTACCTGTCAGCAGCAATATCTGGTTATATGATGCTGGCCCTTTAAGGAAAGGTGAGAGCCCCACCCTAGTGCGCATGCGCGAACCCCGAGACCCGGACACCAGAGAAGGAGACACAGGAGAGGAGGCAAAATGCAGGTGCGCAGGAACCCGAGCGGTGAGCGCGGCGCGCTGCTGGGACAGGCGGTGCCGACTGAGGAGAAAGGGCACAACAGCTGTGAGCTGAGCGCATGGGGACCGGAGCGGTGAGTGACAGGTGGTGCAGCCACCCTTCATAGTAGTAAATTTAGGATGAAAATGTTTGCGTTTCTGACAGATCAGAAAGTTACTGAAAATTTCTCCATTTTCAAACTTTGAATTTTTATGCCCTTAAACCAGAAAGTTATGTCACAAAAAATAGTCAATAAATAACATTTATCACATGTCTATTTTACATCAGCACCAATTCTGAAACACTTTTTTTGTTAGAAAAGTTAAGTTAAAATGTAATTAATGCAAAGTGGACTGAAAAAAATAAATAAATTACATTTTACCTAAAAATGTTTCTTTAGCCCCAGTTTATTTTTTACAAGGGATAGCACAAACTTCAAAATTCGTTACCCAGTTTCTTATGAGTGCGCTGATAGCCCACGTGCGGTCATAAACCCGTGTTTGGACAAACAGGAGGGTTCGGAATGGAAGGAACAATATTTGAATTTTGGAATGTAAATTTGGCTGAAAGATATTGCTGGCACTATGTTGCATTTGCAGGTACTTAAACAGCAGAAACTCCCCCCAAGTAACACTTATTTTGGAAACTAGACCCCTCAAGGATTTTATCTAGGGGAATAGTGAGCATTTTGAACTCACAGAATTTGATAACATTAGGTTGTCATATTGAGAATTTTCTTTTTTTCACAAAAATGTTCTTTAGTTCCAAATTTCTCACTTTTGTAAGCGGTAACCCAAAAACATGAACCACAGAGTTTGTTACCCAGATTTTTATGAGCGCAGCGATACCCAACATGTAATCAAGAAGTTCTATTTGAACAAACAGGAGGGCTCGCAACGGAAGGAGCAATATTTGAATTTTGGAATGCAAATTTGGCTTTATTTGGAATAGATTGTCGATTGTCCTATTTGCAGAGCCTGTGGTTCAAGAAAAATGGAAAACTTCACTTTTATGACTCATTTTTATACGTTCTGAGGAACACACCTCAAATTTTATTGCATTAGTTTTTCACTGTTCAGAAATACATCCAATATAGTATTAAGGTGACTATTGGACCCATGGTTGTGCGTATAATAGATAATGTACCATTTGGTCTTCAGGGTAAAATTAATGAAATTCCAGGACCCAACAGACACACAGAGGGAAACATGCTTCCTAAAAACACATAAAACTTGGTCTTGCTAACAAAACAGTTTGTCCCACAACTATACTGGAGTGAAGGGCAAAATGTTTAAAATGTGAAGGAAAATGCAGCCAACTATGGCAAATCTGAATTTGTTCGAAAGATGAAAAACATCAGCAGGACTAGAGTAACAGGTTTATCTGTCAAAGAGACTGGTCATACAACGTCTGCCTAGCTCCATCATTCCCTATATGAAGGACAAATGTGCCATTTGACATGTTACACCATAACAGGCTCCTGCCCGCCGAGGTAGGAACTGCTATGTGCACTGAACAACCAATCTCCACCAGAATTGTAAAAGTATTGTTCATTACAAGAGGTTCGGCAAGAACCATGCAGTGAAGCCCATGGTGTATAAATATGGAACAGAGTTATTGTTAAGATCTTCCAATAAAATTATCATTCCCATATCACCAATATAAATAATATATAAGTAATATAAATGCAAAGAAAAGTTTTGTGTGGCAAAACATAGTTGTAAAAGAGTCAAACTAAGATAAATGGTCAAAAATGTTTGTGAGTGATCAAGTCCTGGAATTCATTGTCAGATGACTCAACTTTTCAAGAACATTTATGGGGTCTACATTCTGAAGTATACAAACTTGGGCACGTGGAAGAAAGTTTGCCTGAATAATAGTTTGGTATGTGAGTGATCATGTCCTAGAATTAATTGTGAAATGCAGTTAAATGTGTTTTACTGATAAAAATATTATTTGTATTACTTGTCCAATAAAAAAATCCTCTTTATTGGGGCACACTAAACAGAAAATATAAATTATTTGAAAAAAAAAAAAAAGAATCTACCACACAATTTGGTTTTGTTCATGCAAATTCAATAATTGGAAGTTATTTGATAGGTCTCAATAGAAGAGCAGATACCAAGGCCTGGTTGGTAGGGGCTCATAGAGCAATAGTAGCAGGAATCACTCCTCCTGTGCTTCCTACAAACATGGCCTCTTTTTTGGAGACGGTTTTCGGTGATGGCGACAAGGATGGGGTGAATTAAATGGCACTCCGAACATCTAGTTTGTTTGAAAGGCTGTCCCTGACTCCACAGCTGGATGGATTGAACTTTGACCTGGTAAGTATAACTACATCAACCAATGTACCACTGAAATATGCGAATAACAACAGAGAGCCAAATAACACAATTGGGTGGTCTGTGTCACCATGTTGGTCCCATGCTACACTCCATGGCGGGTTTGTCATTCTGTACTGCTAGGGACATCATATACCAAGTCTTTGGCATCAGAGTGTCAACACAAACCATCAGAAGGTGTTTCAATGACATTGGATTATGAGCCAGACACAGGTGTTCCTTAGACCTTATGCCACTGTTCTCAAAAATTATCATAATGTAATGGCAGACTGCAATGGAGGCTGGAATGGATGTCTATCTTCTTCAATGATGAGTCCCAATTTTTTTTTTTTTTAACGTAATGATAGCCAGAGATTGGTCTGGACTCTGGAGACCTGGACAATACCACAGAGTTTCACAGGAGCTGATTTTCAACACAACATTGCAAGGCCCTATGTTGGTTATGGTACTAAGAGCAGCTTACGTGGCTTAAATGTCCTACTGTATCCTGCAATGTCTCCAAATTGGTCTCAAATCGAGCACTTCTGGCTTATTGATTGGCAATTGCAAAAGGAGCTGGCAGAAGTACATCTTCATTTAATGTGGCAGAACTGTCACGTAACTCCATACCTAGTGGTCTGTGTGACCATGTGTCCTCCATGCTATTTAGCTATGTTAGGCCACGACAGAGCTGTGTTAGTTAATTCTATTCTCTATTTACATGCAGTTGGAGCTGAAGACAATTGATCAGTGGGTGCAGAGGTCCAGTGATCTAATTGTAAGGACAGGCTGTCACGTTCCCGCTGAAAACACATCATATTTATGTAATATTTTTTTCCTGTGGGCTGCAGTACTAAACACTGACCACAAGTGGTCACTGTCTCCCTTTTTACTGGTATATTAATGCTTTTTTTTTTTTTTTGGAAAGGACAGGGTTAATAACTAGTTAGCCATGGAGAGCGAGACGTGATAGAGATCAATGTAAGTGGGTAGTTGTTGGTCAACTAGAGAGAAGTGAGGATACCCTCAGAGAAAGACACACGAGTTTGGGTGTGTGTGTGTGTGTGTGTGTGTGACAAAGACGAGGCAGCAAGCATCAGCAGGGAACCTACAGTGGTGGCAGTTCTCTTAAGCAGCTGAGTGGGGGTACTCTGTGACTGAGACAGATATAATGCAGCAGTAGTGTACTGGACCTTAGGAAACAGCCTTAAACAGAAGGTTAATATGATCAGATAAGGGGTGGGTTTAGTAGGCTGATAGCTAGCAAGAGCTCACCTACGTTAATTTCATTAAAGAATGGAGTTACCCCTATTACTGTGTTGTACATCTGAAACGTTCACAGGTATTATAACACCATTCCGGAACCACTATGCATGTGCCACTGTATTGAAGAAAACTACAAGTGTAAAACCTGCTACCCTTTGTATGTAAGTTTATTCTTCAGTAAAAAGGACTCTGATTTTACAAATTTGTCTGGTATCCTCATCTTGGGGATTAAAGGGTCTGGCTCCACTCAGAGCGGCAGGGCTGAACCTGAAGGTGTTCACAGTAGCAACAGTACCACCACACACACACACACACACTCAGGACCCCCATCTTTCTGTGGCATGAGGGGACGAGGAAATCGTGTACCTCACCCATGGCTACGTTACATGGTATTCTACAGTTATTCCATGGATAGGTTATCAATATCAAACACCACTTTAATGTCTCAATAAATGATCTAATGAAGAATAGAACACAGCTTGAATATTAGTACAGCCATGGTGATACTACAGTGGGATGACCGCAATAGCTGGGGCACACTCACCGGAGACTGCCAAGAGCAGCACATGCTTGTTAAATTACTTTGAAGTAGCCCGTAGCAGATTTTACATATATATATATATATATATATATATATATATATATATATATATATATATATATATATATATATATATATATATATATTACATACATATACAGTCATGAAAAAGTTAACCTTTTTTCTTTATAACAAATTGGGGTTTTGCAACAGCTATTTCAGTTTCAAATATCTAATAACTGATGGACTGAGTAATATTTCTGGATTGAAATGAGGTTTATTGTACTAACAGAAAATGTGCAATCCGCATTTAAACAAAATTTGACCGGTGCAAAAGTATGGGCATCCTTATCAATTTCTTGATTTGAACACTCCTAACTACTTTTTACTGACTTACTAAAGAACTAAATTGGTTTTGTAACCTCATTGAGCTTTGAATTTCATAGGCAGGTGTATCCAATCATGAGAAAAGGTATTTAAGATGGCCACTTGCAAGTTGCTCTCCTATTTGAATCTCCTATGAAGAGTGGCATCATGGGCTCCTCCTAACCACTCTCAAATGATCTGAAAACAAAGATTATTCAACATAGTTGTTAAGGGGAAGGATACAAAAAGTTGTCTCAGAGATTTAAACTGTCAGTTTCCACTGTGAGAAACATAGTAAGGAAATGGAAGAACACAGGTACAGTTCTTGTTAAGCCCAGAAGTGGCAGGCCAAGAAAAATATCAGAAAGGCAGAGAAGAAGAATGGTGAGAACAGTCAAGGACAATCCACAGACCACCTCCAAAGACCTGCAGCATCATCTTGCTGCAGATGGTGTCAATGTGCATCGGTCAACAATACAGCGCACGTTGCACAAGGAGAAGCTATATGGGAGAGTGATGCGAAAGAAGCCGTTTCTGCAAGCACGCCACAGAGTCGCCTGAGGTATGCAAAAGCACATTTGGACAAGCCAGTTACATTTTGGAAGAAGGTCCTGTGGACTGATGAAACAAAGATTGAGTTGTTTGGTCATACAAAAAGGCGTTATGCATGGAGGCAAAAAAACACGGCATTCCAAGAAAGCACCCACAGAAAAATTTGGTGGAGGTTCCATCATGCTTTGGGGCTGTGTGGCCAATGCCGGCACTGGGAATCTTGTTAAAGTTGAGGGTCGCATGGATTCAACTCAGTATCAGCAGATTCTTGACAATAATGTGCAAGAATCAGTGATGAAGTTGAAGTTACGCAGGGGATGGATATTTCAGCAAGACAATGATCCAAAACACCGCTCCAAATCTACTCGGGCATTCATGCAGAGGAGCAATTACAATGTTCTGGAATGGCCATCCCAGTCTCCAGACCTGAATATCATTGAACATCTGTGGAATGATTTGAAGCGTGCTGTCCATGCTCGGCGATCATCAAACTTAACTGAACTGGAATTGTTTTGTAAACAGGAATTGTCAAATATACCTTCATCCAGGATCCAGGAACTCATTAAAAGCTACATGAAGCGACTAGAGGCTGTTATTTTTGCAAAAGGAGGATCTACAAAATATTAATGTCACTTTTATGTTGAGGTGCCCATACTTTTGCACCGGTCAAATTTTGTTTAAATGCGGATTGCACATTTTCCGTTAGTACAATAAACCTCATTTCAATCCAGGAATATTACTCAGTCCATCAGTTATTAGATATATGAAAATGAAAAAGCTGTTGCAAAAACCCGAATTGTTATAAAGAAAAAAGGTTAACATTAATAGGGGTGCCCAAACTTTTTCATATGACTGTGTGTATATATATATATATATGTATATGTGCCGCCCCCATGCCAGCAGCTGCCGCTGTTGGATCCGGACCCACTGTGTGTGACTGTGGCTCGAGGGGTCCTCCGGACACGCCGAATAAAAGGGGGGGACGTAGATGTACGGACTTGGCCTTATTAAGTTCGTGACGCCACCCACGGTGTGTGGTGAAGTGGGACACCACCGCTGCTGTTGTGGGGCACCCATGGGAGATGTAATGGCAGCTGGATGTTAACCCCTCCATGGGTAGGGATGGATGCCCCGGGACCCAGTGTCTCTGTGCAGGGTATATAGCGATGGCAAGGGCCGGTGCGCCCGGACGTGCGAGGGAATATTTGGTTACTCACAATAAATGAATCACACAAGTCTTTTGGTAACCCAAGGTGCTGGTGACCCTCCGTCGCCGCGGCCGGTTGCATTCAGGTTCCCCACCCAGGCTGGTGGTCGCTGTCCTTTCCTCTGCACTAGTTCTTTGTGATGTGGACTGCCTGGTCTGGAACTCAGGAGTCCGCTCCCGGCTGTTTGTGGGCCTAAGGAGCCGTGCCCGCTGACGCTGACCCGTGGGATCTATGGGCCCTGGCGGTGGCCTTATCCCTCTCTGTGCGTGGTTGTCTGCTTTTGGGACTTTGGTTGGGATAGGACCTGTAATCCTGCCCTCAATCAGTTAATTAGCTAGGGCGTTGGTTCCGGTCCTGGCTTCAGGGTCCGAGTACCCCCTCTGTGCTACGGTTTCCGGGTCAGTTCTCCGGTGTTGGTACCGGCAGGCTACAACCCTGTCCCGGTCCACCTCGGATCTGCTGAGCCGTCTTCCCATCTCCTGCTGACGGAGACCACCGTCTGCCACCCAGCCAAAGGCACCAGGGCTCCAACCCTGGCACTGTTCAACTTGAGCTTCTCCTCCGGCTGGAGCTACACCTAGCCCCAGCTTCCACTCCTCTCAACTTGAACTCAAACTCAATCTGCCCCAAGACTGACTGTTTTTCCCACCCCGGGCTGTCTAGACCCCTAGGTGGGCGTTTCCTACCGCCTGGTCCCGCCCACTTTTGTGCCTATCTTTCCCTGAGGGGGGTAACTAGGGTTTCAGGTCGGCTGTATGTAACCTAGGTGAGGGAAGGTGTTATGCGGGGGCCTATGTGTGACTACCTGTATGTAAATATATATATACAGTCATATGAAAAAGTTTGGGCACCCCTATTAATGTTAACCTTTTTTCTTTATAACAATTTGGGTTTTTGCAACAGCTATTTCAGTTTCATATATCTAATAATGGATCAAATGATGGACTGAGTAATATTTCTGGATTGAAATGAGGTTTATTGTACTAACAGAAAATGTGCAATCAGCATTTAAACAAAATTTGACCGGTGCAAAAGTATGGGCACCTCAACATAAAAGTGACATTAATATTTTGTAGATCCTCCTTTTGCAAAAACAACAGCCTCTAGTCGCTTCCTGTAGCTTTTAATGAGTTCCTGGATCCTGGATGAAGGTATATTTGACCATTCCTGTTTACAAAACAATTCCAGTTCAGTTAAGTTTGATGGTCGCCGAGCATGGACAGCACAAATCATCCCACAGATGTTCAATGATATTCAGGACTGGGGACTGGGATGGCCATTCCAGAACATTGTAATTGTTCCTCTGCATGAATGCCTGAGTAGATTTGGAGCGGTGTTTTGGATCATTGTCTTGCTGAAATATCCATCCCCTGTGTAACTTCAACTTCGTCACTGATTATTGCACATTATTGTCAAGAATCTGCTGATACTGAGTTGAATCCATGCGACCCTCAACTTTAATAAGTTTCCCGGTGCCGGCATTGACCACACAGCCCAAAGCATGATGGAACCTCCAAAAATGTTGCTGTGGGTAGCAAGTGCTTTTCTTGGAATGCCGTGTTTTTTTACCTCCATGCATAACGCCTTTTTGTATGACCAAAAAACTCAATCTTTGTTTCATCAGTCCACAGGACCTTCTTCCAAAATGTAAAAGGCTTGTCCAAATGTGCTTTCGCATACCTCAGGTGACTCTGTTTGTGGCGTGCTTGCAGAAACGGCTTCTTTCGCATCACTCTCCAATACAGCTTCTCCTTATAGTGACATCATCTGCAGCAAGATGAAGCTGCAGGTCTTTGGAGGTGGTCTGTGGATTGTCCTTGACTGTTCTCACCATTCTTCTTCTCTGCTTTTCTGATATTTTTCTTGGCCTGCCACTTCTGGGCTTAACAAGAACTGTACCTGTGTTCTTCCATTTCCTTACTATGTTCCTCACAGTGGAAACTGACAGTTTAAATCTCTGAGACAACTTTTTGTGTCCTTCCCCTTAATGATGCCACTCTTCATAGGAGATTCAAATAGGAGAACAACTTGCAAGTGGCCACCTTAAACACCTTTTCTCATGATTGGATACACCTGCCTATGAAGTTCAAAGCTCAATGAGGTTACAAAACCAATTTAGTGTTTTAGTAAGTCAGTAAAAAGTAGTTAGGAGTGTTCAAATAAACAAAGTGATAAGGGTGCCCATACTTTTGCACCGGTCAAATTTTGTTTAAATGCGGATTGCACATTTTTTGTTAGTACAATAAACCTCATTTCAATCCAGAAATATTACTCAGTCCATCAGTTATTAGATATATGAAACTGAAATAGCTGTTGCAAAAACCCAAATTGTTATAAAGAAAAAAGGTTAACATCAATAGGGGTGCCCAAACTTTTTCATATGACTGAATATGTATATGTATGTATATATATATATATATATATATATATATATATACATACATATACAGTCATATGAAAAAGTTCAGTCATATCCGCAAGTTCGAAGTTTTCAGTACTACTGAAAGATAGACCACTTTTCACAGTGACTGACTAGAGAGACTAGTATTTTTATTTATATATGTGTGTGTATATATATATATATATATATATATATATATACACATATATAAATAAAAATACTAGTCTCTCTAGTCAGTCACTGTGAAAAGTGGTCTATCTTTCAGTAGTACTGAAAACTTCGAACTTGCGGTCATTTCCTAAATCTACTCAAGGATAATATTGTTTTTCAGACAGATTGTTTTCTCCCTAATCTTTATGAATCATATTTACAACATTCTTTCTGCTTCTTTTACTTGTTAAATAGGAGTGAATGATTTATTGCTCTTACCACTATCTTGACAATATTATTTATGCAATACTGGACATACTGATTTATAAACTTGATCTTTCTTATTTTGTTATTTTGTTCCTGTGCATTATTAATGTTGTTAAAGAGGTTGTTCACTCATTTTGTTACTTATGTATTTTTGGCTCCAAAATTTTTTTGAAATTGGGTTTCATATTTGCATATAAAATGTTGTACTATTCGCTCTTCCACCATTTACACCCTTCTGAATATGAATCTCAAGATATGGTAGACAAAGTAAAGATTCCTAGAAACATTCACACATTTATAGTAATGGCTCTTCGGGCTTTGTTTAGCGAGTGGCTTAAACCAAACACTCTATCAATGGGAGTGATGATATCTCAAATGAAACATCTATTGGGACTAGAACTGATAGAAGCGGTAAGGAGTAAAGAAAAATCAGCAGGAAAAGTTTTTTCGGTGTGGAAAAAATTCATTGGTTTTTATTACAGTCCTCAGGAAATCCTAAAAATAATTAGCCCTGTCCACCATACAGAATGGTTTTGTCTGGAAGACCTGGGAGGGACATTGGGGGTCTTAGGACACTTAAGGTCCAGTCACACATAACGAGATCGTTACTACGTCACAGTTTCCGGATCGTTGTTAAATCGTTGGTGAGATCGTTGGTAAGATGTCACACAGTCATTTTCCCAACAACTTTAGTAACGATGCAGCGACCTGTATAACAATCTCGGTTGTTGGGGCCCTGTCACACAGCAGCTATGTAACGATTCCAACCTCGAATAGGGGCGTAGTGTTTGACGCTGTAAGTCACGTAGGTGTGCATATGTGTCGCCTTTTCCACATCCCTCCGCTCCGATTGGTGGCCAATACTGCGTTCTGATTAGGCGGCCTGCCTAGAAGGCAACTTTGTATCGCTTCATACTTTTTCCCTTTTTGAGCCTTGCTTTGAGCATAGAACCTGTGACTTCAGCTTCGATCCTCACAGCAAGCAAGCAATCGGGAACAAAGTACGAATCCTCAAAGCAAGGCTCAAAAAGGAACAAAGCATGAAGTGATACCCAATCAGAACGCAGTACTGTTCTCAGCACCAACCAATCGGTGCAGAGGGGGCGCAGAAAAAGGTGACGTAACTACATGCCTACGTGTCACACTTTAAGTTCTCATCTAGGTCATTAACGAGATCATTGGTAGGTGTCAAACATACAGATCCATCCTGCCCAGCAGGACTCCAACAAGCCAAAAATGGCCCAGGACATTCAGCAATGACCAACGATCTCCCAGCAGGGGGCGGATCGTTCGTACGTGTCAAATATAACGAGATCGCTGGTAAAGTCGTTGTTTCGTCACAGAAACTGTGACGTAGCAACAATGTCATTAGCGATCTTGTTATGTGTGAAATGGCCTTTAGCGTGCATCATATGGAGATGGTAGTCGACACCATAGCAGGAACATAATTATGGAAGGGTTCACACTCACATTCTTATTCTTTGTTTGTGATACTATCTTTTCTTTTTTATTTCTTTTTCAAGGTTTACAGATGGATTAATGAGCAAATCAATATCATGTATGCTGATGTTTACGATTTGACCTTGCTATTTACTGTTTTATTTTAAAAATTTGAATAAAAAAGATGTTTAAAAAAAAAAGTTCTATTTGCATTCTATAGCCTCAATTTTACAGTGTGTTGATGGCTGCCGAATGGGTTTAAGAGAATCTGTCAGTAGCATTTTAATAAGTAAAGTATAGACAGTGCCATATTGGCATTGGTGCTGTCATCCTGATTAAAATAATACCTTAGCTGGAGAAATCCGTTTTGTGTATTTTCTTTAATTTGCGTTTCTATTCAATGGCGCGGTACTGGTGGAAGGGTCTTCAGCTCTGTTCTCGCCGCTCCTCTGCTTCTGGGTGTCTTTTGTTCTTCCTTATGTAAATCATGCACTGGCACCGTCTTAGCCAAGGGCAGCAGTTGTACAGATTAATCTCATGGTGGGCTTCAGTAAAATGGCGCTGTTGGCATTGAGCAATCTGCGTATGCGCTGTAACAGATCTGAAGACCATTCCACCAAAACTGCCCCACAGGCCCACCCTGAGGCATGAAGATATGAGTAGTAGAAAACTTCAAATACAGATTAAAGAAAATACACACAACGGATTTCTGCACCGCAGGTATCATTTTAATCAGTATGACAGTGCCAATATTTCCCTGTCTGTACTTTACTTAGTAAAGAATCTGTTAGTGAGCTCATTCTGACCATCTAACTGGAAAGTTTTTAACTCTATTATCTGTCTTATCTCTGACCACAGACCACATCAAAGTTGAATGTGCAGGATAGAAAGAGCCCGTAAAAGCAAATACAGTTTTAATGAAACCATATTGTATAAATGATTTTTAGCCCTATGGACCTGTATATACAGTAAGTAAAAAATGAAAAAGTCCTCAGAGGTAGACAAATCCTTTTAATATTTCACACATGTGTCAGAATCAATATTTTTAATTTAGGGCTTATATGAATATTATCATGTTTATCTCATTACTCTGCATTGCTCTACATCTCTTTTGCCTGTAGATGTCATTGTCCACTGTAATATTTGGAAATAACATTTGTGCGCATTTTCAGCTTGGAAGTCCTAAGGATTGTTTAGTGGAAATTAGACAAAGAAATGACAAGAATGTATTAGTAGTATTCATGGGAAATTACACATGAATCACTGATTGAAATATACGCAAGTTGTTAAGTTTCCTCCTTGTAAAAAAAAATCCCCACTGTGAAAAAAGACTGTTGCTCCACATTACAAGTAATGTGACAACACTGGTTGCGTAATTGCTTCCCTACATGTAAATGCATGTACCGGAAATCAGTATAACAGAGGAGACTAAATGCCACAGCATTCAGCCTAAATGAGGGACCACAGACAAGATCAAGATCTTTGACCCTGTTTGCATAATATAATGAATAAGGCAAGGCTGGTGGTCAGCGTCTTTTCTGTTCTTATGTGTTTGCTCAAGATAGGTAAGTCACATTATTCTTTCTATTTGCACAGTGCTAACCAAGAATACTGCACAGTTTGAAGGGATTTTTGGAATTTTACAAAAGTTGTCACAGAATAGAGAATGTTTAAATAAAATATAATTATTATTTAGTATATAGCAACACTGGCCCTTGTGGACCCTAGAAAATGCAATTATTTATTCATGTGACCGCTGCAGTCACTCTCCTCAGTGGTCATGTGCCTGAGTTAAACTGCTAAGGCCAGTGATTTGCTACAAAGGTCAAGTAAATTATGTATGACAAGCACAGCCATTTTATAAAGTCCCAACTGCCAGTAAAGATTAGTTGTATAAATCTAATCATAAAGATATGAGGAGCCAAAACAAATGGTGATGAAATGTTTTGTTCACAAGAACTACATTTGATGCAGAAAAGTTTGCAAAAAGCTGCGACTTGTGAACATAAGTCTTTGTGTGACCATTACCTTTCTAAAAAATAGATTGAGTGAATGCTTCCAATGATTTTTCAGTGTACTGGTTGATCGATCTCTGATATAATTCACTCATTGGTCTCTTTTATGATTACTTAGAAATATCAATAGTCAGATGTACATTTGACTTATGCATCTGCCAGTTGTTTGTATTGGATACAGCAGAAAGGCCGAAAGGCAAGTGAAGGGATGAGCGAACACGAACTGTGCTCAAATTCAAACACAGACTTCTCAGAGAAGTCCGTTGTTGAGTTTGGAGTTGTGATGATGTTTCAATGCTGAATAGCTTGTTGAAAGACTGTAGTGCAGCCAATCAACAAGCTTTTCGGCATGTGGGGAGCTGCCTGGACGCTGCTGGGAACAAAATAAATATATATTTTTTTAAAAAAAAATGACGTGGGAGCTCTCCCTTTTTTTGATTACCAGCGCAGGTAACGTAGACAGCTGGGGACTGATATTATTAGGATAGGAATAGCCATGCCTATTTGGCCCCTCCCAGCCTAAAAATACCAGCCCACAGAGGCCCCAAAATTGGCGCATCACATTGGATGTGCCAATTTTTGGCGCCTTGCCAGGCTCCTCCTGATTGTCCTGGTGCAGTGGCAATCGAGATAATCGTTTTAGGGTTGATTTTTAACTGTGAATTGACGACTGGCTTCAAGCCCTGGTGTTAGTAATGTAGAGGCATGTATCAGACACCCCCATTACTAACCCAGTAAGTATAAAGAGAAAAAAACTATTTTGTAAAACACTCCTTAACGTCCTCATTGACCAATTTATTTAAAACAAAAAGAGAAAAAAAGCCATAAAGATTCCAAAGTAATCCACCCAATCAGAAGTAGCCCAAAAATGGAAACCTGAAAGACCTAAAAAGCTTAAAGACCTAAAAAGAGAGAATTAAAAAAATAAAAACAAGATAGTCTCACATTCAACACTTTATTCTTTCCCTCAAGAAAACCCCCCGCAGATCCGAAGTAATCCATGGCATTTCCACGACGACTGCTGATTCTGACATACAATCTATAGAGCCTCGTTCAGAGACGAAAGCTTCACAGGTCACTTCTGGTCATTTCTCATGAGCAGTGATGTCAGTAACCCAATGACGTCACTACCCGTGAAACATTTTGGGTTTCGCACTGCCCTCTGTGTGACCCAACAAGAGTAATGAGGTTATATAAGATTACTGACATCATCACTGCTCTCGCAGGGGCTCGCGAAGGGCAGCATGAGACCCGTTATGTCTCAGGAGTACTGACGTTACTGAGTAACTGATGTCACTACTTGAGAAGTTTTGTTCTCAGAACGAGGCTCCATAGGTTCTACTACAGAATCTGTAGATGTCGCCATGAATTACATCAGATCTGCGGGGTTTATTTGGGGAGCTAATAAAGTGGTGAATAAGGGCCTGTCTCTTGTTTTTAATTCTCTTTTTATGTCTTTCAGGTTTCCATTTTTGGACTACGTCAGATTCGGTGGATTACTTTGAAATTTTCATGGCTTTTAAAAAAATAAATAAATTGGTGAATGAGGGAGTTGGGGAGTGTTTTTTAAATCAATTTTTTGTTTCTGTGTTTTTTCTGTTTATACCTACTGGGTTAGTAATGGGGTTGTTTGATAGACGCCTCTTCATTACTAACCCCTGGGCTTGATGCCAGCTGACAATTAACAACTCACACCAAACCTCCAAAAATATTACCCCCATTGTCACTGCATCATGGCAATCAGGAAGAGCTGGGGCAAAGTGCCAAAATTAGTGCATCTAAGGTGATGCACCAATTTTGGGGAAGCTGCGAGCCGTGACATTTAGGCTGGGAAGGGCCTAGTGCTCATGGGACTTCTCAGCCTGGTAATACCAGCCCCCAGCTGTCTGCTTTACCTTGGCTGGTTTTCAAAAATAGTATCGTATTTTTAATTATTTTTTAATTTAATTATTTTTAATTATTTATTTTTTACCTTAGAGCAGGCTCAAGAGCCTTTAGTGCCACATGAATTTTATTATTATATGTTTTAAAATTTTCTAAGAAGTCATATAATATTTTTAATAATTTATAATAATATCTAAATATTTGTTACATATTTCTTCTGTTACATTTAATTTTCCTATTTTGAACTTAAAGCTTTTTAGACACACTTGTGATCTCATTCCTCTCTTTCCTAATTTCAATCCCTTCTTCATGGGTTTGATCCCATCTTTTTATTTCAACATACACTCGCGCATCAATCCAACTAATACATTCTTTCTGCTCTGTTTATTCGTTCACAAGGTTTTATCGAATTGCTCTTTAGTTAACATCAGCATGTGGTGCTCACCATAAACTGCACACAAAGTTTGAATCCCACGGTATATTTTTTTCATTTTTTTTCTCCAACCACAATATTTTTATTCTTTTATTTTTTTTATTTTTTTATTTCAAATAATATTTCCTTGTCACAGTCTCCATGTGTTACGTAGATGTTTTCATTTGAGTTTGTTATATATTGTTTTATGCTATAGAGATCAGCTGGTCCAATGGCCAGAGTCCTCATGCTATTTTTTGAAGTTGTCTCCTACTATATATACCATCATGATGTGCAGAGAAAAGTAGAGAAAGTTCCAGCTCACCAGGTTCTATGGAGGTCATTCATTCAAGCGGTGCACAGACATAAAAGTGTTAGCAAGACACTCACGGACCAGGAGGAAGTTGATATCCAGCAAACATGGAGTCCGAAACGCGTCCTGGCTATATTTGAAGGTTTTAAAGGGACTTATTTGATGTCTGAATTTTAATATTGAATAAATTTTTTTATGGAAAAGAATGGAGACGAGTTTGCTGGATATGTCCTTCCTCCCCCTCCCCCATGATGTGCAGGATATAAATGTCATTGTCCTAAAGGAGTATTCACTCCAAAATATTGCGTTCATATTCCATAATGGCAGCACAGCTTTTTAACCCTTCTCCTTCCATTGTCTGCTTTTCCACACTGTTGGAGCTGCTGCAAGCCATCATTTGTGCCATTTTGGTTGTCCCTATTCAGCTGAGCAAGCTTTGATTTCCAATCTCTTTTACCATCTTCACAGATAAGACCCTACTGTGCTTGTCTCTTTTTACATTTTTAGGGTACCATCACACTTTAGCGATGCACCAGCGATCCCACCAGTGATCTGACCTGGTCAGGATTGCTGGTGTGTCGCTACCTGGTCGCTGGTGAGCTGTCAAACAGGCAGATCTCACCAGCGACCAGTGACTAGCCCCCAGCCAGCAGCGACGTGGAAGCGATGCTGCGCTTGCAGGGAGCCGGAGTCTGGAAGCTGCGGACACTGGTAACCACCGTAAACATCGTGTATGGTTACCCGATATTTACCTTGGTTACCAGCGCACACCGCTTAGTGCTGGCTCCCTGCACTTGTAGCCACAGTACACATCGGGTTAATAAGCAAACCTTTGCTTATTTACCCCATGTGTAATCTGGCTACGTGTGCAGGGAGCAGGGAGCCGGCACTGGCAGCGTGAGAGCGGCGGACGCTAGTAACTAAGGTAAATATCAGGTAACCACCTTGGTTACCCGATGTTTACCTAGGTTACAGCTTACCGCAGGCTGCCAGACGCCCCCTGCTCCCTGCACATTCAGGTTGTTGCTCTCTTGCTGTCACACACAGCGATGTGTGCTTAACAGCGGGAGAGCAACAATAAAAAAATGAACCAGCAGTGTGTGCATCGAGCAGCGATCTCACAGCAGGGGCCAGATCGCTGCTCAGTGTCACACAGAGCGAGATCGCTAATGAGGTCACTGCTGCGTCACAAAAACCGTGACTCAGCAGCGATCTCGCTAGCGATCTCGCTATGTGAGAAGTACCCCTCAGTGTCTTGAAATCATTAAAAGGATTTTCCACTAACAAAACAAAGCAAAATAAACTAAGCAGGCACTCACCTTCTGCCACTTCTCTGTAGCATATTAACTAGACTAGTGATGTCACAATGCACCTCACCTCTGCAGTCAATCGGAAGGAGCTTTGCTGATATAGACAGAACAAGCTGCTGAGCTCAATGACTAGCGGCAGTGGTGATGTGCACTATAGTAGATTCTGACACTCCGCCCGATTGTTTTTTCTGGTGTCTGTGATGAACACATGTATGTATAATAGGTAGGTGCTCGGAAGTAAAAAAAAAAAAAAAAATGCACATTTTCAAAGTCAAACTCCGGCACACAGTAGGAAAAAAATAGATAAAAGAGATAATGTTCTTTTTCATAATGCATTTTGTTTTCTGAGTAGTGAAAAAAGAAATGAAGGACATGCGTATTCCGACATGTGTATTCCAACGTATCATCTTATACAGCAGCATTTCTCAGGGATTACATGACGCATCTATAAGGGATAAGCAGGTTATCCTGCAGAAACACCTCCCCGTACTATATCTCCTTAAATAAATACGAGAACCACGACTTTATTGCAGGAATGGCCACAGTTTTATTTTTACCGTATATATGTATACCAAAACTCGTGGCCCAACATGCCACTCAATTGTTCAACTTAACCTTATACATATATACCCGTATATCCAGAAACACCGATAGATCCGTCCGAGAGGCAAACCATCATTCCTAACCCCCCGGCCGTAACCTCCAAACCGGCCCAGAGGACCACCTCGGCCGTGATCACCCGGCCCAAGGTGAGGGGTAACAACGTTCCATCGTTAATTACCCCTACCCAGAACCTGCGGGACCTCCGCCCACAAGTTCCCATCCACTCCGAAGCCACTCCCCTTGAGCGACTTCGTACCAAACAACCGACTGTCGGTACTCCCAACCTCTCAGACGGACCTATCACCCCGCCACAGGCCGGCCAAGTGACACCCTTACTTGGCCCGAGCCCCCCACACCCCCAGTGCTTGCTCTAGGCCATCCCTCAAACCCAACATCCATAAATCCAGACCCACATCAGTCAGATGAACCCCATCTCTCCTCAGATACTGCTCCGTGGACTCCTCCAATTCTCTATGCCGCACCACCAACCCCCCATTTCTCGCCACAAACCTGCCAATAGCCCGGTTCAGCTTGCTCCGGGCCCTATTAATACGGTCTACCGACCTCCCAAAACGCCACTGCGCCCGAGCTATAATGTCTGACCAAACGATAACTATGCCCGGGAACGCCCTCCACAAATGCAACAGGTCCAGCTTAATATCCCTTTTCAATTCCCTCGCCGACCTCACTCCCAAATCGTTCCCCCCCACATGCAAAATTAACACCTCAGGGACCCGATCCATCCGGCTATAATAAGCCACCTCAGGGCGCACTCTACCCCAGGTCATGCCCCGAATACCGAGCCACTTTACTCGAGCTTCCGACACCGACACTCCAAGCTGCCGACCGTCACGTCGCACATCCGCCCGTAACGCTCCCCAATACACATAGGAGTGCCCGAGGATCCACACAAGACAAGGACCTAAAATACAAAGACCACGAATAAAAACAGCAACAGAACAAGAAATTGCCCCACAAAACCGGCATCAAACACCAACCTTGAGTCCCCCACCCCTGACCATCACCTGACCAAGTGAGGCCTAATGTACAAACGGAACCTGAAAGACTCCCACCTCCCAATCCGCCGGATACAGTCCTCACTCAAAACCCACCTGGCGGCCTCCGTTGCCGCCCCAATCCGGAAAGAGTGAGACCCGTACTCACGTGGCTCCTCCCCCACCCTTGCTAGAGCCATCTTCAGCACCGCATTGAATTGATACCGCGACAAAGCCAATCCGTCCGCATGTCTAAGAAAAACACCAGGGTAACCGCCGCGCACTTTTAAAAACTCTGACACATGTAACACTGGGCACAACTGGTGCCCCGATAAAGCGAACAACACTACTAAGCGCCCCCGGCCCCTCTGATCCGTCTTAGAAAAGCGAAGCCGACATTCCACTCTATCCTCCCCCAGCATTACATCACCCAACAGCAAACCACCCATCGCTTGCTTAGTCGGGCTGACCAATTCGCCAATACGAAAGGCCCCAAAAAACGCCAGTACAAAAGCTACCGAAAACAACACCCGCTCATAAGGAGACGAACATAACTCCCCTAAACACCCCACTAAACGCACCAACAACGGCAATGACACCGGCCGCCTAGAGTCACGCGACTGAGCCCCTTTCCGAAAACCCTTCATTGCCTGTCGCACCAGAAAATCCTTAGTTGCGTCCCGAACCCCTTGCATCTGGAACAAAAAGGCCAACGCCGCCAACTTGCAACCAATCACCGAAACCGACCTGCCTTCCGAGAAATCCCCACTTATTAACATCAGTACCCCCAATACTCGACCCTTGTAACCCGACTCCATGAACTCCCTACTTTCCAACTCTGCCCATTCCTTCCACACCGCCTGATATCGGCACCAAGTAGCCTCAGACACCGATCTCCGAATACCCTCAAATGCTATACCGATGCCAGGTCCCACAGCCAGTTCGGGCAAGGTTCTCCCTCCGCGTCCGCTTCCGGCACCAGCATCCTGAACCTGCAAAACTGAAACCGTGATAGCGCATCAGCCACCTCGTTGTGAATCCCAGGCACATGCCGAGCCACCACGCAAATGTTTAACTCCAAGCAACGCAACACGAGATGCCTTAAATACCCCACAACCGGCGGGGATTTTGCCGACAGTGCGTTGATGGAATGCACCACCGCCATGTTGTCACAATGCATGCAAACCCTTCTTCCAGCAAAAACAGGGCCCCACAACTCCACCGCCACAATAATGGGAAACAATTCCAACAGCGCCAAATTCCTCACCAAACCTGCTTCCACCCAACGCTGCGGCCACTTTCCCACGCACCAGCGTGTTTGAAAAATTGCTCCAAAACCCGTCGCCCCAGCAGCATCAGTGTACAATTCCAGCTGGCTATTGGACACTGCCTCGCTCATCCAAAGGGTCCGACCGTTGTACCGGTCCAAGAACTCCTCCCACACCAACAAATCCCCTTTCATCATTTTTGTCACTCGGACAAAGTGATTTGGAGCTTTTACCCCCGCGGTTGCGCCCGCCAGTCTCCTATTAAATATCCGCCCCATCGGCATAATGCGACAAGCGAAATTCAATTTTCCGAGCACTGACTGCAACTCGCACAACCGCACCTTCTTGGCCTGAGACAAAAACCGCACCGACGCCTTCAAATCCAACAGCTTCCCCTCCGGCAACCGGCATTCCATTGCCAGTGTATCAATTTCGATACCTAAGAAACATAAAACCGTGACCGGCCCTTCTGTTTTGTCTTTTGCCAACGGAATACCCAGGCTCCGCGCGATCCGCTCTAACGTAAACAACAACAAGGAGCAAACCGAAGAGCCCGCCGGACCCACGCAAAAGAAGTCATCCAAATAGTGAATCACCGAATGGACTCCTGCCACCTCCTTGACTACCCATTCCACAAACGTACTGAATGCCTCAAAATAAGCACACGAAATGGAACAGCCCATCGGCAAACAACGATCCACATAGTATTCACCATCCCACATACACCCCAAGAGATGAAAGCTCTCTGGATGCACCGGGAGTAAACGAAAAGCTGCTTCCACATCCGCCTTTGCCATCAGGGCCCCCCGCCCCGCTACCTTTACCAGCTCCAAGGCCCTATCGAACGATACATAACATACCGCCAACAATTCCGGTGATATCCCATCATTCACCGACAATCCCGCCGGATAAGATAAATGATGAATGAGCCGAAATTTGTTCGGCTCCTTCTTAGGAACCACCCCAAGGGGGGAAATCCGTAAATTGGAGAATGGCGGGTCCTGGAATGGGCCCGCCATCCTTCCCAACTCCACCTCCTTCTGCAGCTTTTCCTTCACCACCGCCGGATGTTCTTTTGCGGACCTCAGGTTTCCCGGGCGAAACACCGGCGCCTCAGATTCAAACAGAATCCGAAAGCCCTCCGTAAAACCCCGTTCCAACAACTCCGCCGCCCGAACATCCGGGTATCTACTTAAATAGGGAAGCATAGCCTCGACCCTCACTGGCGTCCTCCCTTTTTCCAGATCCATCCCCCGCCTTTCCTTTCCCTTTCTTGAAGCACCTGGCCAGAGGGTGGGACCCTCCACATCCGGAACACTCGTGTTTAAACCGACAAGAGGCCCCGAACTTACACTGTCCCTCGTTATACTGCCAACAAGCTCCCTTTTTCTGTCCAGCCGAGGACCCGCCGCTTGCACCCGGGCTCCCGGCACCCCCTCGAAAGGGCTGAACCGGCGCCGTCATTAACCGCATCCACAAAGAAATATCCTTGTGGCCCCACTGGACTCCCGGCCGCAGAGCCTTCCGTTGCCGGAACTGCTCATCATATCTCAACCACCCTAAACCGCCGTATACTCTATACGCTTCCCCTATCGCATCCATATATCCAAATAGGGCGGAACAATGCTCCGGCTCCTTTTCCCCGATCACGCTGGCTAAGATCGCAAAGGCCTGTAGCCAGTTAGTAAACGTCCTTGGAATCAACCGATACCTCCGTTTTTCCTCATCCTCCTTCTCCTTTTTTGTATCACTGGGCTTTACCTTATCCAAATTAAACTTTTCCAAGGGAAGCAGGGAAAAAATTTCCACATACTCCCCTTTCCAAATCTTTTCCCTCACCTCCTTTTTCAAATGAACCCCTAACTGACCTTCAAAACACACATAAATTTCACTCCTCGCCCTATCATCCAAGCGCACAACCTCATCCTCCTTTTCTTTCTCCTTTTCCGCCTCCTTACTTGCGCCCCCGGAAGCCGCCCCACCCGCCTCCTGTCCCGTACCTGCCGCCGAGGTAGGGTCCCCCGCCGCAACCTCGCGCACCGGCGCATCTGTCCGCACCACCTCCGTGGGGCCCACCCACGCCCCCACCGGAGCCCCAGGCCCAGTCCGACTAACCCGTTCCGCAGACAACCCCTGCAACACCCCCATAAGCTGCCCCCAAAACTCCGGACCCGGTAAACCAGACTGCCCGACCGCACTCGCCCCCAGCGCAACGCGTCCCGCGACGGAACCCCCGCCCCCGCTCGCACTACCCACAGCATGAAACATTTCTGTTGTCTGCTCACCAGGCTGCCGTTGCGTCGACCCCGGAACAGCCGTGCCACGATCTTCCTGCTGCCGCTCCGTCCGACCCGCCGCTGCTCTTTCTTCCTCGCTGGAGTCAGATGCGCTGCCGAAATCCTCAGGGGGGACCAGCGAGGGGACAGCCCGCACCTGGCGGCCGTCGACCCCCACGGTCACCGCACCCTGCTCGTCCGGGCGACTCCTGCTTGACCTCTTCCGTTTTTCCCGCCGTGGCGCCCTGCCGCCGTCTTTCCTCGCTGTAGTCGTGCCATCCTGCTGCGCCGCCACTTCTCCTGCCGTCCTCAGAGGGCTCTCTCCCTGCCGACTGCAGGAAGGCCGTGCCGAGCTTGCTCCTCGCCGGGACCCTCCCCCAACACGCTCCTCGCCGGGGGGGACCGTGACTACCGATCTCCTCCGTGCCTGCGGGCCACCATACCCCTCCTCCGATCTCCTGCCCTCGCCGCGCGCATCCGCTCCCGTCCTCCGTCCTGTAGCTCTCCCCTGCGGCCTGCAGGGAGTCTCCTCCGGCAATCCGGCACGCCGAGCGCCACCCCCAGCCGGCACATCACTGGGGGCTGCCGTCATCCCTGCGTCGGTCCGATGCTGCGCAGGCCGCGGACCGGAAGTGGGCCTCGCCGAGGCTCCGCCCACCCCCGACCCACGGGATCTCCGACGCGGATTCCTCCCGGTGGCCGGCTGCTCCCCTAGGTGAGTGGAAGGGCTCCGCCGCTGCTCCGGAGGGTCCCCGCAGGGGCTCCTTGATCGTATTCTCCCCCTCCCACTGGGGGAGTAGCGCTCCGGCGGTCGCGCCCGCCGAGCACGTAGCGTCGGCCCGGGCGCTGGAACAGCAGGCGGCGCCGCTCCAGCCCCACAGACCGCTGCCAGCTGCTGCCTCAGGGCATCCACGCCTAATACCTCGGAGGCCCCCCGCACCATCTCCAGCAGTTCAGCAAGGGCAGCCATGGCAGGAGGCAGCAGTACGTCCTGGGACACAGATCAATCGACGAAAGGGGAGGTGATCAGTACACCCCCCTCTCTTATACCTCTCACCACACCCCACCCCATCCTTGCTCCCCCCCAATCCCCTTACAGCTCCTTTCTACCAATCCTGTCCTCCCACACATCCCCCATCCCATGCAAACCCCATTAACCCTTTCCTAACCTTGCACCCTCCCGATCGTCATGGGTTCATTCACCCCTATGGGGCTCATTGCCCTTCTTGTCCGCATATAATAGAAAAGTAACAGAAAATACATCAAAATTAGTATGATAACAATGTCACATTGATATACAATATTTACAGTGATTTGCAAAACAAAACTTTGCTAATCATGGGAAGACAGAAAGATATATAGAAATATACAATACAAAATGCATTGCGCTAAAATGATGTCATTCAAAATTCCAATATATGAACAATATAAATATAATAGTGGTTAGAGCAGTATGTATCAAATATATGAATAGAGCCTATATGGTAGAGAGGAATCATCAGCAATCATACACGTACCAAGTGGTGTTATCTGTGAGTAGGCAGTAAGTGATCATGCACAGAGATATAAATGTGACAGGTCTGCCTGAAGGAGAAAAAAGAAACAACATGTGTCACGAGATAGAGATAAATATGGAGATAATCTCGGATAATGTGCAATCTAGCCGATAGGGTGTAGTGTACCTTGTATATCTGAGGGATCAAAATGTTAAGATAGGCAGTAAATGCTGGTATAGTGACACAATCAGGTTCTATATAGTAGCGATCTAAAGGTATTATGATCCGTGGATGCAAGGCGTCAGTGCAAGATGGTAGAGGAAAAAGGAATCTATATAATAGAATGAGAAAATCAATATGGGAAGAAAACATTATGGGAAAAAACAAAAGACAAAAAAACCCCCAAAAAGATAATGGTGGATTTAAGACTGTACAATGCCTCTTCTGTGGTGGTAGCAATTATGGGCACAAATGTAGTGGGAATGGAACTGTTGTCCTTTTTGTGTACTGTAGTAAAGGTTAAAGGTAAAAATGGGCATTATTCTACATAAACAATGTGCTGGTATATGCGGTGTTAGAATGCTGGACTGTGGGAAGACCGTGACGCCGGTGGGAGGGATCAGTGCTGGCGATGCTGTCCTGTGGACAGGGACAATCAGTACATCAAGAAGAAAGCAAGAAATCTGTTACAATCTGTGGGGAAAACAAATATTCGATGATAATAGACAAGTGATTAGAGATCATGTAATAAAATTAAATTGCTCATGAACGTCCCTAATATTACCAATTATGGATAATAAGACACCTTATTAATTGCACGTATATTGCTCCATGTGCAGAAGGAGGGCATAAAGGACTGCAAAAATTGTCCGACGCTGCTAATACTATATGGGTATGGATGCAGTGACGCCTGGTCAGAGATGAGTGAAAGGCCTTTTGGGTAGGGGGGGGGCCCTGTGGCAATTAGCTCTGTAATTAACATGTTAGAAAGAGGAGTCAAATTAAGGTAAAAATCCTATTTTAGATCAGACAATGATTAATACAGACTTCGTATTATTTTGAGAATCAGGAGGATAATGACTGCTGGAATAGTAGCTTAGCCAAAGGGTAATGGATCCCCACCTGAGTCTACAAAATAAGGAATGGCAGAAACAGGACTAGAGAGTAATATATAGTTATGTAAACATGTTAGTGGAACAAATGGTGAACATACCTGATTGTGGAAGGATACTCTATTAGGCTACTTTCACACATCAGTTTTCTGTATTCAGGCACAGTCCTTTTTTTTGCCGTATCCAACGTTTCCGGTTTTGTTGTGCAAACCGGAGAAAACCGGACCTACCGGATCCGTTTTTAAGCGGATCCGTTTATGACGGATCCGTTAAAAAACGGATCCGGTGGGTCCGGTTTGCATCCGTTTTGCATCCGTTATGTCCGTTTTTTTACGGATCCGTTTTTTAAACACTAAACAAACAATTAACGAGTTCCGTATTCTGATTGGCTATTGGGAACATATAGTATATATACAGTATTTTGAAGCATATATGACAGAATGAAGACAGAGGCAAGCAGAAACCATGGATGCTATTCTTGCAAATTACACAAAGATCGCTGCAGATTTTATATTTGAGGCAAATCGCTTGGCTATCATCGTCAGAGAAAAGGAGCGACAGCGACTGAGGCGTCAGCGACATCGACGCTTTTGGATCCATCCCCTGACTGCACAGAGACTGACACGTGGGGTGTTTTCAACCCTATACCTGGAGCTCCGTGGAAACCATGAAAAATTCACAAGCTATGTCCGGATGTCAGTGATTAATTTTGACGTCCTCCTTGGCCTTGTTGCGGACAACATACGTAAAACGGACACCTACAGCCGGTTCTCTATAACACCCGAGGAGCGTTTGCTGGTTACGCTTAGGTAAGTTTTTTTTTTTTAAATTGTATCCTCCTGTAAATTGACTTTTAACTGTAATGTGTTTGCTATTATTTTTTTATAATTATTGTCTTTCCTTTACAGATTCCTTGCAACTGGAGAGTCGCTTTCATCCCTCCACTACCAGTTTCGACTAGGAATTTCCACCATCTCGGGAATCATTAGAGACACTTGCCAAGCCTTGTGGGATTGCCTCCATGATGATTTCATCCCCCAGCCCACCAGGGACAGATGGCTTGCAATTGCTGAACAATACTATAACATTTGTCAGTTTCCAAATTGCCTTGGCTCAGTGGACGGCAAACATATAAGAATTGTGAAACCAGCTGCTTCGGGGTCAGAATACTACAATTATAAAAAATATTTCTCAATTGTCCTAATGGCAATAACGGATGCGGACTACAAATTCATCTCAGTGGACATTGGCGCATATGGGAGATCCAATGACTCTCAGGTCTTTAAAATGTCCCCAATGGGGCGGCGAATCTATGGGAATACTTTTGATTTCCCTCCTGCAAGACCTCTTCCTGGCACATGTGAGCCCCCAATGCCCTTTGTTTTTGTGGCCGACGAAGCCTTTCAACTCTCCCAACATCTATTGAAGCCATATGCAAGCCGTGGATTGACGCAAACACAAAAAATATATAATTACAGATTATCCAGAGCCAGAAGAATGGTGGAATGCTCCTTTGGGATACTAACCAGCAAATGGCGAGTGTTGTTAACAGCCATTAATTTAAACATTGAAACTGTGGATGAAATTGTGAAAGCATGTGTGGTACTGCACAATTTTGTTTTAACAAAGGAACCTTTGTCCTTGGATGACCAGAGTTTGGAATCCACCGCTTTGTCTGACTACACCAGTCCTGGATTTAGGAGTAGTGTTGCCTGTTCAACAATCCGTGACAAATATGCTGACTATTTTGTGTCCCCAGAAGGTAGAGTAGATTGGCAAGATCAAATGGTGTAAGATTTTTGTTTAGTTTTATAACAAATAAAAATAGTTAAAAATAAATTAAAAAATATCTTGTTAACCTTGTTAATTTTAAGCTTTCACTCGCTTTAAAAATTTGTAATTTTTACACCGTCAAATTACAACATGTTATGTTTTTGTATTACCTTTTTATTTACTTAACTTGCAAAATAATATTCCCCCCAAAAAAAACAAGAACAAATAAATACTTTTCAACAAAAAACTTTTATTTTTATTACAAACATAAATTATAAATTGGTATATCTTGGGCTTGGGGTGGAGATAGTACTGGAGGGGCTGACAGGTGGGAACACACGCACAGTTGGAGTATTGAGGGTGGAAAGTGGTGTTGGTGGTGGTGGTGGGGAAGTAACAGAAGATGAAGGTGTGCTTGAGAAACCAAGAGGGAAACCAGGAGATGGGATGGGATTTGGTAAGGATTGAGGGGTGGAGTGGAGGGATTGGGAGACAGAAGAGGTGGCTGGTGAATTAGTGGCTTGAGTTGGGGTCATGATGGGTGTGGAAGGCGAGATGTGGTAGTGGGTAGGAAGTGTAGGGGCAGATGTGGTTGGGAGCTGGTACTGGGCCGCAGGCTGGTACTGGGCTGCAGGCTGGTACTGGGCAGCAGGCTGGTACTGGGCAGCAGGCTGGTACTGGGCAGCAGGCTGGTACTGGGCAGCAGGGGGAGTAGGGACAATGGCTGGAGGGGGGGCAGGTGGTCTTGGAGGGGTGGGTGGAGGTGGTTGGGAGTCAACCTGCGCCAGAGCCTGCCGTGTGGCTTGCATTACATGCATCTGATGGTCAAGAGATAGCTTTTCCATGCGCTCTAGTACGGCTTGAAAAAAACAATGATTGGGTGATTTACTTGCATCTAAATGCAGCCTGTCCAGACGCGTGCACAATTCGTGTGTATTTTTTTCCATATTGGCATTTATTAAGCTAAAAGATGAACGATTTTGTTCGGCTAATAATTGAATGGCGTTCTGGAAGGCTGCATTTAGATGCAAGAACTCGGGCGCATAGCTCTTTTCCTGACCCCTATGACGCTGACGCCCAGAACCCAAAGGTGTTCTACTGAGGGCAGCAGTGTCAGAGGGGTGGGGTAGGGGAAAAGCTATCTCATCACCAGCAGCTTCAGGTAATGAAGTCTCACGGGAAGCTCCAGCGCAGGTGGATGGGACAGATGTCGATGGAAGGGAAGGTTCAGATGGGTGGGGTCTGTGCCTGTGTTCCCCAGTGGCGGACTGTTCAGGGATCGCTCCTGTCGGGTTCGATGCAGGCTCCTGAGTGCTGCAGACGGTGCTGTTAAAAAGAGGAAAAACAAAACAATAATTAATTTAATTGCTATACATTGGCACTGACTAAAAAAAAAAAAGGCAAAAAAAATCAGACATAAAATATTATACTTTGTACATATTGTGGGGAATATTTACCTTCTGCACACCATAGTTGTCCGGAGGAACGACAACGCTCTAAAGTAACGGTACTTCGATCTGCGTCCTCCGGATCCACTCGGGGCCTGCATCTCTTGATTCAACTCCTTTTTGAAGCGATCCCTGATAGACCGCCACCGCTTCTGAAGTTTGTCACCTGAAAGTGGAAAGCAGAAAGTGGTTAGTATACAACACATTACATCATGCAGCATAACCTACTGAACTGTGAATACTTACGCTGTTTCTTCTGGCCACGAGAATTGAGCTCCCCCCAACCTTCTACCGCTGCGTGGCATACCTCGTCCCAGAGTCGACGGGTTACGATCGAATCAGCGTGGCGGCGGTCAGCCATGTTCCACAGCGGCTCCCTTTCTCTAACTTCATCGATGAGGAGGTCGATGTTGATAAATCCGGCCTCCTCACCGTCAGAATCGGGAGCACGCTGTGATGCCTGTTCAAAGAAAGAAAAAAGAAATAAAAAAAAAAAATAGACAAAAATTCACACTGACATGACAAAAAAAAAAAAAAAAAAAAAAAAAAAAAATAACTTACACTATGACCACCGCCACCTCGACGACGACCCTGGGACGGTCTTGGGGGAGCTCTATCGTGAGCCCTAGAAGTTGAAGCCTTTAGTGAAGAAAAAAAAAACATTATTTACTTATGTGTTTGGTGTGCTGTGGTAAACAATTCCTGTATGAAACTTACACTATGACCGCCCGCTCCGTGTATTTCTCCACCCCTTCCGTCCTCTTCTGGCAGCATCTCCTGTGATGTTTCGGCCACCTGTGTAAATGTCGTTTATTTAAAAATTTTTTTTTTTTTTTTTTTAAAAAATAACACCAAAAAAAAAAAATACCTCAGTTTGTGAACCGAAGGGCGGGCTACCAGAAGACGACATATTTTTTTTATTACAGGCCACGCACAACAACTTGATGGGCCAAACTTTAACGGCAACACTGCACCTGCAAAAAAAGAAAAAAAATGTCTAAGTACATGTACGCAGCTCACAGCAGTGATCTGTGGACAGTACTGTGGACATTACCTCAGGAACACTCTCCTCCAAATCCGCACTGGCACTCAATGGAAACGGACACAGCAACTGGCTGTCCACAAATTCAACGGCAACACTGCACCTGCAAAAAAAGAAAAAAAAATGTCTAAGTACATGTACGCAGCTCACAGCAGTGATCTGTGGACAGTACTGTGGACATTACCTCAGGAACACTCTCCTCCAAATCCGCACTGGCACTCAATGGAAACGGACACAGCAACTGGCTGTCCACAAATTCAACGGCAACACTGCACCTGCAAAAAAAGAAAAAAAAATGTCTAAGTACATGTACGCAGCTCACAGCAGTGATCTGTGGACAGTACTGTGGACATTACCTCAGGAACACTCTCCTCCAAATCCGCACTGGCACTCAATGGAAACGGACACAGCAACTGGCTGTCCACAAATTCAACGGCAACACTGCACCTGCAAAAAAAGAAAAAAAAATGTCTAAGTACATGTACGCAGCTCACAGCAGTGATCTGTGGACAGTACTGTGGACATTACCTCAGGAACACTCTCCTCCAAATCCGCACTGGCACTCAATGGAAACGGACACAGCAACTGGCTGTCCACAAATTCAACGGCAACACTGCACCTGCAAAAAAAGAAAAAAAAATGTCTAAGTACATGTACGCAGCTCACAGCAGTGATCTGTGGACAGTACTGTGGACATTACCTCAGGAACACTCTCCTCCAAATCCGCACTGGCACTCAATGGAAACGGACACAGCAACTGGCTGTCCACAAATTCAACGGCAACACTGCACCTGCAAAAAAAGAAAAAAAAATGTCTAAGTACATGTACGCAGCTCACAGCAGTGTTCTGTGGACAGTACTGTGGACATACCTCTTCCCTGGAGCACTGGACTGGAGGACAGCAGAAGTTGAAGTCAGGATCCGGCAGGAGGTGTGTAGAATGTGCTGGATCCTTTTATAAGTTTTGTGATGATGAAAAAAAAAAATTTGCGCATGCTCTGTTTACCAAACCGGATGCGGTCACCGCATCCGGTTTAAACCGCATTGCGCCGGATCCGGCATGCATAGACACCCATTGTATACAATGCCGCATTGCGCCGGATCCGGCAGAATGCGGTTTTTTTAAGGGGCCAAAAAACGTTACATGATACGTTCTATCCGGCCGCCGCATTCAATTATTTTGCCGCATCCGGAAAAAACCGGATGCAACGCAAAGCCATCCGGTACAATCCGGTAACAATGCAAGTCTATGGGGGAAAACCGGATGCGGTACCGGATCCGTTTTACCCGTTTTTTTCCGGATTGAACCTGATGGAAAAAAACTGATGTGTGAAAGTACCCTTAGGCAGTGATGGTAGCGGTGTGTGCAGAGGAACCGTGACGTCCTTAAATAGGACTGCAGTGCTGTGAAGAAACTCCTAATGCAGTGATTTCCAGGTTGTGGAACGCAGGTCAGACGCACGCCGGCGCATGCGAAGTCGTGGGGTAGCGACTGTGCATGCGCTGCTATATGCGGTATTAGGCTATGTGCGCACATGTGCGTAATTCATGCAGTTACGCTGCGCTCTGCAGCGCAGCGTAACTGCATGCGTCCTTCGTCCCCTGCACAATCTATGGAGATTGTCCAGGAGCCGTGCGCACGTTAGAGCGCAGCGTTTCGGCTTAGAACGTGCGCACATAGCCTTAGAACGCTGGGGAAAACAAATATTAGATAATAAGAGACAAGTGATTAGAGTTACTGTAATACAATTAAATTGCTCATGAACGTCCCTAAAGCTGGTGTCACACACAGCGACAACGACAACGACGTCGCTGCTACGTCACCATTTTCTGTGACGTTGCAGCGACGTCCCGTCGCTGTCGCTGTGTGTGACATTCAGCAACGACCTGGCCCCTGCTGTGAGGTCGCCGGTCGTTGCTGAATGTCCAGCTTCATTTTTTGGTCGTCACTCTCCCGCTGTGACACACACATCGCTGTGTGTGACAGCGAGAGAGCGACGAAATGAAGCGAGCAGGAGCCGGCACTGGCAGCTGCGGTAAGCTGTAACCAGCGTAAACATCGGGTAACCAAGGGAAGACCTTTCCCTGGTTACCCGATGTTTACGCTGGTTACCAGCCTCCGCCGCTCTTGCTGCCAGTGCCGGCTCCTGCACTGTGACATGTGGCTGCAGTATGCATCGGGTAATTAACCCGATGTATACTGTAGCAAGGAGAGCAAGGAGCCAGCGCTAAGCAGTGCGCGCGGCTCCCTGCTCTCTGAACTGTGACATGTAGCTGCAGCACACATCGGGTTAATTAACCCGATGTGTGCTGCAGGAGAGCAAGGAGCCAGCGCTAAGCGCAGCTCCCTGCTCTCTGCACATGTAGCACAGCGACGTTATGATCGCTGCTTCTGCTGTGTTTGACAGCTAAGCAGCGATCATAACAGCGACTTACAAGGTCGCTGTTACGTCACCGAAAATGGTGACGTAACAGCGACGTCGTTGTCGCTGTCGTTTAGTGTGAACCCAGCTTTATATTATTGCTTCAGTTATAACAGATAATAGATGATTTTAAGATGAATAATGAAGGCATATTCAAATTGTCTCTCGAGGAAAGGAGACAAACTCTAGTGCCACTTATTGGAAGTAGCAATCCTAAAAGTCAAAAGTGGCCTTCTGAAAAGCCTTTTCATATGACTTAGGATATATGCCAGATCAGAATCCCAATTTGCAGGCACAATGTATTGGGGTGATTGCCCCTCGTCAGTGCAAAATATGGGTAACTGATCTGGCTTATGAGAAACTAATGGGGGACCACAGGGGAAGACTATTCTGTTTATGGAGACCTGACAAACCAGTCTGGCTGTCAGTGGTAAGGGTACTTATAGCTGCCATGGCCCTCTGGGAATTATTCAAATTGTCTCTCCAGGAAAGGAAACAAACTCTAGCGCCACCTACAGTTAGGTCCAGAAATATTTGGACAGTGACACAAGTTTTGTTATTTTAGCTGTTTACAAAAACATGTTCAGAAATACAATTATATATATAATATGGGCTGAAAGTGCACACTCCCAGCTGCAATATGAGAGTTTTCACATCCAAATCGGAGAAAGGGTTTAGGAATCATAGCTCTGTAATGCATAGCCTCCTCTTTTTCAAGGGACCAAAAGTAATTGGACAAGGGACTGTAAGGGCTGCAATTAACTCTGAAGGCGTCTCCCTCATTAACCTGTAATCAATGAAGTAGTTAAAAGGTCTGGGGTTGATTACAGGTGTGTGGTTTTGCATTTGGAAGCTGTTGCTGTGACCAGACAACATGCGGTCTAAGGAACTCTCAATTGAGGTGAAGCAGAACATCCTGAGGCTGAAAAAAAAGAAAAAAAGAAAAAATCCATCAGAGAGATAGCAGACATGCTTGGAGTAGCAAAATCAACAGTCGGGTACATTCTGAGAAAAAAGGAATTGACTGGTGAGCTTGGGAACTCAAAAAGGCCTGGGCGTCCACGGATGACAACAGTGGTGGATGATCGCCGCATATTTTCTTTGGTGAAGAAGAACCCATTCACAACATCAACTGAAGTCTAGAACACTCTCAGTGAAGTAGGTGTATCTGTCTCTAAGTCAACAGTAAAGAGAAGACTCCATGAAAGTAAATACAAAGGGTTCACATCTAGATGCAAACCATTCATCAATTCCAAAAATAGACAGGCCAGAGTTAAATTTGCTGAAAAACACCTCATGAAGCCAGCTCAGTTCTGGAAACGTATTCTATGGACAGATGAGACAAAGATCAACCTGTACCAGAATGATGGGAAGAAAAAACTTTGGAGAAGAAAGGGAACGGCACATGATCCAAGGCACACCACATCCTCTGTGAAACATGGTGGAGGCAACGTGATGGCATGGGCATGCATGGCTTTCAATGGCACTGGGTCACTTGTGTTTATTGATGACATAACAGCAGACAAGAGTAGCCGGATGAATTCTGAAGTGTACCGGGATATACTTTCAGCCCAGATTCAGCCAAATGCCGCAAAGTTGATCGGACGGCGCTTCATAGTACAGATAGACAATGACCCCAAACAAGCAAGACCTGAAGGCTGCGGCTGTAAAGGCCTGGCAAAGCATTAAGAAGGAGGAAACCCAGCGTTTGGTGATGTCCATGGGTTCCAGACTTAAGGCAGTGATTGCCTCCAAAGGATTCGCAACAAAATATTGAAAATAAAAATATTTTGTTTGGGTTTGGTTTATTTGTCCAATTACTTTTGACCTCCTAAAATGTGGAGTGTTTGTAAAGAAATGTGTACAATTCCCACAATTTCTATCAGATATTTTTGTTCAAACCTTCAAATTAAACGTTACAATCTGCACTTGAATTCTGTTGTAGAGGTTTCATTTCAAATCCAATGTGGTGGCATGCAGAGCCCAACTCGCAAAAATTGTGTCACTGTCCAAATATTTCTGGACCTAACTGTATTGGAAGTAGCAATCGTAAAAGTCAAAAGTGGCCTTCTGACAAGCCTTTTCATATGACTTAGGATATATGCCAGATCAGAATCCCAATTTGCAGACACGGTGTTTCGGGGTGATTACCCCTCGTCAGTGCAAAATATGGGTAACTGATCTGACTGAGAATAGTCTTCCCCCGTAGTCTCCCATTAGCTTCTCATAAGCCAGATCAGTTACCCATATTTTTGCACTGACGAGGGGCAATCACCCCGAAACACCGTGTCTGCAAATTGGGATTCTGATCTGGCATATATCCTAAGTCATATGAAAAGGCTTGTCAGAAGGACACTTTTGACTTTAAGGCTATGTGCCCACGCTGCGGAAAATGAGCGGATTTTGCCACGGATTTATCGCGGAAAAGCCGCGGATTTTCCGAAAATCTGCAGCACAGCTACTCCCCAGCCATTTCTATGGCATTTGGGAAATGCTGTGCCCACGCTGCGGATTTTTCCGCAGCGGAAATCGTGCGGATTTCCGTGCGGAAAAATCTGCAGCATGTCAATTATTGTAGCGGATTTCTCCGCAGGGTCCCATATACTTACCTGCCTTGATAGGGACCCGAGTCACTTCTCCGTCCGGTGTAGCGGCAGCGGCAGCAGCGCGGTGGATCCAGCCAGGTACAGGAAGGAAGAGGTGGGCGGAGCTTGCACGAGCTCCGGTCATGTGACAGCCGGAGCTAGTTCAGGCCCGCCCACCTCCAGCACAGTGAAACCAGACGCTGCCTGACAGTGACCCGGCCGCCGGAAAGCGAGGTGCTGCATGATGGAGGTAAGTATAAACTTCCCCGATCACGGCAGCACTTGTTCTGCATTGAGGATGCAGTGCCGAAGCCATGGCACTGTATCCTCAATGCAGAATGCCCGCAGCATATCCGCACGACATTCCGCAGCATGGAAACAGACAGAAGTTGTGGTGCTGTTTTCTGGGAGCACCTGCGGAATGTCGTGCGGATATATCCGCAGGACACTTTCCCCGTGGGCACATAGCCTTAGGATTGCTATTTCCAATAGGTGGTGCTAGAGTTTGTCTCCTTTCCTCGAGAGACAATTTGAATAATTCCCAGAGGGTATGGCAGCTATAAGTCCCCTTACCACTGACAGCCAGACTGGTTTGTCAGGTCTCCATAAGGAGAATAGTCTTCCCCCGTGGTCCCCTAATGAAGGCATAGAAATTTCACAAAATGTAATAGCAAGCACATAAATTGTACTTCAAAGAATGATGTAATAGGAGGTTCTTAAATGAAAAGAACTAAACAGACTGGATTCCACGTAAAAAATATTGGGTCCATTGTGTTTCACAAAAAAGGATTGCATAGTTCCATGGTCCATATTAAAAGATCGATCATTAGCGCACCTCGTACTCATGGTTCAATCCATGAGGTTCCAAGGTTTGGAGGATATGGATCCAAAAGCTTGCTCTCTCTTTTAATTTTTGAATTCGATTGCCACCTAGTCTGTGAATGGGTATTTGTTCAATAACTTGGAATCTAAGTTGTGCTATAGTGTGCTTGTGCTGTAGAAAATGTGAAGATATTGGTAGTAATGTATGTCCACATCTAATGGTGGATTTCTGTTTGCTGATGCGGTCTCGGATATGTTTGGTAGTTTCACCCACATATCCGAGACCGCACGGACATTTAATGAGATAAATAACAAATGAAGATTCACAAGTGAAGAAACCTGTTAAGGGATATCGTTTACCGAGACGGGGGTGAGTAAAAGTGTCACCCCTTATTATGCTTGAGCAATGCACACAATGTAGGCAAAAAAAAATTCCATTGCAAACCAAGCATAGTTTGCTCTGTCTTTGTGCCTGTTTTGGAGAGCCAATATCCGCCCGAACTAAATGGTCTCTTAGGTTCTTGGACATTTTGTGACAGAATAATGGTGGCCTGTTAAACTCAGTGATCTTAGGGCAAGCAGTGCCTAAAAGACTCCAGTGTCTATTGATGGTATTCCTAATCACAGGGTGAAAGGGATGATAGGTGAGGATGAAGGGAATAGGTTTTGAGTCAGTATCCTGTTTGTCCCAGCCTAAAAAGAGCAGCCCGCAGCTACCCCAGAAGTGGCGCATCCATTAGATATGGCAATCCTGGCGCTTTTCCTGACTCTTCCCAATTGCCCTGGTGCAGTGGCAATACTTTTGGGGTTGATGTCAGCGGTGAATTGACAGCTAGCATCAAGCCCATGGGTTACTAATGGATAGGCATCTATCAGACACCCCCATTACTAACCTGGCAAGTGTACACAGTGTGCAGAATTATTAGGCAAATGAGTATTTTGATCACATGATACTTTTATTACATGTTGTCCTACTCCAAGCTGTATAGGCTTGAGAGCCAACTACCAATTAAGTAAATCAGGGGATGTGCATCTCTGTAATGAGGAGGGGTGTGGTGTAATGACATCAACACCCTATATAAGATGTGCTTAATTATTAGGCAACTTACTTTCCTTTGGCAAAATGGGTCAGAAGAGAGATTTGACGGGCTCTGAAATGTCCAACATTGTGAGATGTCTTGCAGAGGGATGCAGCAGTCTTGAAATTGCCAAACTTTTGAAGCGTGATCACTGAACAATCAAGCGTTTCATGGCAAATAGCCAACAGGGTCGAAAGAAGTGTGTTGGGCAAAAAAGACGCAAAATAACTGCCCATGAATTGAGGAAAATCAAGCGTGAAGCTGCCAAGATGCCATTTGCCACCAGTTTGGCCATATTTCAAAGATGAAACGTTACTGGAGTATCAAAAAGCACAAGTTGTGCCATACTCAGGCCAAGGTAAGGAAGGCTGAAAAACAACCACCTTTGAACAAGAAACATAAGATAAAATGTCAAGACTGGGCCAAGAAATGTCTTAAGAGTGATTTTTCAAAGGTTTTATGGACTGATAAAATGAGAGTGACTCTTGATGGGCCAGATGGATGGGCCAGAGGCTGGATCAGTAAAAAACAGAGAGCTCCACTCCGACTCAGACGCCAGCAAGGTGGAGGTGGGGTACTGGTTTGGGCTGCTATCAACAAAGATGAACTTGTGGAACCTTTTCGGGTTGAGGATGGAGTGAAGCTCAACTCCCAGACCTACTGCCAGTTTCTGGAAGACAACTTCTTCAAGCAGTGGTACAGGAAGAAGTCGGTATCGTTCAAGAAAAACATGATTTTCATGCAGGACAATGCTCCATCACATGCATCCAACTACTCCACAGCGTAGCTAGCCAGTAAAGGTCTAAAAGATGAAAAAATAATGACATGACCCCCTTGTTCACCTGATCTGAACCCCATAGAGAATCTGTGGTCCCTCATAAAATGTGAGCTCTACAGGGAGGGAAAACAGTACACCTCTCGGAACAGTGTCTGGGAGGCTGTGGTGGCTGCTGCATGCAATGTGGATCGTAAAAAGATCAAGCAACTGACAGAATCTATGGATGGTAGGCTGTTGAGTGTCATCATAAAGAAAGGTGGCTATATTGGTCATTAATTTCTTGGGGTTTTGTTTTTGCATGTCAAAAATGTTTATTTCTAAATTTTGTGCAGTTATATTGGTTTACCTGGTGAAAATAAACAAGTGAGATGGAAATATGTTTGTTTTTTATTAAATTGCCTAATAATTCTGCACAGTAATAGATACCTGCACAAACAGATATCCTCTTAAGATAGCCAAATCTAAAAAAAACCCACTTCAACTTCCAAACATATTAAGCTTTGATTTTTATGAGTCTTTTGGGTTGATTGAGAACATAGTTGTTGATCAATAATAAAAGAAAATCCTCTAAAATACAACTTGCCTAATAATTATGCACACGGTGTATAGTTAAAAAAAAACACACAGGAAAAAAACTAGTTTAATTTACTAAACACTCACCAACACTTCCTCGTTCACCAATTTATTATTCATAAAGAAATCCTTGAAGTTCCGCTATAATCCAATGTTGTAATGTCCCGCAACGCCGATCAATTTCTATGGAGCTTCTTTCTGAGAACATTCTCAGACGAAATTCCATAGGTAACTCCTGGTCAGCGGCAACCCGGAATTTCTCATGAGCATGAATAATTACTAGTCTGCCGCTGATTCGCAGTAACATAAGAAGTCTCATTCTGAGAATGTTCTCAAAACTAAGCTCCTTAGGAATTGATGGGCACCATGGTACATTACAACACTGGATTACGTTGGAACTTTGAGGATTTATTTTTAATTAATAATTTTGTGAACAAGGGAGAGGGAGTGTGATAGTCTTTATTCCCCAATTGGATTACATCGGAACTTCAAGGTTTTTTTTTTATTCAATAAATTGGTGAACAAAGGGGTGTAAGGGAGTATTTATTCACATAACTTATTATTTTCCTGTGTGTGTGTGTGTGTGTGTGTGTGTTTTAACTGTACACTTGCCAAGTTAGTAATGGTGGTTGGTATCTGCTAGATGCCTCTCTATTACTAACCCTTGAGCTTTATGCAAGCTGTCAATTTACAGCTGATATCAATCCCAAAAGTATTACCCTTTATGCCACTGCACAAAGGCAATCGAAAATAGCCTGGTAAAGCACCAAAATTGGCGCACCTAATGGATGCGCCACTTATGGGGCAGCTTTGGGTTGCTATTTTTAGGATAAAAATGGCCAAATAACCATGGGCCTTTCCAACCTGATAATACCAGCTCACAGCTGTTTAGATTTACCTTGGATGTTTATCAAAAATAGAGTAGCACCCATACCGGTTTTAAAATTATTTATTTAAATAATTAAAAAAAAAATGGCATTGGATCCCTTCTATTTTTGATAATCAGCCAAGGTAAAGCTGATAGCTGAGGCTCGCATTCCATAGTTTTTTTTTTTTACCTGCACTGATTATCAAAAATAGGCAGGACCCCACTTCATTTTTTAAATTTTTATTTATTTCCTATTCACATTTGTTTTCTATGTACACAAAAGGCCCTTTTCTCCAAATGTTGTTCACAAATTTGGCTAAATCTGTGTGGTGAGCACTTCTTCTTTGCCAAGATAAGCCATCCACTTCACAGGTGTGGCAGATCAAGATGCTGATTAGACAGCATGTTTATTGCACATGTGTGCCTTAGGCTGGTCACAATAAAAGGTAACTCAAAAATGTGCAGTTTTACAATATTAAGGGTGCAGGGGGATCTGAAAACCAGTCAGCATCTGCTGTGACCAACATTTTCCTCACGCAGTTCAAGACATCTCCTTTGCATAAGGATGATCAGGTTGTTCATTGTAGCCTGTGGGATGTTGGTCAACTCCCCTTCAATGACTGTGTGAAGTTGGTGGACATTGGCAGGAACTTAAACATGCTGTTGTATACAGAGATCCAGAGCATCGAAACATGATCAATACCGTATTTTTCGGATTATAAGACACACTTTTCCTCCCAAAAATTTGGGAGGAAAATGAGGAGTGCTTCTTAAAATCTGAATATAGCTTACCGGGGAAGGGGGCTGTCTGTGCAGCTCTGTGTGCGGGCAGCAGGGTGCGTGTCGCTCCGTGCGGGCGGCCGGATGCCTGTCGGTACTAGCGGCCGGGTGCCTGACGGGTCTGGCGACCGGATACCTCTCTGTCCCGGCTGCCTCTCTTTTCAAGTGGGCAGCCTGCTGACTGCCACTCTTTGCGGGTGGGCGAGTCGCTGTGCAGCAAGTGTCCCAGTCTGTCCGCGGTCCCGGTTTCGCCTGGAGTCAGCGCGTGCGCAGATGGAGCTCTTGGATAAGAGCTCCATCTGCGCAAGCGCCACTCCGGGAGTCAGTGCGTGCGCAGATGGAGCTCTTGGATGTTCTGGCCATGCAAGAACTGGGATGTTTTCAGCTTCCATGAATGTTGTACAGATCCTTGCAACATGGAGCCATGCATTATCATGCTGCAATATGAGGTCATTGATGAATGGCACAACAATGGGCCTCAGAATCTTGTCACTGTATCTCTGTGCATTCAAAATGACATCAATAAAATGCACCTGTGTTCGTTGTCCATAACATTTGCCTGCGCCATACCAAAACCCCACTGACACCATGGGCTCCTCAATTCACAATGTTGACATCAACAAACCGCTCACACACACAATGCCATGTACAGTCTATCATTTGCCTGTACAGTGAAAATCCAGATTCATCCGTGAAGAGAGAACCTCTCCAACATGCCAGATGCCATTGAATGTGAGCATTTACCCACTCAAGTCAGTTATGGCGATGAACTGCAATTAAGTGGAGACCCTGATGAGGATGACAAGCATGTAGATGAGCTTCCCTCAGATGGTTTCTGACAGTTTGTGTAGAAATTCTTTGGTTAGGCAAACTAATTGTTGCAGCAGTTGTCCTGGTTGCTGATCTGAGACAATTTTGAAGGTGAAGATGCTGAATGTTGAGGTCCTGGGCTGGAGTTGTTACATGTGATCTGCGGATGTGAGGCCAGTTGTATGTACTGCCAAATTCTCTGAAACGCCTTTGAAGATGGCTTATGGTAGAGAAATGAACATTCAATTCCCGGGCAACAGCTTTCCTACAGTCAGCATGCCAATTGCAAACTCCCTCAAAACTTGTGACATCTGTGGTAGTGGGCTGAGTGATAAAACTGCACATTAGAGTGGCATTTTATTGTGGCCAGCCTAAGGCACACCTGTGTAATAATCAGGCTGTCTAATCTGCATCTTGATATGCCACACCAATGAGGTGGATCTGTAGCAACCACGGGGAAGGGGTTAAATATACTCGTCGCCGGGCCGGTGATGTCGGGTCTGGGATGTCACGGGTGGCCCTGCTAGGCTTTGTGGCTCCGAGGCGTACAATAAAAATGGGACGATGGAGGATGGAAGGATGATGAAGGGGTTGAGGATGTTGGGAGTAGTAATTGTCTTGTGATGCCACCTGTGGTACGCGGCCAGGGATTAGCCGCCGCTGCGGGTAATGTCCTCCGGGGCTGGTGGTGTCATAGCAAAGATGGTTCTGCTTCCCACAGGTGGAGCAGGCCCCGGGAAGGATGATAAGAACTGTAATGGCTGTTAGGGGCCCTTTGCACACTACGACATCGCAGGTGCGATGTCGGTGGGGTCAAATCGAAAGTGACGCACTTCCAGCGTCGCTGTCGACATCGTAGTGTGTAAAGCATTTTTGATACGATTAACGAGCACAAAAGCATCGTAATCGTATCATCAGTGTAGTGTCGGTCATTTCCATGATTTGGGAAAGACCGATGTTACGATGTTGTTCCTCGTTCCTGCGGCAGCACACATCGCTGTGTGTGAAGCCGCAGGAGCGAGGAACATCTCCTACCTGCGTCCCGGCCGGCTATGCGGAAGGAAGGAGGTGGGCGGGATGTTTACGTCCCGCTCATCTCCGCCCCTCCACTTCTATTGGCCGCCTGCCGTGTGACGTCGCTTTGACGCCGCACGACCTGCCCCCTTAGGAAGGAGGCGGTTCGCCAGCCAAAGCAATGTCACAGGGCAGGTGAGTGCATGTGAAGCTGCCGTAGCGATAATGTTCACTACGGCAACTATCACCATGATATCGCAGCTGCGACGGGGGCGGGAACTATCGCGCTTGGCATCGCAGCATCGGCTTGCAATGTCGTAGTGTGCAAAGGGCCCCTTAGTGCCGACGCCGGCAATAAGAGGATGAGTCAGCTGCTGCGGTTCCAGGTCTTTTTGCTCACAGGTCATGTGCTGCCCTCAGGGTACTGGTCTCTGCTGTCATGGGCCCCAGCCAATCCCAGATCCTTTGGAGGTCAGAACTTGTACGGTAGTCTGGCCCTTCCTTCTTGTGCTTTTAAGGATGGATCCCCATGGCCTGAAGCTACTTGGGGACCCCGGTCCTTGTAGTTTTTACTCCCATCCCATATGCAGTTGACGCAGATCCGTGGTGGGGCCAGACCTTGATCACAACTCCAGATCCTATGTGCCACTGTGCTCTGGGATGTTGTGGCGGCCAGAGGGACATACATTCCCCTTGTCCTGCAGATTCTGGTGATACAATTTAAAGTCTATTCCACCCTAGGGCTCTGCACCCTGAACTGCACCGGTTCCAAGGGAGCAATGAAGCTCTCCCCTCAGCGACTTTATGGTCTCCTATGTCCCACAGGAGCTACCAAAGAACCCATCCTCTCCTCTCTTCCCCAGGTGACCACTCCTCCCCAGTTTCTCTGTCGCTAGTGGGTGGTTACCCCCCATGTTTGGTGACAACCTTAAGACTCGTACCCTAGCCCGGTCCCCAATGGGGAGGGCAACCTGACTGTATGTATGAGTTTGTGTAATGTGGAATCAGTACCGACCTCCTCTGGATCCAGCATGAGTACCACACCTTAAATGAGGTGCAGTACACTGTGGCGACTGAAACCTCAGGGGCGCCACAGTTGGATTATCTCAGCAAAGGAGAAGTGATCACTAACACAGATTTAGACAAATTTGTGAATAATATTTGAGCGAAAAAGCCCTTTAATGTACATAGAAAAATTCTTAGCTCATAGAATTCAGCTCATGAAAGTGAGCAAAAGTAAGTGTTGCTTTTATACTTTTGTTCAGGGTGTGTATATATTATAACTCCTGTTGTAGCCTAAAAATGCTGCATCGCTACATAGGTACACATACTGTATGTTTATGCCTGGAAAGCAACATATAGCAACAGCACGTAGTATTGTTGTGAAGTATATGGTTGCAAAATGCGACTAGTAAAATGAATATGGAAAAATTAAAATGTGTCCTTTTTTTTTTTGAAAAAAAAAAACAAAACAACATGCCTTGGCCTTTACCAAAAAGGATGTTACCAGAAAAGCTAGGTGAATTAATGTCCCAGAAGCAAGCAATTTCAACAGACCACTGTATTGGTGGCGTGTATGGGTGTAAATTTAGGATTATACAATCTTTCTTTTGAAAATGAATATTTTGTGACGTAGATAGTTTAATTTAAATTTCTGGAATGTTGAGATTTTTTCTTTTGTCTTAATACAATAAAAACTGAAGAAAAAAAGCTTCACAAAAAAATTGCAAAAGACGTAGAAATAATTATCAACCATGGCTTGTCCGTCTCACAAGATCTGAAGCAAACGTTCTCAGACAGACAAGCCTTGGTTTCAGTATTTTTCTTCAGTAGGAAAACTAAGACTGAGGGGATTTGGAAAAAATGATTTTATTATTGAGGTGCTGTGCTTTACAGACCAATCAATTCACAGTAACACTGACTCTTCAGGTCTTGCTCTTTCCTATACCTTGAATCTGTGCATTATTATTCACAAGTTGAGACTACAACCAGGGTTGTAACTACAGCAGTCGGAGGTGTCGCCTTTGTGACCGGGCCCGGCAGGCTAGGGGCTATATGACCTGCTGCCGCCGCTGACACCGGGGCCCCCCGACCGGTGTCAGTGGCGGCGGCACTGGACTCACCACCCCCGTCATCGCGCACAGCAATTGAAGTGACCAGTCTGGGAGGCCTCTGGCTGTGTAGTCGTGGCAGCACTGCATTCAAGGCACATCCCTGGCTTCATCACTTCTTTAATGTTGAGAGAGTGTATGTCGGTGTCTTCATCGGCCGATGCACAAAAAGGCTGTAGGCAAAAGTCCAGATGCAATAAAAACGACATTTATTCACAAAGATAAAACACTCCGGGCAGCAGATTCCGGCAATATTAGTGGAGCTGGGGACACCCTGCCCGAACGCACCCTCTGGTGGGAATATGCCCAAAGTACTCCACTTCCTACGGGCTTCCACTCTTCAGCCAAGCATACACCGGACCCACACCGGCAGAATAGGCTTTGAGGTTGCGTTCACCTCCTTATCTCCGGTGTCCCTTGATGGTCCGCTCACACAATCACACTTGCCGCTGCAGATGTGCACTCTCCGCTGCCCCGGATCCTCTGTCCCCACACACATTCAGACCTTGCCTAGATATCCGGCCGACTCCTCCTCCCCGGTGGCAACAGCCGTCCCACCCGGTCACTAGGGGGGTGCCCTAACACATCATATACAATAATAAAAATCAACACTTTTAATAATCACAATGCCGGGTAACTATGCTAAACTAGTAGGGGGTAGGCCCACCCACTACATGCCTCCCCTCTTAAAACCCGAGCCTCCCGGCAAGGCTCTAAAACTTTAAACATATTGACACATAAAAACCTTTTGGGTCAGTCCTCAACAGCGGCACCAGTTCAGCGGCACTCCCGGTCTTTAGGGGCGCTTAATGGCGCAGCAGCGCTCCCGGTCTCTGGATAGCGCCCGGAGGCTCAACAGCGCTCCCGGTCTTAGATGGGCGCCCGGAGGCTTCAATAGCGCTCCCGGTCTTTGCTGAAGGTGCCCGGAGGCTTCAAAAGCGCTCCCGGTCTTTGCTGGAGGGCAACGGGCCCGTAAAACTTTTCAACAACAATGAAACTTTCTGCCGGTCTGGAACAACACCGGTCTTTGAAGGTGCTGAAGTTAACAACTTACTCTGGGGGCCAGGCTCGCTTCCATTCTTCCGCTTGAGCCTGGATATAGGCCCCCAGAGATTGTCCCGGCTGGCGGCGGATTCGCCTGAAAGACACAGGGGCGAAAGGCGGCTCCGCCGGTGCAGCTGCTGCAGCTCCTCTTGGGGGTGATGGTGTCTCTGCCCGAGATGGCGGTGGTGCGTCCAGCATGATGACCGGCTTGTTTGTAACATTTTGCGTTACCGCTACCACGGTTGGAACCTTCTCCGGGTCAGGGGCCGATGCAGTCGCTGTTTCCGGGACAGCAGCCAAGACACGCCGGGGTTGAGAGGGCGCGGGCGGGAGCGATCTGGCATGGCTCCGGCGCCGCTCTTGCTGCTCCTCCCACTCAATCTCCTCCTGCCACTGCTCCGCTTCCCGGGTGGTTGGCATGCGGGAGACACAAACAGCAAACAGGCCGCGGCTACCTGCGTCCGGCAGGAACTGGACTTTCTCGCCCGGCCACAAAGTATGGAGTCGCTTGGGCAGTCCTTCCACGTCGAGATGAACTCTATTATAAAAGTAATCATCCCCGGTCTCGACTTCTCGGATGAATCCATATCCGTCCTGCTGATTGAACTTAACAACCACCCCGGTCACAAACTGCTGTGCCAGCTCCTCGCCACCAGAACCGGACAGCATTTCCCGGACGATGGTCTCGGCCAGGAGACGTTCCTGGACGGGGTCAGGCTTCGGGGTCAGGACACTGGGGCGCGGCTCCGCAGGCGGGGCGATGACTGGATCCCAGAAGAAGCCCAGGTGATCTTTCTCCAAGCGCTCAGCAAACTCCTCAGCCGGCTCCGGCACAAATGGGGAAGCGGCGGCGTTAAGCTGCGGGGTCTCCCATGGGAAGACTGCAACCCCCGGACGGTTTGGCATGGGTGGGGTGGCATAGGTCGCCTTCACCTCTGTGATGGTGCTCCCGGTTTGAGCATCCCATGAGGTCTTCCAGGAAACTTTGTCCGGCCTGGTGGAACCTCCCGGTCCAATGGGAAGGTCCGCCAACGCGGCCTCACTAGCAGGGGCGAACCGGGGTCGACCTCGACCGAGGCTGATTAGGGCCATAGTCGTTGCCAACTCCGCGGGCTGCCCAAAGGTCTCCATCTCAATCTCCGACAGTATCGCTGGTAATGGCGGTGATGTCGACGCTGAGACTGGGGAAAGTGGAGGCGGGGCTTCGTTTCCCGCTCTTAAACGGACTCCACCCCCAGCCTCACGCATCATCTTGACTCCTCCGCTGAGGTACTTCTTTTTCTTTTTCTTCATCTTCAATGCCCTGGAGCTGGCGCCTCCCCTCTTTGGGCGGAGTACTCTGTCCTTTTTCTTCGGCACCGGCCAGCCCCAGGCTCTTCTTTTGGCGCCAACTTTTCGCGCGCTCTCGTTATCTTCACAGACGACGGCCATCTTGCCGCCATCTTGTGCCCGGTCCAACGCCTTGGGCACTTCTTCCTCCCACCATGGGACTGGAAATCTGTTCTCATAGCCCGGAGACGGTGCACTCGGCACCACTTGGTCTCCGGCTTCTTGGGTTCCTGGCAGGGGAATCGCATCCTGCCGACTACGCCACTTGAAGTGACCAGTCTGGGAGGCCTCTGGCTGTGTAGTCGTGGCAGCACTGCATTCAAGGCACATCCCTGGCTTCATCACTTCTTTAATGTTGAGAGAGTGTATGTCGGTGTCTTCATCGGCCGATGCACAAAAAGGCTGTAGGCAAAAGTCCAGATGCAATAAAAACGACATTTATTCACAAAGATAAAACACTCCGGGCAGCAGATTCCGGCAATATTAGTGGAGCTGGGGACACCCTGCCCGAACGCACCCTCTGGTGGGAATATGCCCAAAGTACTCCACTTCCTACGGGCTTCCACTCTTCAGCCAAGCATACACCGGACCCACACCGGCAGAATAGGCTTTGAGGTTGCGTTCACCTCCTTATCTCCGGTGTCCCTTGATGGTCCGCTCACACAATCACACTTGCCGCTGCAGATGTGCACTCTCCGCTGCCCCGGATCCTCTGTCCCCACACACATTCAGACCTTGCCTAGATATCCGGCCGACTCCTCCTCCCCGGTGGCAACAGCCGTCCCACCCGGCCACTAGGGGGGTGCCCTAACACATCATATACAATAATAAAAATCAACACTTTTAATAATCACAATGCCGGGTAACTATGCTAAACTAGTAGGGGGTAGGCCCACCCACTACACAATGATAATGTATTGAGCGGCCGGCGCAGCTCCATGCATCATCATTCTTCCCCTGTGCCTGCGCAGAGACGTCACTCCTGTGCGACTGCTGTGCTGAGAGCACAGAGTGCAGGACACTGACCGGAGCAGCGGGGGAACGAGGACAGAGGTGAGGACGGAGCAGCGGGGGAAAGAAGAGAGAGGTAAGTACTTGTTGTTGTTTTTTTTATATAATTTAGTGAGTACACAGTGGCCAGAGGCCTGGGGGGGGCTGCATTATACATGCAGGACTGGGAAGGCTGGCTGCATTATTATACATGGAGGCCTGGGGAGGCTGGCTGCATTGTTATACATGGAGGCCTAGGGAGTCTGGCTGCATTATTATACATGGAGGTCTAGGGGGCTGTATTATACATGGAGGTCTATGAGGCTGCAGTATACATAGAGGTCTATGGGGCTACACAATACAATGCATAATACAAAATGAAGGACACCTTATACATGGAATATAGGGGTGCATTATACATGGAGGAGTATGGGGCTGCATAATACAATATGAAGTTTTATCGGGTTGCGTTATAATACATATAGGACTATGAGGGCTACATTATAATATATGGAGGACTATGGAGGCTACCTTATACATGGACTATGGCAGTGCATTATAAAACATGAAGGACTATGTGGTCCAGTATAATATATAGAGTACTATGGGGTGAATTATAATATATGGAGAACTATGGGGTGAATTATAATACATGGAGAACTATGAGAAATTCATTATAATAATTGCAGGGCTATGATGGCTACTTTATACATGGAGGACTATGGGGGTGCATTATAATATATGGAGGACTATGTGGTGCAGTATAATATATGGAGGACTATGGGGTGAATTATAATACATGGAGAACTATGGGAAATGCATTATAATATATGGAGGACTATGGAGGTGCATTCTAATATATGAAGGGTTATGTGGGACCCTTTATACTATATGGAAGGCTATGTGGGGGTCATTATAGTATTTGGAGAACTATATAAAAGAGGGGACAAAGATACAAGCATGGTATGGGAACATTTTGTGATGAGAAAAAAAGGCTCTTTCCCCTCAGCACCCAGCATTCCCATGCTCTGCTATACATCTCTCAGCACCCAGCTTTCCCATGCTCTGATATGCGAAAGCTGGGTGCTGAGGGAAAGATGTATAGCAGAGCATGGGGAAGCTGTGCCAAGGACAAGATGGATATCAGAACATAGGAAAGCTGGGTGCTGATAGAGGGATTTCAGATCACAGAAAACCTTGGTGATGAGGGTAAGAGCCAAGTGTCAGTGTCATTATCCCATCGCCCGAGTGTCAGTATCATTTATCCAGTACCCCAAGGGTCGGTGTACATGGAGAGGGGGGGGGGGGCAGGTCTGAACTTTGCACCGGGGCCCATTAAACTCTAGTTATGCCACTCACTACAACTCTTATTTTCAATGTTCTTCATTAATACGATGCATTCTGATTTAGGACCTTGCTATAACTACCTGTATCTTCTATCGCTAGGCTGTAAAATTCTAAAATGTCTGCTGCTTTCCCTGCCCTCACCTTTTATAGTGGCTGTGATAGCCTTCCTGATTGTGCTAGACTATGTGATAATATAGCTTCAAGGCATTAAGGAGAAGCTTGATGTCATATGAGCTTGAACTTTAGTTGATCCAATCTTCAGTAATGTGTGAAATGGCACCGGGCATTTCTTTATTTTGCATTATCCGTGTGGATTGAATCACAATTTGATCAAATTCACCAGGACTTGTGAATTTTATTAAATTTGACCCAAAGTTGATTTGCAGCAGATTGATTCAATTATGTCTGCCCATACCCATATCTGTGTAATAAAACTTTGGATTAATTCTGCATACTGACTGGAACATGTTGTCCATGTAATTTGATGCCTCTAAATCACTTCTTTTGTGTTTTTAGCATCTCTACGTCATGTTGAGGATGCGGACTCCATGTTTGATTATGCAAGGAACAGCAGCACAATTAAAGATTCAGCATTATTGAAAACTGAAGTAAATAATTCTGAAAGTACGAGACAGATCATGATGAAGCAGAATCCACCTGAATTTTGGCCATTGTCGTCAGATCACTCTGTTCAGAATTTCTGTACAGCGCAGTAAGTGAACCTTTTGTCATTTTAATAGGTTGAGTATCAAAACCAGAAGAGTTATTATACTTAATTTCTATAGTTCTTGCCTGTTTGTATCAATGGGAGGGATCAATTCTAAATTGGAGGGGGCCTTAATTTATTAAAGGGGTTGTCTGGCACCTAAAATGTCCTTTTTAAATATCTATCTTTACACCCTAGCCACTTTTGTAATTTGCTTTATTACACGATACCCTACACTTCTCCCTATTTAGCTGATCCCTATTTGTGTTTTTTTTACTGCACTGCTTGTCATGTTTTCAAATGGGGTATCACAGGTAGCTGGAGCTGCACTCACTCACCACAGCAGAATATAGAATAGGACATCATCAGCGAGCGGCCCTGCAGTTACAAACTAGTTTCTTGCATCACCGCCCCCAATGAAGATGTCCTGTATACATGATGATAGACGCTGTTGGAGCTGTGAATGCAGCACTGGCAATCTGTTTCTATGTCCGCAGCAGTCGTAGCTTCTGTGAAAGAAGACGTTGACAGGGCTATAAATGCTGCAGGGACTGAATGCAGCCCCAGACTCCTGTGACATCATGTTTAAGACTCGTTGCAAATGAAATATCATAGGAAGTACAGTAAAAACAAAACAAAATACACACATAGGTATTAGCTAGTTTGGGAGAAGTGTAGTGTAATGTATAATACATAAAATTGCAAAAGTGGTCAGGGAGTAAAGATATATATTCAGGAAGGACATTTTAGGTGACGGTCTGACCAATTATCAATTTTTGACAGTTTTCTGCATTTTACTTTTTTTTTTTAAACACAAATTTTATTACATTTTCTTAAACAAGGGTACAGAAACAAAGAAAGGGAAAAGGGGTAAAACATGAATCAAAGCATCATCCTTTCAAGAGGGAAGGCCTCCCATAGCTACTCCTTCCTCTCAATATCAATAAACCCTGTTACCCTATTTTGAATGCTGTAATCTTTCCCACCCTCCACCCTTCTAAAGAACACCTTAACAAAAGCCCACCATAACCCTCCTCTGGTTGCAATGTGTCGCCCGGGGACCAGGGGTACTCAGATCCGGGCCACAGGGTCACTTCTGTGGGTATCACGGTGGCGTGACCCGGTCTGTGATCCCAGGCTCCACAGTAAAAGGGGATTTGGTAAGGGAGATTGTCCGTGACGCCACCCACGGTTGTGGTGAGGTTGGAACACCACCGCTGCTCTGGACGGGGATCCCAGGAGCAATGGTATGGAGCAGCTAGATGTTATTTCTCCCCTCCGTGGGTAGGGGGTTGGCTGTCCCGGGGCCCGGTGATGGGGTAAGCAGGGAGCAGGGCGCAGTGCTGCGGTGCGGTGCCTGAGGGCACGGGCGTACTCACAAGTAATTCACACGGAGTCACTGGTAAACTAGGAATTGCCGGTGTCCGCAGCCTTTGGTACGGGGGTGTTAGTGTCCCACACACGGTGCAGCAGCTCCTGTTCTTTCCATGCAGCCAGGTGCCTTTCTCTCCACTCTCTTCCTCTTTCTCCTCAGCCGGGAACGGGGAATCCACTCCCCTGTAGTGATCCGGGTCACCCTAGGTACCGAGGGGCCACTACCCTGCTCCGGCTACCTCTGGCCCCTTCCTCACTACGGCCTGTCCCGGCCCTCTCGGAGCACGCTTCACTTTCAGCCTGGGAGCTACAACTCCAGACTTCTCTTCTCTCTGTCTCTCCAAACACTCTGCTCTAGCCCATCCCCTCTGCTCTGCTTTTCTCTTACCCTGGGGGATGTGGTTTGTCTTGCTGCACCGGTGTGGGATCAGATTACCAAGGAGGATTAACTCTTTCTGTGACAACCTGGCTTTGCCAGGGTGTCACAGCAACACTACCAAACCTCCTACCGCTCCCTTGGCAAGAACACTTGAATTATCTCCCTCCGTTCAGCCTGTATCTTTAATTTGCCCAGGGAAACTTGCAAGTCTTCAGTAAGGTACCATTCTGTGTATGTAAATGAGGAAACCACCTACCTTATCTTCTCTTCTGAACATATCTGCGTTATGAATGCTATTCATTTTCCAAATAATTTCTTCATCTATTTGTCTTTACTGCTCTCCACCCCTAGCTTTTCCAAATTGAGCACATTTTTTAGTCACTTCAACAACTCCTCCCGTGACGGTACTTCCTTCACTAACCATTTCTATAATAATGCTCTCTTGCCCAACATCGCTATGCAGTGAAATAAAGTAGGCAGCCTCTCCTTCAATTTACCCTCTCCCTCCCCCTCCTCCTGCTGCCTATAATAAAATAGCCACAAAAGAGCTTTTTACATTTTTATGCCAGTACAGGCTAGCTCCAATAACTTTTTTAAAAGTGGGCAGAGACTAGCTATGAGTGGCATGGTTTCTCACAAGTTAAGGGTGCTTTACACGCTGCGACATCGCTAATGATATATCGATGGGGTCACGACGTTAGTGACGCACATCCGGCGCCGTTAGCGACATCGCAGCATGTGACACCAATGAGCGACGATCAATGAGCGCAAAAACATGAAAAATCGTTGCTCGTTGACACTTTGTTCATTTCCTTAATATCGTTGCTGCTGCAGGTACGATGTTGTTCGTCGTTCCTGCGGCAGCACACATCTCTATGTGTGACACCACAGGAACGACGAACATCTCCGTACCTGCGACCACCGGCAATGAGGAAGGAAGAAGGTGGGCGGCATGTTCCGGCCGCTCATCTCCGCCCCTCCTCTGCTATTTGACGGCTGCCGTGTGACGTCGCTGTGACGCTGCACAAACCGCCCCCTTAGAAAGGAGGCGGATCGCCGGCCAGAGCAACGTCACAGGGAAGGTAAGTCCAAGTGACGGGTGTTAGCGATGTTGTGCGCCACGGGCAGCGGTTTGTTGGTGTCGAACAACCAACGGGGGCGGGTATGCTCACTAGCGATATCGGTACCGATATCGCAGCGTGTAAAGTACCCTTTACACAACAAAGTGACATTATTGGGCGGCATGGTGGCTCAGTGGTTAGCACTGCAGTCTTGCAGCGCTGGGGTCCTGGGTCAAATCCCACCAAGGACAACACCTGCAAGGGTTTGTATGTTCTCCCCGTGTTTGCATGGGTTTACCTCGGGCTTCTCCGGTTTCCTCCCACACTCCAAAAACATACTGATAGGGACCTTAGATTATGAGCCCCCTGGGGACAGTGTTGCCAATGTATGTAAAGTGTTGTGTAATTAATAGCTTTCAAATATTAATTAATAGGTGTACTAATATGCTTCCTACTTTCTGCCATCTGGGGCTCTTCTTTTGATTATTTTGCCTGTTGCTAGTCACATGTGCATCATGCTACAAGGATGATGATGTGTCAGGTCAGCTAATCAAAAGCCAGAGCCTCAAATGCTGTTAGATTAGAGGCACATTATGACTGGTGTACAAAGAGCCAGTCCTAACTAATTCAGGCCTAAATGTTCACTTCTGGCTATCAACTTGGTAGCTTTGTAGGACTTTCCAAAGTTAATTCCTACAGGCTGCAGCTTTGTTTACACTAGCATATTATTACTTCATCAAATAGCAATTCTGGAGTAATCTGTGTTACACCAGTCCCAAATTATTTCTCCTGGAAATAGATACATTCCATTATGAATAAAGCCTGTTTCTACATGCACTGACTCTATACTAACGGGGCTGACAGTGCCAGACTATGTAGGGAGACACCCTATATACAAAGGATTAGCGAGTCACATCAACGCTTAAGGGATTTAGGTTTCCAATAGAGCCCTTCATACTGGAAAACAATGATGGTCTGAAATGATAGAGATGACCACGGTTATCTTGTCACATGTACAGTATCAATTGTATATCAGAAGGTAATGTTCACTGGATTTTCCCCAAGTATATTGTGCTCCGGTAGAAAATAAGTGATGAGTAAAAGCTAAGATCACGCATTCAACTGAAATTACAATCATTATAAAAAAAATATCAATGGAGAACTAAACATTTTAATATTCTCCTTTCCAACAACCTAATTTAAATTTGTGGGCTAATAGCATGACCCTTTTTTCCACAAAGGCCCTTAAATTGCATGCAGCCTTACATTGCACTGTACACAGTACCATAGGTAGCAGCAGCTGTGACACGGAAAACTAAAGCTGGTACAAATCAATTTTCAGACCCAAACGAGCGGCAGGTTAGTAATCTGTGTACAAGAAGCAAAAAAATGGACCTTAGACCCTTTGTACTTAATTTCTGTGCAGGTGTACTAATATGCTTCCTACTTTCTGCCATATGTGGCTCTTCGTTTGATTATTTTGACTGTTACGACGTCACATGTGCATCATGTTACAATGATGATGATGTTCCAGGCCGGCTAATCAAAAGCCAAAGCCTCAAATACTGTTAGATGAGAGGCACTTCGAAAAAAATTATCATTTAGCAGCCAAAATATTATTGACCTGGTCCTGGGAATCGATTCGCGCCAACTCTACTAAAACCTCATCTCGTGATGTGACAGGGAACTGTAACAAAAAATGCATAACACATATCTAATATGGAACGTGGACAACCCGAATGCAAAAACCACTGCTTCTGCAATGAGAATACCACTAGAGAATCCGATCATGTCAATACTGAAGTTACAGACATTCTCTATGAGGGGGGCTTTTAATTAAACAGAGAAGACATGGGACCCCATTCATGAACAAATGGCTGAAAACTGTTTATATAATGTTGCTAAAATTTTGCTCAAGTCAAAAATGTGAAAACGTTTTGTAACTTTTGCCATTTTTATGTCAGTCCTGGCCAGCTTTGCCAAACGTTTGTACATGAATTTTACATAATGTAAATTACAATAGAAATGTACCCCAGTCCCAGAGTACATTTGGAATCTATTTCCTATGGTGGTGCACAGCAGCTGAAAGATGTGCCAAATTCATTAAAAAGCACACACAATCTAATGCAGAATTCACGGTACCAAAAACATAAAGTAATTACAACCCTGACACTAGGTTTTGACACGTCTACCTAGTCCCTATCTAATCCTGCACCTCCACTTAAAATATCCTGTGCATGTATGATCATGACATCTAAAGCTGAGGGAGTTATTGCTAAAACTAAAACATGGTCTTAGTGACATCATACATAAATAATGTACACAGATTTTACATTGCTATGGTATGTACAGGAGAATTAGAGGATTCATTTTACAGATAAATATTAATTGAACATATTAGCCCAAAACAAAGCAAGATTAATGAATCTTCTGAGTTCTATTTCCCATTTCTCCTAAATAAGCACAACAGTATTATTGATATATGCTTCAAACTGAACTACTGGTCTTTTGTATCCTGTTAAAAAAAGCTTCTGCTCCATTCCACAAGTAGAGATTTGCTTTACACATGAAGATCCAACCAACTTATTACTGATGATTTGTATAGTCGGCTGCATATTCGTAATCAGATGGCACTGCTGCATACGATGGTACAATAGGGAATATAGGAGATTTTAACTACCCAGATACTGACTGAAGTCATGGCTCTGCTTCAACTTCAAATTTCAGAAAATTGGCAAAACTTGAACAGTTTATTCTTTCCATACTATGACAGACATGGCCTCACTCCTGATGATTCTGCCGTTACTGTGTTTTAGGGGTACTCTCACTAGACTTATCTCCACTATCTTGGATCTCGTCCGCAAGCTGCCAGGCACCTGTGTCTCCTTTCCTCTATGGTTTTTCTTACCACTGTCTGCTTCTTGGCCCCAATGACTATCTAGTCACACAACTTCCCTGAGCCCGCAGGGGTGAGACGTAGGCTACAGACCTATAAGAGGTTACCTCAATGTTCCCTGACTGGCTTCTGACACCGTGCCAAGTCTTTACGCCTCAAACCCTTCTGCAGAACTCCCTCTCACCAGGCCCATCTGTTTAACCAATCCACTGGACACCTGTGACTCCTCCTCTATCTTACCTAACATTTAATCCACCGCTGCTCTTGCCCGACCACTAGGTAGTGCCGGTTGCTACACGATCCTGACTCTTCTACATTGGGAACCACACTTCACCAGCAGCAGTAGTAGTCATTTTATGAAATACATTTACAGCATATTTGGTACCTAAAAAATATAATCTTCACAATACCAACAAATACCTTAAACCTGTAGTGGGCGCATAGCCACCTCCTACAAAACCATTCCAGCAAACTCTGCATTGCAATATGGTGCTCCTTCCCTTCTTTACTTTGCACTGTGACTCAAAGTAGTTTTCCACATGTGGGTTACTGGCGTACTCAGGAGAAACTGCGTAACAAATTGTACTGTTCATTTTCTTCTATATTACCCGTTTCAAAATTAAGAACTCCGGGTCAAAGCAACATTGCATTAGAAAATATGAGACATTTTCCTTTAGCCCACTCAAAATTATACAATTCTGTGAATCACCTGAGGGTGAAAAATGCTTTCTGCTCCCTAAGTAAAATTCTAGAGAGGTGTAATTTCCAAAATGGGGGGGTTTCTACTGTTTTTGCAAGTCAGAGTCTTTTCAAATGTGTCATGATGTCTGCAATCTATTCCAGCCAAAATGACGCTCCAAAATTTAAATACTGCTCTTTCCATTCTGAACCTTTCTGTGCACCCAAAAAGTAGTTTTTCACCACATATGAGGTATAAATGTATGCAGGATAAATTGCACAACAAATTTTATAATCCATTTTCTTCTGTTTTACTTATGAAAATTAAAAATTTGAGGTAAAAGAACATGTTTGTGGGAAAAATGGTTTGTTATATTTTTTTCAATTTCACGGCTCAGTATTATAAAATTCTAAGAAGCACTTGTGGGTTCAAGGTGCTCACCACACCTCCTTCAGAGGTGTAGTTTCCAAAATGGTATCACTTGTGAGGGGTTTCCACTGTTTAGGCCCATCCGTGTTCTTTGCAAATAGGACATGGCATTCGTCAGCTATTTCAGCCAATTTTGCATTCCAAAAGTCGAGTGGTGCTCCTTCCCTTCTGAGCCCTGCCGTGCGCTAAAATAAGTAGTTTTCCATCACATATGGGCTATCAGTGTACTTAAGAGAAAATGCACAACAAATTGTATGGTCCATTTCCTCCTGTTACCCTTATGAAAATGCAAAATGCAAGGCTAAAGCAATATTTTTGTGGGAAGAAGTAAAATTTTAATTTTTCCCTTCCACATTGCTTTAATTTCTGTAATGTACCTAAAGGGTTAACAAACTTATTGAGGGGTGCAGTTCTTAAAATGGGGTAACTTTGGGGTATTTTCCTTCTTATAGGCCCTTCAAAATCACACATTTCAAATGTGATATGACCCCTAAAAAATGGGTTTTGTAAGTTTTGTTGGAAAAATGAGAAATTGCTGATAATCTTTTAAAATTATGTTTCAAAATGTTTGCTGATGTAAAGTAGATGTGTGGGAAATATTATTTATTAACTAGTTTGTGTGACATAGCTCTTTGGCTAAGACCCCACTTTGCTTTTTACCTGCTTTTTACCTGCTTTTTTGCTGTTTTTTCAACTGCAGCGTTTAATGCCAAAATGGACATGTCAATTGTTTTTGCCATTTGGGTTTTGCACTGCAAAGCTGAGTTTTTTTCCCAAATATCTGCCACAAAAGGGCTGCAGTTTGAACTGCATAGTGGGGTTTAGAAACCCAAATTCCCATAGACTAAGCTTGAAAAGCAGAACACATCCATCTTGGCATTAAATGCTGCAGTTGAAAAAGCAGCAAAAAAGCAGGTAAAAAGCAAAGTGGGGTCTTAGCCTAAGGCGGGCTTTGCACACTACGACATCGCAGGTGCGATGTTGGTGGGGTCAAATCGAAAGTGACGCACATCCGGCGTCGCAGTCGATAACGTAGTGTGCAAATCCTTTTTGATACTATTAACGAGCGCAAAAGCGTCGATATCGTATCATCGGTGTAGGGTCTGACATTTCCATAATGCTGGTGTAGCAACAGGTACGATGTAGTTCCTCATTCCTGCGGCAGCACACATCGCTGTGTGTGAAGCCGCAGGAGCGAGGAACATCTCCTACCTGCCTCCCAGCTGCAATGCGGAAGGAAGAAGGTGGGCGGGATGATTACATCCTGCTCATCTCCGCCCCTCCGCTGTTATTGGCCGCCTGCCGTGTGACGTTGCTGTGATGCCGCACGACCCGCCCCCTTAGGAAGGAGGCGGATTGCCGGCCAGAGCGACGTCGCACGGCAGGTGAGTGCATGTGAAGCTGGCGTAGCGCTAATGTTCGCTACGCCAGCAATCACAAAATATCGCTGCTGCGATGGGGGCGGGGACTATCGCACTCGACATCGCAGCATCGGCTTGCGATGTCGCAGCGTGCAAAGTACCCCTAAGTCTGCCTTTGTTGATGGCTCGCATCCTTAGCCCACTTCATTCCCTGCACATGACAGCTGATTTAATCAGCCATCATGTGCTTCTAACAGCCTGCAGCTGTTAACCAGTTTAAAACCCGCTGTCTAAAGGGTACTTTACACACAGCGACATCCCTAGCTGATGAAAGCACCCGCCCCCGTCGGTTGTGTGTCACGGGCCAATCGCTGCCCGTGGCGCACAACATCGCTAACACCCATCACACGGACTTACCTGCCTAGCAACGTCGATGTGGCCAATGAACTGCCTCCTTTCTAAGGGGGCGGTTCATGCGGCGTCACAGCGGCGTCACTAAGTGGCCGCCCAATAGAAGTGGAGGGGCGGAAATGAGCGGCTGTAACATCCCGCCCACCTCCTTCCTTCCTCATTGCGGGCGGCCGCAGTTACGGTGATGTTCCTCGTTCCTGCGGTGTCACAAATAGCGATCTGTGCTGCCGCTGGAACGACGAACAACATCGTACCTGCAGCAGCAACAATATTTGCGATTAGTATGAAGTGTCAACGATCAACGATATGGTGAGTATTTTTGATCGTTAACGCTCGTTTCACACGCAACGACGTCGCTAATGAGGCCGGATGTGCGTCACGAATTACGTGACCCCCAATGACATCTTGTTAGCGATGTCGTTGCGTATAAAGTGGCCTTAAGGCTAAATGCGCACGCTGCATTTTTTTGTGTTCACAAACTGCAGCCAAAACTGCACGTTGTCAGAGAGAGCCTGGAAATGTCACAAAAATGCTTGTAAGTGTAGGTGAGTTTTTAGTGTGTTTTTGGTACGTTTTTCACAACATGCATTTTTGCTGCATTTTTGTGACAAATGTTGACAAAAACGCAGGAAGAATGAACATACTGCATTTTTTTTGTTACAAACTTTTGACAAATAAAATGCTGACAAAAAACTGCAATGTGCGCATAGCAAATCTGACTTCTCATAGACTCTGCCGGGAAGGCAAATGTCAGAAATTTCTGACAACAAAACTGCAGCAAAAAACGCAGCATGCGCATGTAGCCTAACAGCGGGATTTAACACTCACTGAGGGGGAGGGGCATTTCATTCCTCACTCCCATTGGTGCGCCCATGACGAGTGTGGGGCACCGATGGGTAGTCATGATGGCCAGGGGTCAGCTGATGACCCCTATGTCTGTCATGATGATCCTCCTGTGAGCGCCGGCTGCTGATGGACTGCTCTGTCCAGCACAAGTGATTGGACAAGCACAGCTGCAAGTCCCCTAAAAGGGAGTAAAAAATTAATATAATAAAAAGTGAAAAAAAAGTGAAAAATATAACACCCCCCCAAAAGTTCAAATCACTCCCCCTTTTGCCCCATTTAAAATAAAACAATGAAATACACATATTTGGTATTGCTGCGTTCACATATGCCTGAAAATATAAAATACATTAATTCGATCAATATACAGAGTAACAAAAAAAAAATAAAACCCTAAGAATTACGGTATTTTGTCCACCGCAAATTGAAATAAAATGCAATAGGTCAATAGGAGGTTATCAAAACATTGTAAATACAGTATTATATCCACTTGAAGACTGTGAGCCCTCGTGGGCAGGGTCCTCTCTCCTCCTGTACCTGTGTGTGCCTTGTATTGTTTACAATTATTGTTTGTTCTTGTCCATTCGATGTATACCCCTTTTCACATGTAAAGCGCCATGGAACAAATGGCACTATAATAATAATTATTAATAATAATAATAATAATAATAATAATAGTAATACCCAAGAATGGTATCAATAAAAACATCAGCTCAGAGTGGAAAAAATAAGCCATCAAACAGCCCAGATCCTGAAAAAAAAATAATCGGAAAATAGCTATAAAAGAACCCTGTCCCCCCCCCAAAAAAAAAATATACATGTTTAGTATGTGTATACTCATACTGACCTGGGAAATTATATTTGGTTTGCCCCATAAGGAACATGGCAAATATGAAAGGCCAAAAAAACAATTGTGGAATTGCATTTTTTTTGCAATGTCACCACACTTTGAATTTTGTTTCCAGTTTCCAAGTACCCTATATAGCAAATGTAATGCTGTCATTCAAAAGTACAACTCATCCTGCAAGAAACAAGACCTCATGCAGCTATATTGACAGAAAAGTAAAAAAAAGTTATGGCCCTTGAAATAGGGCGAGGAAAAAATGAAAAAGTGAGAAATGGCCATGGTGTGAATGTATTAAAGGCGTCAAAAGTAAAAGTTTGAAAATTGTGACATTTTCAATTTTTTTCCTCAAAATTCTGATATTTTCACAAACAAATGTAAAAAAATGTAACCTAAATTTACCACTTAAGGCCACTTTACACGCAGCGATATCGCTATCGATATCGCTAGCGTGCGTACCCGCAAATCGCTGCCCGTGGTGCACAACATCGCTCGGACCCGTCACACTACTTACCTGCCTAGCGACGTCACTGTAGCTTACGAACCGCCTCCTTTATAAGGGGGCGGTTCGTTCGGCATCACAGCAACGTCACTAAGCGGCCGCCCAATAGAAGCGGCGGGGCGGAGATGAGAGGGACGAACATCCCACCCACCTCCTTCCTTCCTCATTGCCAGCGGCCGCAGGTAAGGTGATGTTCCTCGTTCCTGTGGTGTCACACATAGCGATGTGTGCTGCCGCAGGAACGACGAACAACATCGTACCTGCAACATCAACGATATTTGGGAAATGAACAACGTGTCAACGATCAACGATAAGGTAAGAAAATTTGCTCGTTAACGGTCGTTCGTGCGTTTCATACGCAACGACGTCGCTAACGAGGCCAGATGTGCGTCATGAATTCCGTGACCCCAACGACATCGCGTTAGCGATGTTGTTGCGTGTAAAGCGGCCTTTACATGAAGTACTACGTGTCACAAAAAAAAAAGCAATCTCTGAATCACTAGGATCCGTTGAAGCGTTCCAGAGTCATTACCACATAAAGTGACACTGGTCAGAATTGTAAAATTTGTCCTTGTTGGGAAGATTAAAACAGACTTAGGAGGTAAAGGGTTAATGTGAAAATTGTGGTGCTTTGTGGTCCATAACCAGTGCTTCATATTTGTGTAATGTGAATTTTTTTTTAACCTCAACGGAAATCGGTCGACATGGCACTAAAATCTATTGATATGTGCTATCAAAGACAATTCAATAATACCTTTGTGGGGCCAGGCTGCACCTCTCTCGCTAAGAATTCAATTGATATACAAATGAGGCTGTAGATCTGAAGTTTCCTTCACTCCATCTTTATTCCAAGCACAGTGCAGCCTCTTTCTGCTTGACTGTTGCTGCATGAGGCAAAGAATCTATCAGTCAGGCAGGAGGAGGCGGTACTGGGCAGGAAATAGAGCTGGAGCGACAGAGGCTCCAGATCTACAGCCTCATTTGCATATCAATTAAGATGCTGATTTCTCAGTACTTGAGGAGAAAACTGGCCATGGAAAGGTATTGCTGGACTTGTCTTTGAAAGAGCTACATGTGCATATAAATACTTTGGGGGGTAAAATCCTGTTAAGAGATTGCCTTTAACACTAGAACTACTGAGGTAGTCATTTTGACTACTTTGCACCATGTATTTCTATATAGGTGTCACGAGTCCAGTAGTTCTAGTGTTAAAATTGTTTTTTTTGTTTTTTGCCACGTTGACATAGCTATAGCCACAAAACCCTGCACAATGGCCACATTTCTAGGTGTACCCTGATGTTTCCATTTTTCGGTTTCATTGATACCTCCACTAAATGGTGTTTTGTTTTCATTAGACAGAACAGAACAAATAAAGTACAGAAAGAGAATAAAGGTCACTATTGTGATGATACGTCTTTGGCAGAACCGGTGAGAAAACCTTTAGGAGAACCTGTGATAATCACTACACCTGATTTGTATAGAAATTCCAACTTCTCCACAAGTTGGTATAAGGTATGTAAACTCTTACTTGGAATACTTTATTGAAGGTCATGTTTAGTACTGTACACGGCACTAAACAGTCTACCAGTAGTCTCTAGCTTTTGGAAAAGCTACAGCTGTCCAGACATGATGGGGAGTATTCAGCGGTGCAGTACAGTGAATTGGAAATTCATTTCAAGCAATTCTATAGAATAAATATATGGCTGCCCATAGCTTCCCCAGCAATAACAGCAGAGGCTTTTATTATATGTTATGATCCCTATGAGTATGGGTTTAGTTTTAAGCCAGTGTGCTGAATATATCAGGATATTTTTTCATATCTGTTCACTGATATACTTTAAGTGAAACTGCCATAAAGCAGATTATATAAAGATGACACAGATCTATGGCATATATGTCAGATTGGAGATTTAAACAAACTTCACCAACTGCCATGGCGGCGTCTGCCTCTGTTCAGATTGCAGATTCTAAAATATAGGTCAGGTAAAGAGAAAACCGGTTTAAATGCCGCGCTAAAAACCACTGATGTTGTAGATGAAAAAGATTTCCTTTATTTCATAATTCTACGCGTTTCAGAGACATCTCCGTCTCCTTCCTCAGGAAAATAAATCATATTTCCCCCTACAGCTCTACAGATTGCAGATTCTGACACTCCACCAAATAGTTTCTTGTGTATCTGGGATCAACATAGGTAGAAATGGGTGTTAACCTGCTGTGTGCTAATTTATAGGCAGGCTAGCAAGAGTTAATCTCTGCTCGTCTGCTTGCTCCTTTAATCACATGTTGTGCGGAGGCCAATCACATCTGCTCCCCTCCTATTTATGTTTGTTGAATCCTTCCACCCATGCCAGCTATAGTTTGGCTATGTTGGTCTGTGAGGTGTTGTGTCCCACTCGATCTGGTGAAAGTTGTGCTTATTTGCTTGGTGCAGTTGTGGAGTTGACCCCTGTTGTTTTGAAGCTTCCTTCCTGCTCTTGTTTTCCTCCTGAATCTCTTATTGTCTTATCCCGTGTGTGTTGTTTCACAGCGCTCTGGTTTTCCCTTGTCCCTGTCTTTATCTGTGGTTTTCAACACACTCTTGTGTCATTCCTCCCTGGGGTTAGGGGGAGAAGGGATCAGATCAGGACTGATCAGAAGCAGGGTCAGGAAGAAGGCTCAGGCACCTCCACCATCAGGAGTATCCCTAAGATTAGGGATAGCATAGGGCCCCCCTAGCTTGAGAGACAGGTTAGGAGCCCCGGTTCTCCACTATCCCATAGTCATCATGACAGCTACAGTATATGGTAAATAATTGCAAGTATTAATATTCATTATATTAACCAACATTCCTTCTTTGATTTAGAACTGTAAGGAGTATGTGAAGAATACAAGTGAAGTGTCATTTACCTCTTTACAACAATCAGACTCAGCTGTATACACTTACATTATAACTCATATGTACAATGGGGAGAAGTCCGGTGTATGTGGGAAGAAATGGCTTATCGTGGAAGGTAATTTAACTGTTCCAATTTCTGCAACTAATGTACTACATTCTTTTATGCATCAGTTCGACTGAAATTTATTGCTATTTTCCGATGATTTAAATGACTTATATTCAATTATTTTTATTACTTACAATGTATTTTTTACTTAGAATTTATATTTACTGATATTCAATTATGTATTATTATTTATGTGTTTCAATAATTTTTATTGCATGAAGAAAATAATTCAGTATAGAACATTAATCAAGATCAAATAGATATAGCAGTAAATCAATGCAATTTCATAGTAGTATATATTAAATTCTTGGGGGAAGGTATATTATTATATATTTCACAATACCATGGAGCAAATGAGGTAAAGTAAAAGGATGCTTATCTGAATGATCAGAATCTGTACTAAATCATCACTCACTAGCTAGACGAGTGTTGCCCAATTCCAGTTTTTAATGCCCACCCACAGATCAGGTTTTCAGGATTTCCTTAGTATTGCACAGTTGATTATTCCATCATCTGTTAAATACTAATAAAATCCTGAAAACATCATCTGTTGATGTCTCTTGGGGACTTGGGATAGGGAACACTGATCTAGACTCTACTGTAGTAATCCGGATTAGGAACACTGATCTAGACTCTACTGTAGTAATCCGGATTAGGAACACTGATCTAGACTCTACTGTAGTAATCCAGATTAGGAACACTGATCTAGACTCTACTGTAGTAATCCAGATTAGGAACACTGATCTAGACTCTACTGTAGTAAAATTGATTAGGAACACTTATCTAGACTTTACTGTTGCAATCCTGATTAGGAACACTGATCTAGACTCTACTGTAGTAATCCGGATTAGGATCACTGATCTAGACTCTACTGTTGTAATCCTGATTAGGAACACTGATCTAGACTCTACTGTAGTAATCCGGATTAGGAACACTTATCTAGACTCTACTGTAGTAATCCTGATTAGGAACACTTATCTTGACTGTACTGTAGTATTCCTGATTAGGAACACTCATCTAGACTCTACTGTAAGGCTATGTGCCCACGGGACAATGTACCCGCGGATATATCTTCAGGTACGTCCGCAAGTTTCCCGCAGCAGCTCCCCAGAATCCACAGCTCTCCATTGCTGCAGGATTCCAGCGAAATATCTGTGGTAAACCTGCGGACATTTGTGCAATTTACCTGCGGAAATCCCAGACATCCGCACGTATTTCCGCAGGAATAATTGATATGCAGTTACGTGCAGCTGCGGGACATCCGCAGCATATTCTGCAGCCGCACATAACGCAGCATGGACACAGACACTCCTCATGTCCCATAGGATAACATGGGGAGTGTCTGTACTTGCTAAAACCTGCGATAAATCTACAGGTTTTCCGCGGCAAAATCCGCGAGTACATAGTCCTGTGGGCACATAGCCTAATAATTATGATTAGGAACACCGATCTAGATCCTGATTTTTATTTTTCTCATTTTATAAATAGAAAAGAAAAAGCAGAACCGGATAGCCAAGCCAACTGGTAAGTTAAAAAAAAGACAACTCCAAAATGCAAGTGAAGTTTGTCACCGCAAATACATAAATTATACCATTTACACATTCATATATGGAACTTAACCCTATAAAAATGATACATGTAGTGTAAATTTTACAAATTTGATTTTGCATAAAAAGACTACAGGAGCACAGCGCTCACACAGTATCAGTGTGTGCAGTTTGGGTTTGTTATCATGTTAGTATACAGCTCTTGGCCCAGTTTGAAGGGAGGGGATCATACTCTGCTTCAGTATGTCCCAGTACATGATACAATTCATGGTTCCCTCAATGAACTGTAGCTCCCCACAGCTGGAAGCACTCATGCAACTACAGACCTGAATGGGGCTCTCAAGTAGAGATGAGCGAACCCAAGGTTCTGTGTTCACTTTCGGCTGAACATCGACTTTTTTTAAAAACAGAGTTTGGGTTTGGAGTTTGGGCATTTTAAATATGAACTTCACTCGCGCAAGCATTGCTGTGCTCGGTTACGCAGTGTTTGAATGGCTCAAACTTGGGGTAACAACAGCGTTATCAGATGTAGTGTGCAACCCTTCCCCCCCAAAAATGGAAAAACCCTGCCCACACGTCCCTAGAATGGATCTGCTTATGGCTAGCTGCATGTGGGTGAAGGTACACACTGCCAATCAGTGACTTCCATTGTGTTTCAGGCCAAGTCCAAAACCGTGGAGGTATGGTTTAGTGCATGGAGGTACAGGTGTGCTCTTCTGTACTCTCAAGTTAAACTAATACTGTGTGTGCAATCACATCCAGTAAGTATCAGTGTGTGCTTGGTTGAGGATTCAATTCAGGCAGCGTTTCAAGGTGTTCAATGTCATGCAACATAAAGGGCGGTGCATTGGATTGCAATTGAAGGGGGATGCACTGAGTGCTATGCTGCACTGAGTTCTTTGCCACACCAAGGGTTCACCAAGGTCATCTTAGTTACACATCCAATCAATCAGTTTTATTTGAAACTAAATAAGTAAAATCTACACTGCAAACACAACTTTTAGAATTGCTAAGTCCCTAATATGAATGTATAAACAATTTAATTTAAGTCACCCTATAAAAGGACAATAAGTCCAACAGAGGCTCCAAAATATATTCCTAGAATAATTTGATTTATTACGTTTCCAAAGTAAGGAGACCTGCGGTTCTAGATATGAAATGTCCCAGTGTGTTTTTACCATATGCCATGTGGCAAAGTGAAGTATCTTACAGCGCAACATACATTTTTCTATGGGGACATATACCCCTTAATACTTATACAGAGGCATATGGCAGAGCCTTCTCTTGGTTATACATGTCACGAAATATACTCAATTTGTAACTCCAACAAAAGGGTGAACCACAATGTATTAGTAGTACTTTTTCTGACAAACTCTAACTTACAAATTGCAGTAGTAGAAATCAATGGCATTAAACATTTATGGTTGACATCTGTTAATAATTATATTTATGCTAAAAATTATATTTTTAGATTAAGAATATAATTTATGATTAACAATATTCTGTATTTTAGTTCCCAAAGCCCATAGAGAAAATATAAAGCCAAGAATCCTAGGTATTGGGAATATTACAATAACAGAAGTAGAAATTGGTAAGTAAAGTCCAATTCAATCAGTTGTGACAGCATGGAATTATAGGAGTGGATTACAGTATAATGATTGTAGGACAGGAAAAATGACAGTTTTCATCTCACAGGACTGTCATTCTTCAGATACACTAAATGCCACTATCACAGATTGACAGTGGTATTTAACAGGTTGACAGGTTAACAGCCTCTGATGTAGCTCCTTTCAACCTGTGGCTGTAAAGCCCGCTTTACACGCTGCAATGTATCTTACAATGTGTCGGGGGGGTCACGTCGTAAGTGACGCACATCCGGCATCGTAAGGTACATTGCAGTGTGTGACAGGTACGTGCGATTGCGATTGAACGTTAAAACGTTCATCGCATACACATCGTACGAATTGCATGTCAGATTGTTCATCGTACCCGGGGTAGCACACATTGCAGTGTGTGACACCCCGGGAACAATGAACAGATCTTACCTGCGTCCTGCGGCTCCCGGCCCACAATGCGTAAGGAAGGAGGTGGATGGGATGTTTACATCCCGCTCAGCTCCGCCCCTCCGCTTCTATTGGCCGGCTGCCGCGTGACGTCGATGTGACGCCGAACGTCCCTCCCACTCCAGGAAGTGGACGTTCGCCGCCCACATCGAGGTCGTATGGAAGGTATGTGTGACGGGGGTTAATCGTTTGTGCGGCACGTTCAACAAATTGAACGTGCCACACATACGATGGGGGCGTTGCAAATCGCATACGATATCGTATGCGAAATTGCAACGTGTAAAGCAGGCTTTAGGGGCAGCTGATGGCTGGATATCACAGCCATCATCTGCAGGGAAAGATGTGGGCTTGGCTTACAAATCCGCATCAAAATCAGGTAGCTGTCATATGATACTTAATATGCAATATGTCATTAAGGGGTTAATTTTTTTTTACTTTTTAGACCTACTGTATTATGTGAAACTTGTTCAAATTTAGACAAGAATTGTGATATTATATCGATCAATCTATCTGTCTGTCTCATGTATTTTTAGTGCTAGTATCTAATCTACACCATTTACGTTTCTGTTTTTTCTAAAATTTAGAAAAAAACATAAATCATACTGCTTCTGTTATTTAGCCCTTGTACCTTGATCAACAGCTCCATCACACAGTATGATGTCCACACTGTATGATGTCCTCACAGCCCCTCACATAATATGATGTCCCCACATCCCCAACACAGTATGATGTCCACACAGCCCTCCCACACACAGTATCATGTCACTACAACACTCCAACACATGGTATGATGTTCTTCACAGCTCTCAAATATACAGTATGATCCACCACACAGCCTCTAAAATATATAGTATGAGCCCCTGCACAGCTCCGTCTATACAATATGATCCTCGACAAAACCCCCATCTATAATGAATGAGCCTCAACACAGCCCCTAGATACAGTATGAGACCCCAATTGGCCCTTATATGCTGTATGAGCTCACATACAGCCCACTGTACAGTATATAGTATGATCCTCGATAGATGCTACCGTATATACAGTATGAGCTCACAAACAACTATCTAAATACAGTATGAGCTCACAAATGGACTCAAATAGTATAAGCCCCACACAGCCCCATACATATATGTATGATCCCCATAGAGCCTATACGGTCCCTCTTATTCATTCTCATCTAGACTATTGCAACTCTTTACTGATTGGTCTCCCTCTAGCCAAACTTCCCCCTCTCCAATCCATCCTGAACGCAGCAGCCAAGGTTGTATTCCTGCCCAGCCACTTCACTGACGCCGCCACCTTGTGCCAGTCACTACACTGGCTCCCGATAAACTACAGAATACAATACAAACTTATATCTCTCACCCACAAAGCTCTCCACAGTTCTGCACCACTCTATCCTTCATCCCTCATCTCTGTCTATCATCCTACCTGCACCCTCCGTTGCACAAATGATCTTAGACTGACATCCTTCATAATATGAACCTCACACCTCCGTCTCCAAGACTTTTCTCAGGCTGCGCCAGTTTTCTGGAATACACTACCCCAAAGGATGCGACTAATATCCAGCCCCCAAGTTTTCAAGTATGCGTTAAAAACACATCTCTTCAGACAAGCTTATCATCTTAACTCACTAACCCAACCCTCCCCTGTTTCCGCCTGCTATTCATAACCTCCTCCCTCCTATTTTTGTCCTCATATCCTCCATGCAACCAATAGCAACAATTCAACTTTATATGAAATCAATATGTAGCGCCCCTGAGTACATCAGGGTGCTACAGGGAACTGCATCCTTCTCCCCCAGGGTGCAGGACCTACCCCCCATGGTTCCAGGTTCCCAGAAACCGGTGTCACCTCCATCAGCACCACAAATCCCTACCCACACCTCACACCATGACCTGTCAAACACACCAGTGGGTTGGTCTTGCTGGAACAGGGCCACCCACCTAGGGGTCAGGCAGACGGGTGGAAGGGATCAAGACAGTCGAGTAGTGCCAGCTCTCAAAGTGAGAGGGGCTGGAGTGTTAGCTCCCGGGGAGCTAGAAAGACAGAAGTTGGGTCGCAGACAGTGGTCCGGGACCAGAGGAGTCGGTGACCGGGTTCAGGGACTGACAGAACTGACCGATACCGAGCACGACGGGGTACAGGACCCTAGGTCAGGAGCCGATTCAACGTCCTGGCAATTAACCTGCAGAGCCACAACCACCCCGAATCCGAGCACCCTGGTCGTCACCGGGGAGGCACATCTCAATTCTTCTAGCGAACAGGATAAGGACTGGACCCGCTAATATGGGTGACGTGCGCCTTCCAGAACTGTCTAAATTTGAACTTTAGCTGTTTGTTTACCTTGCCACCATTTTGCCCGCCATTTTGGAGCCTAAAAATAACAACTGCGCCATCATCCCCGCAAAAGGGCGCAAAACAAAGCCCCTCCCCTCATCTTAGAGTGCGGGCAGAAACTGGTAGTGGCCGGACCCAGAAGTCCCAGTGAGCCCCTGCTCCCGGAGGTTGGTGACGAAAACCAAGGGGGAGTAGCAGGATGTGAGAGCGGAAGCTGGTGCAGGGACACCAGGACTCTGTATAAAAAGTTCCTGGAACCTGAAGCAGCAAGATGTCGGCGCCGAGAGACTGGTCACCGGAGCGTGCTGCTCCCGGGATGGCTTCCTGGATTGAGGAGGAGACGGAGCAGCTCTGCAGGAGGATACGGACCCAGTTTCTGTTCTTGCTTGACGACTGGAGGATCGAGATGAGGGGAGTGGCCGCGGCGGTGCGAGCCCGTGAATCGGAAGCCCTACGTGTGGAGCGAGTAAGCAGAATCCCAGTTCCGGTTGATCTGGCCTACCCGGCCGCGGAACCCGATCTGCCCCCGGCCACCACGTCAGCAGCATCACCACCTCCACCCTCGGCCGAAGTCATGGCCGAGACTGCCCCCAACACCAGCAGCGGAGCCTCCTGCCCCAGCGAAAGATGACCTCACCACCATGCCTCCAGCCCTACCACCGGCCAGACCAGACCAGGCCGCATCACCCCCAGTCCCGTCCTCGGCCAGACCTGACCAGGCCGCATCACCGGGCCCGTACATCGGTATGGAGCACCCGACTGCCACCACTCCGGCTGCGGAACAGCCGTCCCCTCTCGTTGAAGCTGCAGTGAGCGAACCCGCAGGCTTGCCATTTCCACTTAAGAGCGGCCCTCTGGTAGCAGCCAGGGCCGCAGGGCTTCAAGTGCATCCCGGGCTCCTGGAAGAAGGAGCGGGAGACAGTGCCCCATACTGAGACAGACCTCAGCAGCTGCTTGCGGAGGTGTCCGCCAGTGAACAGCGCCAAGCGGAGATCCCCAACCGCACACTCCACGAAAAAGAACACCTAAGAAAGGTCACCTACCGGGTCAGAGGGTCGCGGTATCGGGGCTTTGTGGAGCGTTTTGACTCCATCAAGGGTTTGGGGTTTATCTTCGATCTGGGCCTTGCTGCGGGGGTGTTTGTGTTAGGAGGCAAGTTGCGGAGCACCTCCCAAAGGGTCACCCCTATAGAAACCTGAAATAAGGTGATATGGTTTCTTACACACATCACTGTGGAAAGCGGGGCTGGTACACCCTAGAGGTCAACAAGTATGCCATGGTGGAGGGGAAGATTGTACCAGCCTCCGCAGCAGCCCCAACTTCTCCAGAAAAGTGAAATGGTAGTGTGTCGCCCTGGGCAAGCCAGGGGACACGGGTAACAACACCACCACACCCCACACTCCAGGTAGGCACACCTGCTAACCAGAAATCCTTGTTGCCTCCCTCCAAGAGTCTGTTGATGCACACCAGGGGGTGGGCCAGGCGGTTGGCTCCGCCCACCAAGGAGCTCACAACTCTGGAGGCAGGAAGTTACCAGGCAGATTAGCCCAGGCAGGGCTTGAGTAAACATCGAGATTAGCCCGGGCAGGGCAAGAGAGCAGAACTGTCAGGGAGGAGGAAGTGGAAGGAGTGAGGAGTAGCCCAGGCAGGGGCTAGAGTAAAGAACCAGAAGTGAAAGTGAAGGAAAGGAAAGTGGAAAAGGAGGAAAGCAAGAAGTGGAGAGAGCGCAGAGAGTGCGCAGAGCCTGAGAGCCCAGCTGTGTGTAGGGCTAGAACAGCAAGGTCAGCGACGGCGGTGACTGTCCGGAGGGGGACCGTTTGGAAGTTCCTGGAAGGACCCCGTTGGCTGTGTGCCCGGTGGTCTGGAGCAGTGTTCCGAAGGACAGTCAGCACCAGGGCAGGGGCCTCTCGGACCCCGGCAAGGCTAGGAGTCGCCCAATTTGCCGAATCCGTCAGTGAAGGGGACGCAGATCCCCCAGCAACAAAGTCCCGATTGACGGCAACAGCCCGACCATTACCGGGGAGACACCGCCACCGCCAAGGCACCAGTTTCCCCAGGGCCAGCGCCTGCGGGCAAAGTGTAGAGCTCCTCCGGCCCAGATTGCAGTCGGGGAGTGGGTAACCGGAGGGAATCCACCGATACCATCAGACAACACAGGTGCAAGGAAGAGAGACGTCACCGTCACCTACCGGGAGTGCAGGTGCAGCCGTCTGTGGGACCGTCCTACCAGCCGTTGGTTTACCGTACAAACTGTGTCCGTGTCTCAGGCTGAGTGAGTACCACAGTGCCGCAAGGCACAGCGCTGCCCCCGCGTCCCTGCGCCCTCCAGGCCCTACACTTCACATCTCCTCACCGGGCCCCGGGATCACCAACCCCTACCCACGGAGGGGCAACACAACACCTTGCTGCTCCCATCACCATCCCCGGGACCCCCACACTGAGCAGCGGTGGTGCAATCACCACAACCGTGGGTGGCGTCACGAACTATAATCCCAACAAACACCCCCCTTTCACTCACGGGCGAGGAGTGTCGCTCGAGACACCCCGGGATCCGGCCCACGGCTCGAGCCACCAGGAGCAACTGCCGGACCCGAGCAGAAGGGGTGAGCACGGTGTGCTGACACCCTCCTCCCCGCCCGCGACAACTTGGCGTCACGAACAGGATCTTACCGCTCTGCCGTCTGGTAGAGGTGCGCCTTGTTACCGCCGGAGGTATCCGGCAGAAAAATTTCAGAAGCCGCCATCTTTGGCGCGAAAAGTTCCCGCTCGAGCGTCTTCTCGAGCAGTAGAGGCGCGAAGGCCAAAACTCCGCCCCGAGAGAGGAGGGGCCGAAAAGAGCTAAGGGGGACGCGATGGCGGCATGTAGTCGCCGCTATAAAAGCAAGGACGCCAGGACCTTGCCAGAAAAACCGTTCCTGGAAGCAAACGAACCAGCCGTCATGTGGATGCCGTCCCGCGACACCGTGCCCCCCGCGCCTGGAACCGCGGCGTGGGTAGAGATCCGGACCACGCAGCTCTACCAACGGCTGCAGGTGAAGATGCAGCTCCTCATGGAGGAGTGGGAGGCCGACATGGCGGACGTTGTAGCCACCGTGCGGAGACGCGAGGAGGAAGCGGAGAAAGGGAGGGTGAGTGACCCACGTCCCGATGCCCTTGAGGGGCCGGTCATCGCGGCTGTGGGGCCCGGTCCAAGCCCTCTCCCTTCGCTGCCTCCCTCGCCACCTGTCCCGGAGGCCGTGACCCCGCCACTAGGCCTGCTACCACCGCAACCGGTAGCAGTACCCAGCGTCCCCGCCCAAGCGGGCCAACCTGTAGCCGGAGCTCGCAGCAGGTCAGCGGTGTTGCCGTGGAAGACTCCGAAGACCGAACCGGAGGCATCCCCTGAGAAACTCCCCGAGCCGGAGCCGAAGACCCACTCCGAGACGAAGGCCCGGCAGCGGAAAGCCCCTAAGCCCATCCCCCACACCTCGGCTGAGGTAGCGCCGGGTTGTTGCTGCAAGGCAGCGCCCAAGGCCATGACACCGCGGGATACGCCGCCCACCTTCCTGACGGTGGGTAACGTTCTAGATGTCCCGCGGGGCCCGACCCGTGCGCCGGCGCTGGCAGCAGCGCCGTACTGGGATAGGGAGCCGGTACCGCTGGGCCTGGAGATCGCCGAGAGAGAGAGGAAGAAGGCCGAGCTGGTGGCCAGAGCGATCTGTGAGAAAGAAAATCTCCGGCAAGCGACCTTCCGTGACCGGGGACCGCTGTACGAGGGGCAGGTGAGGCGGTTTGATGTCCGCCGGGGCTACGGGTTCATCTATGAGCCGGGCCTGGAGGCCGAGGTGTTTGTAGCCCGGCGGGACGTGCATGCTCACCTGCCCGAAGAACATCCCGGCCGTAACCTGATGCCGGGAGATATTGTGCAGTATACCCGGCACTTTGGGGAGCGAGGATGGTTTGCGCTGGACGTTAACCTCAGAAGGGGCCCGGAGGCCCGAGCGAGCGCAGACCTTTACCCCTTGCCAGCAGCCCCAGCGCTTGAAAGACCGGAGTAGGGCAGTGGAAGCCCGCAGCACCGTTCCCGTTGGGACCATCTGTGTGTTTGTTTGAAAAAGTTGAAAGTTTTGAAAAATGATAAGATGAAAATGATTACCCGAGAAGTCACCTGATTTATTTTGTTGATTTGCAACCGGCAGGAGCCGGCACCGTTGTCCCCGTGGGGACCGTTCAAAGTTTAAAAATGCATGGGAACTAGCCATGGACAAGCCCGTGAACTCTGCAGGGCAACCACAAACGTTAGTGGCTTGTAAATATGTTGGGTACCGTTACCGTTTCCGCAATGCCGCCTCCGGAGAGGCAGGTTGGAGGGAGGGCCCTGAGCAGAGCAGGCCAGGGCCCAGCCACCAAAAGGACCGGTGGCTACCCTCTGGAGGGAAGGACAGATCCCGCTCGGGTGACTTGTGCTGGACTGTGGGTCAAGGGGTGCTGCCTGGGCTTTAGGGGCAGCATCAGGGCCAGGTTGCTTGGGTGGGAGAGAGCGGAAACCGTGACCGTACACCGTTGTAACGTTAAAAGTAAAATGTGCCTCCCGTCTTGGGAAGAGTTGATTAAAAATGTCATGTATGTTATGTTTAACCCTGTTATCCCCTTTTTGCAGAAAAATAAAACCGGTGTAGGACGGCAGCCCGCGGACGGTCTGCATTTTGCTAAGGGGGAATGTGTCGCCCTGGGCAAGCCAGGGGACACGGGTAACAACACCACCACACCCCACACTCCAGGTAGGCACACCTGCTAACCAGAAATCCTTGTTGCCTCCCTCCAAGAGTCTGTTGATGCACACCAGGGGGTGGGCCAGGCGGTTGGCTCCGCCCACCAAGGAGCTCACAACTCTGGAGGCAGGAAGTTACCAGGCAGATTAGCCCAGGCAGGGCTTGAGTAAACATCGAGATTAGCCCGGGCAGGGCAAGAGAGCAGAACTGTCAGGGAGGAGGAAGTGGAAGGAGTGAGGAGTAGCCCAGGCAGGGGCTAGAGTAAAGAACCAGAAGTGAAAGTGAAGGAAAGGAAAGTGGAAAAGGAGGAAAGCAAGAAGTGGAGAGAGCGCAGAGAGTGCGCAGAGCCTGAGAGCCCAGCTGTGTGTAGGGCTAGAACAGCAAGGTCAGCGACGGCGGTGACTGTCCGGAGGGGGACCGTTTGGAAGTTCCTGGAAGGACCCCGTTGGCTGTGTGCCCGGTGGTCTGGAGCAGTGTTCCGAAGGACAGTCAGCACCAGGGCAGGGGCCTCTCGGACCCCGGCAAGGCTAGGAGTCGCCCAATTTGCCGAATCCGTCAGTGAAGGGGACGCAGATCCCCCAGCAACAAAGTCCCGATTGACGGCAACAGCCCGACCATTACCGGGGAGACACCGCCACCGCCAAGGCACCAGTTTCCCCAGGGCCAGCGCCTGCGGGCAAAGTGTAGAGCTCCTCCGGCCCAGATTGCAGTCGGGGAGTGGGTAACCGGAGGGAATCCACCGATACCATCAGACAACACAGGTGCAAGGAAGAGAGACGTCACCGTCACCTACCGGGAGTGCAGGTGCAGCCGTCTGTGGGACCGTCCTACCAGCCGTTGGTTTACCGTACAAACTGTGTCCGTGTCTCAGGCTGAGTGAGTACCACAGTGCCGCAAGGCACAGCGCTGCCCCCGCGTCCCTGCGCCCTCCAGGCCCTACACTTCACATCTCCTCACCGGGCCCCGGGATCACCAACCCCTACCCACGGAGGGGCAACACAACACCTTGCTGCTCCCATCACCATCCCCGGGACCCCCACACTGAGCAGCGGTGGTGCAATCACCACAACCGTGGGTGGCGTCACGAACTATAATCCCAACAAACACCCCCCTTTCACTCACGGGCGAGGAGTGTCGCTCGAGACACCCCGGGATCCGGCCCACGGCTCGAGCCACCAGGAGCAACTGCCGGACCCGAGCAGAAGGGGTGAGCGCGGTGTGCTGACACCCTCCTCCCCGCCCGCGACAACTTGGCGTCACGAACAGGATCTTACCGCTCTGCCGTCTGGTAGAGGTGCGCCTTGTTACCGCCGGAGGTATCCGGCAGAAAAATTTCAGAAGCCGCCATCTTTGGCGCGAAAAGTTCCCGCTCGAGCGTCTTCTCGAGCAGTAGAGGCGCGAAGGCCAAAACTCCGCCCCGAGAGAGGAGGGGCCGAAAAGAGCTAAGGGGGACGCGATGGCGGCATGTAGTCGCCGCTATAAAAGCAAGGACGCCAGGACCTTGCCAGAAAAACCGTTCCTGGAAGCAAACGAACCAGCCGTCATGTGGATGCCGTCCCGCGACACCGTGCCCCCCGCGCCTGGAACCGCGGCGTGGGTAGAGATCCGGACCGCGCAGCTCTACCAACGGCTGCAGGTGAAGATGCAGCTCCTTATGGAGGAGTGGGAGGCCGACATGGCGGACGTTGTAGCCACCGTGCGGAGACGCGAGGAGGAAGCGGAGAAAGGGAGGGTGAGTGACCCACGTCCCGATGCCCTTGAGGGGCCGGTCATCGCGGCTGTGGGGCCCGGTCCAAGCCCTCTCCCTTCGCTGCCTCCCTCGCCACCCGTCCCGGAGGCCGTGACCCCGCCACTAGGCCTGCTACCACCGCAACCGGTAGCAGTACCCAGCGTCCCCGCCCAAGCGGGCCAACCTGTAGCCGGAGCTCGCAGCAGGTCAGCGGTGTTGCCGTGGAAGACTCCGAAGACCGAACCGGAGGCATCCCCTGAGAAACTCCCCGAGCCGGAGCCGAAGACCCACTCCGAGACGAAGGCCCGACAGCGGAAAGCCCCTAAGCCCATCCCCCACACCTCGGCTGAGGTAGCGCCGGGTTGCTGCTGCAAGGCAGCGCCCAAGGCCATGACACCGCGGGATACGCCGCCCACCTTCCTGACGGTGGGTAACGTTCTAGATGTCCCGCGGGGCCCGACCCGTGCGCCGGCGCTGGCAGCAGCGCCGTACTGGGATAGGGAGCCGGTACCGCTGGGCCTGGAGATCGCCGAGAGAGAGAGGAAGAAGGCCGAGCTGGTGGCCAGAGCGATCTGTGAGAAAGAAAATCTCCGGCAAGCGACCTTCCGTGACCGGGGACCGCTGTACGAGGGGCAGGTGAGGCGGTTTGATGTCCGCCGGGGCTACGGGTTCATCTATGAGCCGGGCCTGGAGGCCGAGGTGTTTGTAGCCCGGCGGGACGTGCATGCTCACCTGCCCGAAGAACATCCCGGCCGTAACCTGATGCCGGGAGATATTGTGCAGTATACCCGGCACTTTGGGGAGCGAGGATGGTTTGCGCTGGACGTTAACCTCAGAAGGGGCCCGGAGGCCCGAGCGAGCGCAGACCTTTACCCCTTGCCAGCAGCCCCAGCGCTTGAAAGACCGGAGTAGGGCAGTGGAAGCCCGCAGCACCGTTCCCGTTGGGACCATCTGTGTGTTTGTTTGAAAAAGTTGAAAGTTTTGAAAAATGATAAGATGAAAATGATTACCCGAGAAGTCACCTGATTTATTTTGTTGATTTGCAACCGGCAGGAGCCGGCACCGTTGTCCCCGTGGGGACCGTTCAAAGTTTAAAAATGCATGGGAACTAGCCATGGACAAGCCCGTGAACTCTGCAGGGCAACCACAAACGTTAGTGGCTTGTAAATATGTTGGGTACCGTTACCGTTTCCGCAATGCCGCCTCCGGAGAGGCAGGTTGGAGGGAGGGCCCTGAGCAGAGCAGGCCAGGGCCCAGCCACCAAAAGGACCGGTGGCTACCCTCTGGAGGGAAGGACAGATCCCGCTCGGGTGACTTGTGCTGGACTGTGGGTCAAGGGGTGCTGCCTGGGCTTTAGGGGCAGCATCAGGGCCAGGTTGCTTGGGTGGGAGAGAGCGGAAACCGTGACCGTACACCGTTGTAACGTTAAAAGTAAAATGTGCCTCCCGTCTTGGGAAGAGTTGATTAAAAATGTCATGTATGTTATGTTTAACCCTGTTATCCCCTTTTTGCAGAAAAATAAAACCGGTGTAGGACGGCAGCCCGCGGACGGTCTGCATTTTGCTAAGGGGGAATGTGTCGCCCTGGGCAAGCCAGGGGACACGGGTAACAACACCACCACACCCCACACTCCAGGTAGGCACACCTGCTAACCAGAAATCCTTGTTGCCTCCCTCCAAGAGTCTGTTGATGCACACCAGGGGGTGGGCCAGGCGGTTGGCTCCGCCCACCAAGGAGCTCACAACTCTGGAGGCAGGAAGTTACCAGGCAGATTAGCCCAGGCAGGGCTTGAGTAAACATCGAGATTAGCCCGGGCAGGGCAAGAGAGCAGAACTGTCAGGGAGGAGGAAGTGGAAGGAGTGAGGAGTAGCCCAGGCAGGGGCTAGAGTAAAGAACCAGAAGTGAAAGTGAAGGAAAGGAAAGTGGAAAAGGAGGAAAGCAAGAAGTGGAGAGAGCGCAGAGAGTGCGCAGAGCCTGAGAGCCCAGCTGTGTGTAGGGCTAGAACAGCAAGGTCAGCGACGGCGGTGACTGTCCGGAGGGGGACCGTTTGGAAGTTCCTGGAAGGACCCCGTTGGCTGTGTGCCCGGTGGTCTGGAGCAGTGTTCCGAAGGACAGTCAGCACCAGGGCAGGGGCCTCTCGGACCCCGGCAAGGCTAGGAGTCGCCCAATTTGCCGAATCCGTCAGTGAAGGGGACGCAGATCCCCCAGCAACAAAGTCCCGATTGACGGCAACAGCCCGACCATTACCGGGGAGACACCGCCACCGCCAAGGCACCAGTTTCCCCAGGGCCAGCGCCTGCGGGCAAAGTGTAGAGCTCCTCCGGTCCAGATTGCAGTCGGGGAGTGGGTAACCGGAGGGAATCCACCGATACCATCAGACAACACAGGTGCAAGGAAGAGAGACGTCACCGTCACCTACCGGGAGTGCAGGTGCAGCCGTCTGTGGGACCGTCCTACCAGCCGTTGGTTTACCGTACAAACTGTGTCCGTGTCTCAGGCTGAGTGAGTACCACAGTGCCGCAAGGCACAGCGCTGCCCCCGCGTCCCTGCGCCCTCCAGGCCCTACACTTCACATCTCCTCACCGGGCCCCGGGATCACCAACCCCTACCCACGGAGGGGCAACACAACACCTTGCTGCTCCCATCACCATCCCCGGGACCCCCACACTGAGCAGCGGTGGTGCAATCACCACAACCGTGGGTGGCGTCACGAACTATAATCCCAACAAACACCCCCCTTTCACTCACGGGCGAGGAGTGTCGCTCGAGACACCCCGGGATCCGGCCCACGGCTCGAGCCACCAGGAGCAACTGCCGGACCCGAGCAGAAGGGGTGAGCGCGGTGTGCTGACACCCTCCTCCCCGCCCGCGACAGTAGCTGAACCTGGCTATCTTGTTGTAATGTAAATATGTTGAAAAGGTCTGCATGATACGTTAATACGTTTAAATAATCTGAGAGTTTTTATAAGTTGCAGGAAGCCGTTCTAGTTTTAATTATGGACCATGATTGCAGGACTGGCAGCAATCACAAACTGTCTTGTAAATAGTTGCACCAGTTGCGCCTTTGGAGCATCACACCACTCTTCTGGACTACTTACCACCATCCTCAGGAGAGGACGGTTGGAGGAAAGGTCTGGGATAGAGACGGCTCAGACCTGGTCACCAAAGGGACTGGTAATCTGCCTCCTTAGAAGGTTTTGGGGGACCAGGATCCTTTTGGGTGGTGAGTTGAAGGGTGTGGGATGCTATAACGTTTAAGTAAAGTGCCTCCCCTGCGAGGGAAGAATGTTTAACTTGTTACCTTTTTACTTTCCGGTTGCAATAAAACTCTGTGTGCACTGTAGCTCGCGGACCAGCTACGTTTAACCAAGTGGGAATGTAGCGCCCCTGAGTACATCAGGATGCTACAGGGAATTGCATCCTTCTCCCCCAAGGTGCAGGACCTACCCCCCATGGTTCCAGGTTCCCAGAAACCGGTGTCACCTCCATCAGCACCACAAATCCCAACCCACACCTCACACCATGACCTGTCAAACACACCAGTGGGTTGGTCTAGCTGGAACAGGGCCACCCACCTAGGGGTCAGGCAAACGGGTGGGAGGGATCAAGACAGTCGAGTAGTGACAGCTCTCAAAGTGAGAGGGACTGGAGTGTTAGCTGCTGGGGAGCTAGAAAGACAGAAGTTAGGTCGCAGACAGTGGTCCGGGACCAAAGGAGTCGGTAACCGGGTTCAGGGACTGACAGAACTGACCGGTACTGAGCACGACGGCTTACAGGACCCTAGGTCAGGAGCCGATTAAATGTCCTGGCAATTAACCTACAGAGGAAGGGGTTCTTCAGGGACCTTCCTAGAGCTCAGGGACTGAGGGCATCAGCACAACATGGGAGACAGGGTTTTCCAGACAAAGCAACCCACTGAGGTCCCAAGTGTCACCCCTTAGGAGCAACACTTCACTTAAAACTGAAGAACTGGCCCTTACAGCTTCAAGCTATAGGGACCCACACAGACAACACAAACAGTGCACGGAGGCAGGTTCTGGACTACTAGTAACACCGGTGGTCCCGAGGACCTGGACGGGCTCCAGGCAGTGGCAGCTGTACACAGAGACTTGGTTAAGAACAGTGTGTGCCTCAGTTTATCTTCGCCTAAACAGTGCATCAAGCACCGCAGTGAATACGCCTGCCCCTGAACCCTGCCTTTTACATATCCTCACCAACCCGAGCTCCGGGGCATTCCCTACCTGAGGAGGAACTGTCACCTTGCTGCTCCCCACCATGTGCCCCAGTCCTCATTGCAGCAGCGGCGGAACTCCCATTACTGTACCCCGCAGGTGGTGTCACGAACACTTCCCCTGTAAATAACCCCTTCTCCAGTTCTGAGTGTCCTCGGAGCCCGGATCCGGACCCCTCGAGCCACGACCACCCCAGATTCAAGCACCCTGGTCGTCACCGGGGCGGCACAAATAATTTATCATAATGATGGCTGGACTAGACATTACAAGCACCATTTACCTTTTGTGTCCCCCCATTTCTCCATAGATTGTAAGCTTGCGAGCAGGGCCCTTAATTCTATTGTAATTGCTGAACTATGTGATATTTTGTTTTGTTTTTGTCTCTACAAGCCCCAGTGAATTGTAAAGTGCTGTGGAATATGTCGGCACTATAAAAATAAACATTGTTATTATTAATGTGCAGGCAGGGTCAATACATAGGGAGGCAGAAATAGGTGCGCAGAGGACATTTTTCAGTGTCAAGGGGCGATACTCAGGCAATGGTCTGATGGCATGTGTTTCAATAGACCACCCAAAAAATTTGATGCTTTTAGTTGCTCTGCACCAGTGTGGTGTTCCCTGGAAACCATAACAATAACATTGAGCATAAATGCATTAACAAATGTGCACGCATATTCCCTCTTCCAGATAAGTGATACTAATACCTTTACAACTAATCATTTTTGGTGTCCTAAAATTACATATTTTTAACACCACAATTGATTTAGAATATGTAATATGCTGTATTCCCAAAATGTAAACTTATACATCACACCGCTTAATCCTCATAGTGTCATTTCTAGTGGAGTTACATGTAATATATGCTGTGGTCTTGTTAGCTCTAGTTCTTAGTATTATGTATACATAGCACCTTATTTTTACAGTGACTTTCAATGATATTGATTTGTGTTTAGATAATGGCCTGCGGTTAATCATAAGTTGTGTTTGAAGGTGAATCACTCTTTCCTTTACCTCTCTTTAACCTATTTTCCAATCTTAAAGACTCATCTTAAAGATAATCTTTCTGTAAATGGCAGTTAGGTTAAATTCAGTGCATTTAAAAAAGATTCATACCACGTTAACCTTTCCACATTTTTTATGGTTACACCTACAAACTTAAGTTTATTTTTTGGAAATTTTATGATATATACTAACACAAAGTAGTAAATATTTTTGAAGTGTGAAGGAAATGATACATAGTTTCCTAAATTTGTATTAAGACTCCCTGAATCAATACTTGGTAAGACCACCTTTTGCGGCAGTTACTGTTGAAAGTCTTTTGGGGGTATGTCTCCACCAGCTTTGCACAACAAAAGGTCAACATTTTTTTCCCATTCTACCTTGCAAACTCACTCTAGTTAGTGAGATTGGAAGGAGAATGTTTGGGAACAGCAATTTTCAAGTGTTGCCACAGATTCTCGATGGGATTTAAGTCTGTACTTTGCCTGGGCCATTCACACACACGAATGCATATGCTTTGATCTAAACCATTCCATTGTAGCTCTGGCATTAGGTTTAGGGTTGTTCTCCTGCTAGAAGGTGAACCTACGTGCTGGTCTCAAATCTTTTGCAGCCTCTAACAGGTTCCCTCCAGGATTGCCCTGTATTTAGCTCCATCCATCTTCCATCAATCCTGACCAGCTTCCCTGTCCCTAATGAAGAAAAGCACCCCAACGGCATCATGCTGCCACCACCACTATATTTGATGGTGGAGATCATGTTTTCAGGGTGATGTGCAGTATTAATTTTACACCACACATAGCGTTTAGTATTTAGTGCAAATATTTCAACATGAAGATGCATCCACTAACAGCCCGACCAACTTTCGACTGTATTTGTATCCTGCTTACGTATACAATTGAAGGCTATGACGCTGACGCTCCCTCCTCCATCATTCTCCCTATCCGTCGGATGTCTCAAGACAGATGATGTCATTACATCGTGACCACTATGCTGAGCAGTGCAGACCATAGGGTGCAGAGAGCGGAGCAACAAGGGAACAGGGATAGGTGATTATTTTATTTTTTTAATCAAAAAATACTTTGTGGAGCCATCATACTAATTGGAGGGCTATTTTATGGGGCATCATACTATTTGAAGGGCTACTTAGAGGCCATCATACTATTTGGAGGGCTATATGGGGGGTTATTTGGAGGGCTATGTGGGGGGGCGTCATACAATTTGGTGTGCTATGAGGGGATTATCATAGTATTTGGAGGATTCTGTGTAAGCAATTATACTGTTTGGAGGTTTGTGTGGGGGGCAATTATACTTTTGGAGGGCTCTGTGGGGTTCATTTTTATGTGCGAAGGCTTGTGTGGGGGCTATTATACTGTGTGGAGGGCTATGTGGAAGGTCATTATATTTCTTGGAGGTCTAATGATGGCCATTATAATGTCTCTAGGGCATTATACAGTGTGGAGGGTTGTGTGGGGGCCACTATGCTGTATGGAAGACCACTATGGAGGACCACTCGAGGCCATCATACTGTGTTAGGGTCACTGTGTGGGTGTCATACTTTGCGAGGGGCATTGTAGGGTCAACATACTGTGTGTGTAGAGGCTACTGTAGAGAATTTTACTGTGTGGTATTGTACTGTGTTTGGGGACACATTTGTTGCCATCATACTTTATGGGGGGTCAAGAAAGGGGTATCAGTGTGCCTAGTCACCCCCCCAGGACAATAGGGACACACAAGTGGGTGGGGCCAGGCAGATGGTGACGCCCACCTAGGGGTCCTGAGGTGTAAGGGAAGGGAACAAAACAGTAAAGTGGAGACAGAGGAAGTGAGAGGAGTAAAGTGGTAGTGGGGGATTGTAGGTCCCGGACTACCGGAGCTGACTAGGTGACAGATGGCAGAGCAGGGCCACAGGCGATAGAGATCCGGTCGCGAGAGACCTTAAGTGGACCGGGGCAGGGTTGTAGCCACCAGTGTTGACAGCGGGAATCCGGTCCAGGGGCCGTGCACAGTCGGGGTACCTGGACCCCAGGGCGAGGACAGCTGCAAGCACCTTGTCAATTGGCCAGCAGGGGACAAGGTTCCAGATAGAGCGAGACGGAAGCCCAACACGGGGGATAGGGCGTCTGCAAGTGCCTGCAAAAATCCCAAGGGTCAGATCTCGCGGGCGCCAGCTCCCACAGCAAAGACACCGGGAGTGGACTTTACCCGTTCCATGCGGACTAGTCAACACACGAGACACCAAACTAGAGTGCAGGAGGAACAGGGCCCCTGTTCTGTTCACCGGTGTGCGGGACCCGAGCACACCCCTCTGGAGGCTACCGGTTTCCGGCACTTGGTTTACTACTTGGACACTGTGTGATTCATTCAAGAACAGTGAGTACGCCGGTACCATCCGGTCCAGCCTGCAGACTGAGCCCCAGCATTCCACTCCACCTACACTTGGGCCCCAGGACAACACCTCCCCTACCTGTGGAGGGGATACTATCCTGCTGTCCCGTTCCATCAGCTCCGGGCGCCCCATACCAAGGCAGCGGCGGTGCCACCAACTATCACCGCAACCCACGAGTGGCTTCACTGACAAACTCTCCCCTGTAAATAGCCCCTTTATTACGTTTTTGGGCAACGGGCTGCTGCAAGAGTCCCGGATCCGGCTGCCACTTGAGCCACAGCCACGATCCCGGATCCGAGCATCTCGAGTAGCTCCCCACTGGCTGTGGCCAGCGCCCCCGCCCGCGACACTCTTACTTTGGTTCTCTCCTGTTTCTCTGCCAATACCCCACTAGTTTGATTTCTGTTTATGAGCTTGCCCATGTTTTGACTCTGCTTTTGCTTGACAATTTCTTTCCTGCTCCTACCCTCCTGGTATTGACTCTCCTTACTGACCATCCTCTACCAGTACATTTCACAGTACAGCAGCCACTGTGTGGACCCAACCCAAGTGAACCCGTATAAGTCCAGATCCTTGTATAGGGATTAAAGGATGAAGGCCAGGGCACCCCTTAGGATCTGCTAGACAGAATGGCTAGCCTGAATCCTGAGCATGGAAGCCCTAATAAAAGCTGCTAGACTACCATGCACAGAGCTTCTTGAAAAACTTGTCTAACTAAATGTACCAATTCAAAGCTGTATCAATTAAATGCATCCCCTGACTTAGTTGGTTCAGACCCTTGCAATGTTGATTCAACATTATGAGACCACTCAGGCACAAGTCACTGCAGCGATGATTAAAACTTCCAAACCTAAGGTGAATTTACAAAACTATTTTTCTAGTGATGGAATTTTTTTTCACCTTTAGGGAAAGTTGTCGACTGTACTTCAGGCTCAGCTCAGAATCTTTTGGTTCCAAGAGCCAGTGAGTTGGAATCATTATACCTTTACTACAAGTTGATTATCAGGCTTGGTCCTTTTCCTGCCTGAAGCACACAAACTCTCAACAATTACCCACACATGGGGTTTATGACTGTCATTCCTGTAATAATGTCACACATCCTAATGTCTCCTGTCCTGTAATAATGTGAGGTGGTAGTGATAGGAATGGGGTATATAGTTTTATTCAAATAAGGGAAGGGAATGAGTGGAAGGCAGCATTTAAAAATTTTGGGGGATCACTAAAAATGTTGTCACTGGCGGACACAGGCAGACAAGGGCACCTGTGTAAAAACAATATATGGGCTCTTTGCAACCTAATAGATCATCATAATGCAAAGTTCCACCTGCTTTGAGGTGGAAATAGGCCCCCTTTACCTCCTCAATAGTCCCCCTTACCTCTTCAATAGGCTCCCTTATCTCTTCATTAGGTCCCCTTACCTCTTTGGCCTTTGTGCAGCTGCACAGGTTACACCAATGACATGTCCACCCCTGTATGTTCTGATGCTAAATAATGCCCCGCTGTTTTTCAAAATGTTGTTAAGATTCTAATATATAAATGTTCTATATGTGGTTGGTGTCTATTTTGAAGACATCTTGCTTTTTTCACCAGATTATGTCACACATCCAACATGTATGTAATATTCTACACAGACTCAAAGATGAATCTTTATCTGCAAAACCTGAAAAAAATCAGGAAGCAAACTTCCTTGGGTATACTGTATCTTGTCTGTCAAAAGTTTACAAATTGATCCCTCTAAGGCCATGTTATTAAGGGTTGGGTTCAGCCCAAATGTGTAAAAGCTTTTTTGGTGGGATTACTAATTACTATGGAAAGTTTATAAGATATTTTCCTAAGATAGCCAAACCATTGACTGATTTAAATAAGAAATGGGCTGATGTGATTGAGAAACTGAGGCAGTCTATGCATTTCCTGAGTTAAATGAATGTTTCTCATCGGAACCTATATTGGTCCTTTTGTGGTGGAGGCAGATACTTCAGAAATGAAGAGTTGGAGTGGTATTGTCTCAGTCTGACTCAACTCTGTCCATGTGCCTTCTACTCATAAAAGTTCTCATCTGCCAATAAGAATTATGATATCAGTAATCATGAATTTTTGACATTTAAATTGGGATTTTGAGGAATAGAATCACTTCCTTGAAAAATGCAAAAATAAAATATTTGTTATCGCAGAGCACAAAAATCTTTCGTATTTTCAACAAGACAAGTGACTAAGGCAAGCTCCATGGGCCTTTTTTTTCCCTGTTAGATCTTCTGGTGACATTTAGAGCTAGTATTAAGAACATTAAAGCCAATGCTCTGTGTGTTAGTTTCTGTCCATCACAAACTGAATACTCTCAACAAGTTTCCATTCTAGCTGAGGGCACAATCATTTCCTCTCTATCTCTACACCCCATGCAGGAGATCTGTAGATCTGAAGACTCATCCCCTGACAGAACTATTGTCCACCCAGTGTTGTCTGAAAGACCTCCATTCATTTAATGACTATGTATTCACAGTTCAACCTGGAATTGACAACAACATCCGATTGATAACCTGAAATTTAAGGTGGCGAACCATTGTTCGGGATTGTAAGAATTATGTCTCAAACCCATCCTACTGGATTTTTCCAGCTTTACATACTTCCAAAGTTCCTTGGACCCATCTCTCCATGGAATTCATTACTCAGGGGCCTCTGTGTAAGTCCAGATTCCTGTATAGGAGTTTAAAAGTGAAAGCCAGGGCACACTCTAAGCTTTACAAGATGATGTGGCTAGTGCGATGCCTCTCAGTTGAATCCCTATTAAGAGCTGCCAAGCTACAACATACAAAACAAAGCTTGTTGACAGGAAGTCTCCTACCATATTCCTGTATACAGTACTTTTCAGGAATTTAGTAAAGCTTAATGACATAGCTTGAATCCTCATGTATTGGCTAGTGCAGAGAATGTGTACAAATTTCATACAGAAATAACCAGTACTTCCACACATTACAAAGACAGCTCACTGATTTCACTGGTAAACTTGCAAAGCTTTATTTACACTGTAGTGATTCTATACGGAGATTAAGGGTAGTCCGTCACCCCCAAAAAGCATTTTAAAGGGATTATACGTTGTGTAGGAGATCCAGCACTTCTACCAACCATACTAACAATGTAGAGTAAAGAGTTTTTGTTTCAGCTCACCTTTGGATTTGTTGTGACCGATTTGAATGATCAGTGCACGGACAGTCAGCGGGCCGGTTCCCGGGAGTTCTAGCGAAAAAATGAGTTTAGACCAGCACCTGAAGAGGGATTATTCCAATTCCAAAATATTCAAGGACTTGATAAAATCATTATTGTTTATTAGTTTATAAAGATACAAAAAATTAATATCATTGCATCTTACGTGTTTCAAGCCTAAACAGGGCTCTTACTCATAGCAAATTATACTAACAATGTGCCTGTTACTAGTACAGTGACTGAACAAATATGTTAATTAATATTCAAATGGTGAGCCTTTGGCGCACCGTTGGCGTGGCCAAGGGTTTGGTGCACCGATACACTTCCTCTGCTGCTGATTGACAGTGCTTGCTTCCCATAGCTGTTGCTTGCTTCACTAATATACTCAGTTTAGCGAGTGGTGTCAGAACAAATTGAGACAGGGAAGAGGAAGCACTTGGTCACTAAGTGCTCGAGTAGCCGAACATACAGACAGCATTCGGACATTGCTCGCATTGTCATTCATCAGTGAAGGAACGCCTCAACACTCAAATGTCGAAGTGTAATGGTGCACCCTAGCTAACTAATTTGCATATGAATTAAAAGTTATTTTAGTAACAAATAGCTATTGCGTAGAAGTATTTACACTCCTATTATTATTTTATATTCAGTGACTACTGTGGGAGAAAAGAGCTTTTACTGACGTTCCAGCTCCATTCTAACAGAATGTCCATGTAAGCGAATACTGAACATTTCATTTTAATTTCTTAGGACAGAATCATAGCCTAAAATGTGAGGCTTTCGTCGGTGACTTTGGTTTGTTGACAGACCTTTACTGGTTGAGAATAATCGGGGACAACAATTCTGAAGTTTTAGATGACTGCAATTTAATTAAGAATAAACCGTGTATGGGGACAATGTAAGTACTAATGATTTCCATATCACTCTACATACTTGAAAACATCATAGAAAAATATTACAACTTCTCAAATAAAACAAGGCTGAACCCCTTCACCCCTGGCGATTTTTAGTGCTTTTCCTCCCTTTCTTCCAAGAGCCATAACTTTTTTACTTTTCAGTCAATCTCACCATATGAGGGCTTGTTTTTTGCGGGACGAGTTGCACTTTTGAATAAAACCATTAATTTCACGAAATAGTGTACTGGAAGATGGAAAATATTCCAAGTGTAGTGAAATTGCAAAAAAGTGCCATTGCACAATTGTTTTTTGGGTATTTTATTCACCCTGTTCACTATATGGTAAAACTGACAGTCAGTGCAATGCATATCGGTACAAGTTCGTAGATACCAAACATGTATACGTTTATCTAAGGGGTTAAAAAAATGTCAGAATTTTGTCCAAAAAAATGAACTGCACTTTTTTCACCATGTACCCGTAATGTTCTCATTTTTCGGGATCTGGTGCTCAGTGACGGCTTATTTTTGCATCACATGTTTTTAACTATACTATTTTTGTGCAAATGCTAAGTTTTGATCGCCTGTTATTGCATTTTAAAAAAAATGTTGCTGCGACCAAAAAACTTAATTTTGGCATTCAGATTTTTTTTCCTCTCCACACCGTGTACCAATCAATTTAATTGATTTTATATATTTTTTCTTTTTTTCTTCATTGCCTTCCAAGTACCATGTTTATTTTTATTTTATATACTGTAGCGGCATAAAAGCTTGTGACATATATGATGTTAAGTAATGAAAATGTGTACTTTTTTATCGTTGGGGCATTTGTAGAAAAAATAATCACAGTTGAACAATTTTTAGGACAATATTATTTTTTCTTCTTAATGGGTTTATGTATAGAAAAGATGTAAATGACACGCCCGCCCCAGGGCCGGGGGCCTTAAACCAGGCCGGACTAGTCCGGGAACGTCAGCGGTGATGGGGTCCGGTTCTGTGACCCTGGCGGTCTCTTTTGGAGTAAAAAAAGGGAGTTTTAAATAAAATAAAATAAAATAATTTTTGTCTACTACACCACTTGCTGTGTGCGGCAAGGTTATTTGGGGCCCCCGCTGCAGGTTTCTGCTGGAAATGATGGAGTGATGCAGCCTGGATGGTAAGAGCCCTCCCGCAAGCAGGGACAGGCCCCAGCAGTGGATGATGGGGGTTGTAGTGGGAGAACAGTCTATGTGAGTGCATGCCATCAAGGAAACAGTCCACACCAGTGTTGTCGTTTAACTTGCCTTGTTTACTTTGTTGTGGTGGTACCTGAACCCGCGGGTGCCGGTCCCAGGTGTATCCGCTCCCCTTGTTCTCCGTGCCAGCTGTGACCTGGGATCGCTGTCCTCCGTGTATATTTGTTGTTGATGGGCTCCTGTGCCCTAGAGCTACTTGGGAACCTCTCTGTTTCTGTCTTGGTCCTATTGCAGGCAGCCTGGACTATTTAAGGGGGTCAGTCCCCGTTCCCCTCTTTGCTGCTGATGCTTCAGACTCTTTTGGTGGTGAAGAACCCTGGAGATTCCTTCACCTGGCGGAATTGACAATGTCCATAAAGGGTCTCACTGTCGAAGGGATCTGCACCCTGCCTTGTGCTGAGGTCTGTGAGCCTTGGTTCCGTCCGTCTATGGACACGCTGCGGTTCCTGGAGTCTCGTTCTTCCACAAGGGCCCACAGGTCCTGGAGTTCCCGCTCCCTTACCTCACGGTTTTCTCTCCTGTTCACAGCACTCCATTCTCACTGCAGGTCTTATACTCTCTTTTCACTTTCTACTCGTTCCGACTACTACTCCTCTCCTTCACTTCCTTCTTTCACCTCATTCTCTGACAGACTTTCTGACAGACTCTCCTGACTGACTTCTTCCTTCAACTCTCCCTAACAGACTCTCTCCTCAGACTGAACACCACTTCCTCCCGCCTTTTCTAACTGACTACTGGCCCCTCCCCCTCGCTGGGTCTCTCCCTCAGGTTGGATGGCTACTATCCAATCAGCGCCCTCCCCTTTTACCTGTTACTAGGCAGTCTCCCAGTTTGGTGTTGGGGTTGTGTGTGTGGCCTAAAGGTGCTGGTCCGTTTGCTCTGGCGTGGATATTCCAGGGTTTGGGTTTCCACGGGGTACATTTGTGGCACATGGTACCACAGGGGTGCTACATAAACTTGATCCCTGAGTCAGCACAATCTGACAGTCATACAGCATTGTGTCAGATGTGTCTCGAGGCTGATGGCTGACAGTAGTTACATAGAGCGACTGCGCTACCTCTAATATGGTGCAGTCAGAATTTACCTTATCATCTAATGGGTTAAACAGCCTGGCTCCTGCAGTGATCATGTGGCGCCCCGGAGTGTCAGGTGCCACAGGGTATTACATTTAACCCTGGATTCCTGGAGGACCAGTGCTGGTAAACACCACCACACACACACACAATCCACGCCCTTTTCCCCAGACTGGGTAACAGGCTAGAGATGGACCTGACGGGTGGTCACCTATTGGTTGGGAGGAATCCAGTCCACTAGTCAGAAACCTGGGAGGAGGAGGGGCTAGTCAGTGAAGTGGACGGACAACAGACATCTTGTCAGATAGATAGTGAAAAGGCAGACAGTCAGTCAGAAGTTGACGTGCTGACGGAAAGTGTAAAGTGACTACTGAGTAAAAAGGAGTATGGTTGCCAGGGACAGTACGGTGCAAGTGCTCACTGGAGCGAGCACTGACTTGGTTACAGAGCCCTAATTCAGGAAGATACTTCAGTCTCACCTGATAACAATCTGCCCGGTGAGGGGACCATCAAGGACCTTACCGACGTTAGTGTCCGGGGCACAGCAGTAGAGAGGGAACCTGGGAATGGGGACAGAGGTCCGACCCAAAAGAGGTTCAAGCTGCCTGCCGTACGGACCAGTATGGAGACAACCGGAGGGGACCACAAAATGCTCCAGGCCACGGGGACCCACCAACTACTACAGGGTGCATGGAGGTAAAGCTCACCAGTTCACTACACCAGCACTGGAACAAAGGGAATACTGGATTGGTAAATACCAGCACAGACCGGGTGGCAGTGTGGCACCCCTGACCTGGTCAGGCACCACTGAGTATTGTACCCACGCCTGGGTCTGTACAAACAGGTAATCTCAAATGCTGAATAGGGTGTGGACACACAGACACATAGTACCCAGGACACACACACAGTTAGAGGGGACCTCTGGGCAGACCCAGGAAGGGGGCATCCCAGCTAGTGGTGGGTAGTGGGACTGGGAGCTAGAGAGTTGTGCAGTGGCAGTCAAAGGAGTAGGAGTGGAGCAGCCGCATCTGAGGTGTAGAGCCGAAGAGCAGGACACTAGTCAGACCCTGCACCGGTAGTGACTGCTGACGGAGGAGAGCACTTCCACACAGTTGCGTTGAAAGACACCAGAATAGAGGGAGAAGTATGGGGTCGAGTACAGGAACTCCTGGCAGTGGAAGCACACACGGGGTACAGGTCTCTAGAGCCAGACATCCATTTAATGGTCTGCTGAATCCTGCCGGTGGGGTGGACAAGAAGACCCACACCAACCAACACAGAACCCGCAGCATCAACAGCAACGAGGGGGCCCATAAGGAGGATCGAGCCTGGAGCCATCTTATCCTTGGTCCTTGCTGTCAGAAAACGGGTCAGAAAGGGGAGAACGGCAGTAGCGACTTCCCTGGACGCATCCCATGATACACTTCAAGTCAGGGGTGATCCGAAACAAAGGTGCAGGAAGGCGAGTCAGCAGTCACTCCTATATCAGCCTGAGGGATACCTGGTTCCACCTGGTTCATCATAGCATCGCCTGGGTTGGCTCACATTATCAACAGAGAAGTGAGTAAAAACCCTGAAAGACATTGCTGCCTGTGTGTGAGTTCTTCTGCGACCTGTGGTACTACACACTTACACCAGAGCCCCTGGGGCCAGCCTCACTCTCTGGAGGCCATAACACCAGACTGCATTTACCATCAGCCCCAGAGGCTCTCTAAACTGCAGTGGCGGTCAACCCCCTGACCGCAATACCGAGAGTGGCGTCACGATTCCCATTGAAGTTAACCTACCTGTGGCCAGAAGATTTCCAACACGTGAAGACGACAGGGCTTCACAGCAGCAACTCCAAACCAGTGAGTAAAGCACAAGCTAAACTGCAGCCCTGTGTTGTCTGAATTCTTCCTACACCTCTGCACCTATATACTACAACCACCATCATCCTCCCCTGCGGCCTAACTCTATTTGCGGAGAGCCCTCACATCTTAGCTGCCCAATACCACCAGCCCCAGCAGTGAGAGACTTTGCAGCGGCGGCTTTCCCCATATGGCCACGTACCGCAAGTGGCGTCACGAAAAACACTTTATTTTTATTTTTCCCCTGTACAAAACCCCTTTTAAGTGACCCCCAGGGTCACAGAACTGGGCAACGGCCACCCAGTGAACTATCCCGGAAATATACAGCCCGAAACCGAGTACCTCAAAGCCCTGGGGTGCGTCAATCACACAGGTGCAGCTCCTGTGGCCTGCAGTTTCACATGCTATTACATCATTTTGCTCCAATATTTGTTCTAACTTAATGGGGTTGTCCAGTACAAAGGATAGGCCATCAATATCAGAGCGGTGGGGGTGCTACAGCTGGTACCTCAGCCAATCAGCTCATCCAAGTGCCAGTGACAGACAGATGTGATGAAATATGTAACTGCACAGGCCCTGTATAGTTGTGGCATCAGGGTATTGCAGAGCCACAAACTTTCATAGGGGTACCTCTGCAGTTACCAGCAAAGGACACTATACAGATGATGGAACTGTGCAGCTCTTCAACTAATGAAATTTGGCCTCCGCTGAAACCAGGATCAGCTGATCAGTGGGGGTGTTGCATGTCATACCCCCATCAATCTGATAAGGATTTGCCATCAGAATAAAAGTACTAGGCAACCACTCTATGGTCCCATGCAGATGTCCATAAAATTCATTACATGAATTGTTCGCGGGTCTTCAAGCCCAAGCTCAAGAGCCTCATAGGCATAAATAGAGGATGTGCAGTTTGGATCGGTAAACTCATGCACGGTTCGTGTTTTGCAGTCCATGTTCAAATCAAGTTTGACAGACATCTGCATACATGAGCCCTAATAGTACATCATGGGGTAGTAAGCAGTTACAAGATTATTCACAACATTGCAAGTTATCATCTATCCTGAGGCCAGGTGATTAATTTGCTGGTCAGAGGGGGTCAGTCCCAGTGGTTAGAAACTGAATACAATGCTTAAAAAAGCTTTTCCATACACATGGGACATTTCAGAGCCTGTTTTTGGGATGGGTGGAGGACCAAGTGGTTGGACTGTCATCAATGAGTAAGTTGTGACCCTGCTTATCGATAAGTGATAATTTGCCATGTCGGGAAAAAACTATTGTTGGCTAAAAAGTGGAATCTGACTGGTTTACTGCCTTTCTCTGGGTGAGGTGGTCATATCTGTACAGTATAGTGCTCAGCTGCACCTGACCCTACTGGTAGTTTATAGCTATGCAGCACTGAACAGGCTCTGCCATTTTTTGATTGGTCAGTGCCTAATCCTGTCCTCTGCTCACTCAATTTCTCCCCCGACCTATCCATCAGAGGAAAGATAGGTCTTGATTGGTTATGTTTTTTGACATAATAAGATCCTCTACCCTCTACACACTGGCTGCAAGAAATCCATATCTGCTACGTTCATGGCTCTGGGGCCCAAAGGGAGATTCACTGAGCCCAAAGTGGGTCAGTGCAGGTAAATATTAGGTGGCCTGATTTGCCCAACTCCCCACTCTCATAAATTAAATAGCTAGCTTATGCTAGTGATCCTCCCCCTTTGCTGTAGGAAAGCCACCCACACAGTAGATGGGTCATCATGCCTCCTCTTTTCTCTGTCTTTACAGCGCTCTGCAGACAGGAACCTACTCATGGTGTCCACTCTATTGTTTATGAGATTCTCTGTAGTTAGAAGAAGAAGGAGGGGCAGAGGTCTGCCTCTAGCTCTGCCATCTTCCTATAACTCCTCCCTCTGCCTCTAGCTCCTCCTTCCTCCCGCCATATAATATCATCAGTAACAGCTGCCATCTCCTACTTCAGTAATGGGAAAGTCCTCACTGAACACAAATTGTACCTCAGAATTGAGAATTTTGATAATGACTGATCAATTCTGTCAGAGAAAGAAGCACGTGTCTGATAAGATATAATACAAAGTTGCTTAATTTCATGTGTACTATTGATTTATTAAATAAATATTAAAACGATGATTATGCTTTTAAATAAGCATTTTCATAAACTTATACAGATTTTGAAAATTAGAAACTTGCCTAATTAACCTATGCTTTTATTTAGAGATGACACGGGTCCAATTTGGATTTCTGAGCTGCACATAATTAATATAAGCAATGATGACATCAAGTATCAATATAAATGCCAACTTAATAGTGTTACAACAAACAGTGAAGTTAGGCTATTTGTTATGAAACTGAAAGGTAAGATGTTGTATTTATTCACTTCCATTATTGTTATTAAAGTTCAAAGTGAAGTTTGTATTTCATTTTTTTCTTTGTTTAGACAATAAGTCAAGCACGGACGAAAGTTAATGCTCCTTGGACCCAATATAGAAATATAGAAACCTTTAATAAGGACCCCCCGGCCATGTGCCATTTAGAATAGTGGTGTCATCTTAGTTGAAAGAAAGCCTTTGGGTCCTTTTAGAAACCAATGACCCAGGTGTGACCGCTGCATCCCTTACAGAAACATCTTTTGCTCAAGATAGATAAGCACATCTTTTAAAGGGATATTCTCAAGTTTGGAAGTCATCCCCCATCCATTGGATAGGGAATGACTTGGTGTCTTCTTAGTTGACAGAAAGCCTTTGGGTCCTTTTAGAAACCAAGGACCCAGGTGTGACCTCTGCATGCCTTACAGAAACATCTTTTGCTCAAGATAGATAAGCACATCTGTTAAAGGGATATTCTCAAGTTTGGAAGTCATCCTCCATCCATTGGATAGGGTATGACTTGTCAACCTCTGGGACCCCTACCGATCCTGAGAATCGGAGCTCAGAGAAGCCCTGTATGAATAGAGTATTGGACAATCATGCACCTTGCCATTCCATTCATTCACATGGGAGTGCAGAAGAAGAACCAAGTGCAGCGCTCAGCTATCTCCAGTGGTTCATTTGATCGATCACTGCATGATCACACAGATAAGGGGATAACTTCGGAACTTGAAAATACCCACATGGTTAGAAAATTGGGATTCAACATTGAATAGATAGAATAATGAAAAATAAATAGAAAAAGGATTAAAATGTTTAAGTAGAATACATTTTACTAATGCTTTACTTTCAGAATGACATAATCCCCTTTGTTACTGCACTCTTCTATATCTGATGACAAGTTTATTACTATGTTTATTACTATGTTTATGTTTCTAAATCTTCCAAGTTGAATGACAGGACAATCTCATTTGTAGAAAGTTATAGTTCTCATTTGTAATGTTATATTTATATGCAAAATTTTCAGTGTCATAATTATATACCTTTTTATCTTGTAGCCTTTAACAATGAATGATATTGTTACTCCTATTTTTTAAGCCCCATAATTAAACTAGCCACTTCATTCTTATCATAATTGTTTTTTAAAGTGAAGTCTCATGTTTTTCAATATATTATGGTTGACAGTAGTACTGTAGATACTGTTAGATTTTGCATGCTGAATTTATCTTTTTTATTTCTCTAGTTATTATGTATTGTCTCTCAAAATCTATGTTCTTCTGGTGAAACATAATACTTGAATAATGTACATAGCTGTAGAAAAATAAGTCATGGACCGCACAGAAAAAACTTATACATTGATGTAAAGGGGAGAAGACTGTTTGTCACCAAGAAATACACACACTTTGCTCCACTTTGTTTAAAGACTATATAGCACAGAGAAAATCTGGTCAGACAGTGGATCAGTACAGGGCAGTGCTCAACCCAACAATAAGCATAAATGTCCAAATCCAGTAGAAAGACACAAAAAGTGGTGGCACTCACCCTGTTTAAAATCTTCTATATTTCACCCAAGCATAAAAATAACAGGAGGGGGATGCGAGAGACGTGCCCTTGCGACCTGGTGCCCTATAGCATCCATGGTGCAAGGTAAAGCCCCCACCTGCCCACACAGATCACACCACCCCTCAGGCACAGAACCACAGCAATAATGGCCACCATACAGCACCAATACCAAATTGTAATACATCCAACTTCCACGTGGTCTCAGACTTAAAACTGAGAAAAAAATAGGGGGTACACCTCTTGCAGTCCCCTGCTAATGAAATGGGCCAAATGGGAGGAGTGCTGGACCAAGTAAAACAAAAAGAGAGAGGACAGATAATGTAATATGACTTGCTGTAGAAAAAGGCATTCAAAGCCCATACATTGATGTATTGCATCTAAGCAAACTTTTCAAAACTGAATATGAGGTTCTTAGTTTAACATTGAGACTGTATGAAGCTGACTGCCAAATCACAGCAAACTTCTTAGTGGGTACCCGAGTTTAAAGGGATTAAGACTCAAGTGCTGTGTTTGCTCTCAAGACCATTTTCCCATGAGCTTGGTGGCCAATGGCCATACCATACAATTCCGCAGATGTATTACCTTCACTGCAACTGGAAAAAAAATTGGCACTTGATTCTCCAGGATGAAATCTTGTTTTTTATTCAAAAATTATATGTATTGACAATGATAAAAGTATCTTAACATCTTCCTACGGATTTCAAGAAAAAATTCCCTAATAATAGATATGATTAAGGAATTTTATTCCAAAACATCTTAAAAGACATTTTGATACTTTTTTTTTTATTGTCTACTAGCTGTAGTACCCGGGTATTGCCCGGGATAGTAACTGTCTCTCTGTCTCTCTCCCAGTCTCTATCTGTGTGTCGCTGTCTGTCTGTCTCTCTGTCTGTCTCTTTCCAGGTCTGTCTCTTTCCAGGTCTGTCTCTTTCCAGGTCTGTCTCTTTCCAGGTCTGTCTTTTTCCCCATCTGTCTCTTTCCAGGTCTGTCTCTTTCCCCCGCTGTCTCTTTCCCCAGCTGTCTCTTTCCCTGGCTGTCTCTTGCCAGAGCTGTCTCTTTCCAGGGCTATCTCTTTCCAGGGCTGTCTCTTTCAGGTCTGTCTCTTTCCAGGTCTGTCTATTTCCCTGGCTGTCTCTTTCCCCGTCTGTCTCTTTCCAGGGCTGTCTCTTTCCCCGTCTGTCTGTTTCTAGGGCTCTCTCTTTCCAGGGCTGTCTCTTTGCCCGGCTGACTCTTTCCAGGACCGTCTCTTTTCCCCTCTGTCTCTTTCCCCATCTGTGTCTTTCCCCATCTGTCTCTTTCCCCATCTGTCTCTTTCCCCGGTTGTCTCTTTCTGTGTCTCTATCTGTTTGTCTTTTTCTGTCTCTCTCTATCCGTCTCACCACCGACATCATATAACCTCATGCATAAGCTTCAACTAACAGTTTATTTTGTTCCTATAGCAACCACTGACAGTTGCTATTAATAACCTATAGCTCCCACCTCCATTCAGTTTAACGGCGGCAGGATTTTAGAGACTAACTGTAAAGCACGGGGTTAATGTTTTCTGTCAAAACATAGTCTACGACGCTCCCTGGGTCACATGAGGCGTCTGTGCAAAATTTCGTGATTGTAACGACGGTGCAGATTCCTTTAGCGGACATACACACATACACTCAGCTTTATATATTAGATGCACATCATTTTTGAACAAAGTACAAGAATTCATCTTGGAAGATGGAGTGCCAACTTTTTTCCAGTCGCATTTATCTTCATATCTGCTCAGGCTGTCGAGCACCCAGAATGTTAACAATGCAGGTGTAGTGAGCTGGTCTGTTTATTTGTAGTATTACCTGCAGAAAAATGGCAGTAGATGTAAACTGCCCGGGCCAAAAAAAACGAATGCACTACCAGAATGCAGCAAGACCTCCAATAAATGGTGGCATCACAGGTGCGAGAGGAGCACCTGGCTGGCATCTAATAGGATGGGCGTAACTAATAGGCTGCTTACCAGATACTGTGAACAATCATGTGTGAACGGTGCCCTGAGCAAGCCACAAGTGTGCAATTTTACCATCAAGCAATCACCCCCACCCTCCATCATTGGAAACGGTAGAGTGATTTGCTCCTCTTGCACCTGTGATGCCTCCATTTATTGGAGGTCTTGCTGAATCCTGGTAGTGCATTATTTTTTTTTTGGCCTGGGCAGTTTACATCTGCTGCCATTTTTCTGTGAGTAATTGCTTAGCTATTGGAGGATTTAATTCTTCTTTTTGTTGTTGTTGGTTTTTTATATATACATATATATTAAGGCCACTTTACATGCAACGACATCGCTAATGAGATGTCGTTTGGGGTCACGGAATTTGTGACGCACATCCGGCCTCGTTAGCGACGTCGTTGCGTGTGACACGTATGAGCGACCGCTAACAATCAAAAATACTCACCTAATCGTTGATCATTGACACGTCGTTCTAATCCCAAATATCATTGCTGCTTTTGGACGCAGGTTGTTCGTTGTTCCTGAGGCAGCACACATCGCTACGTGTGACACCCCAGGAACGACGAGCAGCACCGTACCTGCGACCTCAGGCAACAAGGTGGGCGTGTCTTTCATGAAGCTGCTCTCCGCCCCTCGGCTTCTATTGGACGCCTGCCATGTGACGTTGCTGTGATGCCGCACAAACCGCCCCCTTAGAAAAGAGGCTGTTTGCCGGCCACAGCAACGTTGCTGGGAAGGTAAGTCCGTGTGATGGGTACTAGCGATATTGTGCGCCATGGGCAGCGATTTGCCCATGACGCACAAACGACGGGGGCGGGTGCGATCGGAAGCGACATCGCTAGAGATGTCGCTGCGTGTAAAGTGGCCTTTAGTGTAGGAACCAACAAGAATGATTGTGGATTGTGGGCTACCGTACCATAATACCAACCAATACCTCATATATTTATATATTCTTTTGCACAGAACATTTTATAGAGGATGCAGCTAGGCCCCTCTTTTTGTTAGGCCTTACATACTATAGTCACTGTCCCTGTATGGTACACATATCTAGTACTGGTGCAGTCCGCTGGCATCTAATAGGATGGGCGTAACTAATAGGCTGCATACCAGATAATGTGAACCTGCATGTGTGAACAGTGCCCTATGCAAGCCACAAGTGTGCAATTTTACCATCAAGCAATGGCTCCCCTCCATGATTGGAAACGGTAGAGTGATTTGCTCCTCTTGCACCGGTGATGCTTCCATTTATTGGAGGTCTTGCTGCATCCTGATAGTGCATTAGTGTTTTTTGGCCCAGGCAGTTTACATCTGCTGACATTTTTCTGTGAGTAATTGCTTAGCTATTGGAGGATTTAATTCTTCTTTTTGTTGTTGTTTTTTTTGTGGTATTACCTGTACTTTAAAACCCCCCCGTACACATTACACTAACATTGGCCAAACCTGCTATTATCAGCATGCTCAACTGACAGTCTAATGTGAATTGATGTCTATTGATCCTCCCCTGACAGATGTCATGGGAAATAATGATCCAGCATGTCTGATTTTGGACTGCTGATCCTTTTGTTCTCAGGGAGATTAGCCACCAAATGAATCTGGCACTGACTCTCTCGTATAGAACACTGGATCACTTGGCAGAGCAAGCTCTCCTGTGTATGAAGGTGTTGAGAGAGATGGCTACCGGCATAACGATTGGCCAAACCACCTATTATGAATGGGAGCTCGTTAGTTCCATTTACTTGAACAAGGGCAATTCAAAAATCCCTTACTTTACTAGTCAGGCTGAGCTGGCCATTGTAATAAGAGTATTAAAGAGGTTATCTAAGAATCTTTTTTACAATGTGCTTAAAAACTACATGTCTGTTGTACCCTGTTCTATTCAGCTACTCCATGTCTACAGAGCAACTCTTCTTCTTTCAAGCTGCTATTTCAATGGGGTATGACTGCTGGATTTATGCTGATTGATAGCCTGCTTCACGCAGTTAGAAGGGCTTTGCACACAATGATATCGCAGGTGCGATGTCGGTGGGGGTCAGATCGAAAGTGACGCACATCCGGCGTCGCTGTCGACATCATAGTGTGTAAAGCCTTTTACATACGAATAATAAGCGCAAAAGCGTCGTTATCGTATGATCGGTGTAGGGTCCGACATTTTCATAATGCCGCTGCTGAGATGGTACGATGTTGTTCGTCGTTCCAGCAGGCAGCACACATCGCTGTGTGTGAAGCCTCTAGAGCGAGCAACATCTCCTACCTGCGTCCCGGCCGGCTATGCGGAAGGAAGGAGGTGGGCGGGATGTTTACGTCCCGCTCATCTCCGCCCCTCCGCTTCTATTGGCTGCCTGCCGTGTGACGTCGCTTTGACGCCGCACAACTCGCCCCCTTAGTAAGGAGGCGGTTCACCGGCCAGAGCGACGTCGCAGGGCAGTTGAGTGCATGTGAAGCTGGCGTAGCGATAATGTTCGCTACGGCAGCAATCACAAGATATCGTACCTGCAATGGGGGCGGGGAATATCGCTGCAGCGTCGGTAACACATTGTTACCGATATCGCAATGTGCAAAGCCCGCCTTAGGCAGCGGGGCAGTAGGCTTTCAATCAGCATGGCATCAGCACTCACGCCCCATCTACACAGAAAAATGGAAAAGAAGGTGCTGCAATGTGAAAGTGACGTCAGCAGAAGCCACTGAATTGCTGGTAGGAAAGGTCTGTGACCACTCTGTGCAGCAGAAAGCAACTCCTGTGTTTCACCGAAAATAAGACAGGGTCTTATATTAATTTTGGCTCCAATAGATGTGTTAGGGCTTATTTTCAGTGGATGTCTTATTTTTCCATGAACAACAATCTACATTTATTCTCGAGCAATAAATTAACATGTACTCAAATATAGTAATGAAAAAAGCCAAACCAAAGCCTTTTTGCTCACCTATCAACAAACCATTCATAGATCATGTCTTCCAGCTCAGGAAATAGTTTGTTGCTGACCAGATTCACACTTGCGCTTCTTAGCATTTCCCTTGTAACTTGTTGACTGAGGTTATCATTCTCTGCTTAGAATTTTGCACCATTCAGAAATCCAACATTTTCTCTTTGCAGTAAACTGAGATTTTTGCCCTGTGAGTCCTCTATGATTCCTTTCTTGTAATTGTCGGAATAGCTATTTCTTTTTGCACTAATGTTGTCTGGAGTTCAAAATACTAGTACAATATATTTATTGTTCATCTGTTTACATATGATACTATGCTGTAGTATATGGTGTATACAGTGCTGGCCAAAAGTATTGGCACCCCTGCAATTCTGTCAGATAATACTCAGTTTCTTCTTGAAAATGATTGCAATCACAAATTCTTTGGTATTATTATCTTCATTTATTTTGCTTGAAATGAAAAAACACAAAAGAGAATGAAACAAAAATCAAATCATTGATCACTTCACACAAAACTCCAAAAATGGGCCAGACAAAAGTATTGGCACCCTTAGCCAAATACTTGGTTGCATAACCTTTAGCCAAAATAACTGCAAACAACCGCTTCCGGTAACCATCAATGAGTTTCTTACAATGCTCTGCTGGAATTTTAGACCATTCTTCTTTGGCAAACTGCTCCAGGTCCCTGAGATTTGAAGGGTGCCTTCTCCAAACTGCCATTTTGAGATCTCTCCACAGGTGTTCTATGGGATTCAGGTCTGGACTCATTGCTGGACACTTTAGTAGTCTCCAGTGCTTTCTCTCAAACCATTTTCTAGTGCTTTTTGAAGTGTGTTTTGGGTTATTGTCCTGCTGGAAGACCCATGACTTCTGAGGGAGACCCAGCTTTCTCACACTGGGCCCTACATTATGCTGCAAAATTTGTTGGTAGTCTTCAGACTTCATAATGCCATGCACACAGTCAAGCAGTCCAGTGCCAGAGGCAGCAAAGCAACCCCAAAACATCAGGGAAGCGCAATTTTTGACTGTAGGGACCGTGTTCTTTTCTTTGAATGCCTCCTTTTTTTTTTTCCTGTAAACTCTATGTTGATGGCTTTTCCCACAAAGCTCTACTTTTGTCTCATCTGACCAGAGAACATTCTTCCAAAACGTTTAGGCTTTCTCAGGTAAGTTTTGGCAAACTCCAGCCTAGCTTTTTTATGTCTCGGGGTAAGAAGTGGGGTCTTCCTGTGTATCCTACCATACAGTCCATTTTCATTCAGACGCTGACGGATAGTACAGGTTGACACTGTTGTACCCTCGGACTGCAGGGTAGCTTGAACTTGTTTGGATGTTAGTCGAGGTTCTTTATCCACCATCCGCACAATCTTGCGTTGAAATCTCTCGCCAATTTTTATTTTCCTTCCACATCTAGGGAGGTTAGCCACAGTGCCATGGGCTTTAAACTTTTTGATGACACTGCGCACCGTAGACACAGGAACTTTCAGGTCTTTGGAGATGGACTTATAGCCTTGAGATTGCTCATGCTTCCTCACAATTTGGATTCTCAAGTCCTCAGACAGTTCTTTGGTCTTCTTTCTTTTCTCCATGCTCAATGTGGTACACACAAGGACACAGGACAGAGGTTGAGTCAACTTTAATCCATGTCAACTGGCTGCAAGTGTGATTTAGTTATTGCCAACACCTGTTAGGTGCCACAGGTAAGTTACAGGTGCTGTTAATTACACAAATTAGAGAAGCATCACATGATTTTTCAAACGGTGCCAATACTTTTGTCCACCCCCTTTTTAAGTTTGGTGTGGAATTATATCCAATTTGCCTTTATGACAATTTTTTTAATTTTTTTTCATTGAAGACAAATTCAATGAAGTTAATAATACTAAAGAATTTGTGATTGCAATCATTTTCAAGAAAAAACTGAGTATTATCTGACAGAATTGCAGGGGTGCCAATACTTTTGGCCAGCACTGTAGATCCTTCACCAAGAAAAGCAGAGACACCTAAAAGAATCACACTCAAAAGACCCCATGAGACACAAAACAATAAACAATAAACAAAACAATAGACTCTCAGACACTTTTCGGGTTGTCCTGCTAGTGTGACACCCTGGACTATCCAGGTCGTCCCAGGTAGTCACACACAACAGCACACCCCCTCCCGGTTAGGTAACACCAGCCAAACCAAAACCATTGTCACCACCCTCCAGGTTTGATGTCCAGGAGGGGCGGAGCCAGGCGGTAAGCTCCACCCACCGATGATTTCATAGGCCTGGAGGCAGGAACCTAAGTAGTCAAGTTCAAGTTGAAGTGCAGAGTAGTTTTGACAGTGAAGGAGGGAGGTTGAGTCCAGAGGCAGACCTGCGCCCAGGCCTGCCATAGACTACTCAGGTGGCTGGGTCGGAGCCCAGTCACCATTGGCAAGGAGGCAGATGGTGGTGGCCGCCTGCAGGAGACCGGGAATATGACCGGTGGAACCATAAGGGACCGGGACAGGGTACCGGCTCGCCGGAACCGAACGGGGGAGCCAACTGGATACCGGAGCACCAGGCAGGGTACTCAGACCCAGCACAAAGCCCTGAACTGAGAGGGCCAAGTCGAATCAACTGATTGCGGGCTGGACTCAAGGACCTACCCCACACAAGTCCCTTTAGAAGACAACAGCCCAACCATACCGGGTAACGCCACCGCCAAGGCATAGAGACCCAAAGGGCCAGCGTCTGTGGGCAAATGGGCTCCTCCAGCATATACCAGTCGGGGAGCGGACTACCGGTGTCTAGGCACAGGAGTCAAAACATTTACACACAGAGGTGCAGGAGAAAGGTGGAAACCACCAACCTATTCTGGGAGAAGCTGCAGCCGGCTGCGGGCCCCGTTCATCACTCCGTTTGATTTACCAGTGACCCCAGTGTCTTGTGTCAGAGTGAGTACACCAGTGCCATCAGGCACCGCACCGCACTGCACCGCAACACTTCACCCTGCACCCCGGGCCTCGACTACCGGGCCCCGGGACCAACAACCCCTACCCACGGAGAGGTCAACACCTACCTGCGCCATTACACCGCTCTCGGGATCACCTTCACCGCAGCGGTGGTGTCCACAATCACCACAACCCGTGGGTGGCGTCACGAACTGTCATTCCAAATCAAACACCCAAATCCCCGCGTGTAGCGCCAACTCCCTTGCAGAGCGACGTGACCCCCGGGTCCGTGAGAGGCTCGAGCCACCACCCGCAGTACGAGCACGGATCCGAGTGGCTCGGCGGTCGCAGCTGAGCCCGCGGGGAGGTACACTAGTGTTATCATGTGACAGGCAAATTATGTGCCATCAGGTTTCTTGGTATTCCAGCTGCTCTCTTGTGCATTCCACTGCAGCCAAGTATAGTGGTTGGCTCCCCCTGGTGAATAGAAGCAGCCACAACACTCTAAAACTCCCACTCGACTTGGGAGTAGAGTGACACTAGTGAGACTACTCAATCTGTGTGTGAGATCCTGGAACTTGCGAATGTGGTGCCCCTGAGGCTTCAGTCACCACAGGGTACTGCATCTCACTTAAGGTGCAGTACATATCCCGGGTAATGAAGAGGTTAATCGCTGGTGTTTAGCACTTATACAACATTCACACAAACACCCAGTTTTTGAGCCAGTCAATTACACAACTCAGGAAGTCAGCTAGCCTGGGAAATTCCCAGTTACCAGGGCAATGGCCTGGGAGGTGGGGCAGCACTGGGGAATTATAGAACACACAGGAAAATCACTTCAGAATAGTCTGGGACACAGAACAACAAGGTCGCTGCAGAGAGTGCTTAAGAGCTTCTCCAGTTAGGACCGGCCCATCTGGAAAAGGCAGGAGATGACCGGATGAGCTGGAGAGACAGAGGAGAAACACGGTTGCTGAGGGGAGAGCTTCATTGCTCCTCGGCACCGGCGCAGAGCAGGGTGCAGAGCCCTAGGGTGGAACATACTCCATGTTGGACTACCAGAATCTGCAGGACAGGGGGATTGTACATCCTTCTGGCCACCACCAATTTCCAGAGCACAGTGGCACATAGGGCCCGGGCTTGAGATTACAGTCAGGCCCCACAGCGGACCCGCATCACCTGCATACGGGACAATAGCTAAGTTACAAGAACCAGGGTCCCCAAGTAGCTTCAGGCCACAGGGATCCAACATCAAGCACAAGGAGGAAGGTCTCTCAGTTCACAGCACCGGCGTTGGCCTTGAACTTACCCGGGATCGGCTGGGGCCCATCATGGCGGAGACCAGTACCCTGAGTGCAGTACCAGAACTGTGAGTAAATACAACTTGACCCACACCTGCTGCCTCAGTCTGTCATTGACGGCGCCGGCACCCCGTGCTCCGGCATCAGCGGCCGACTATCATCCTCATCATCTTTCCCGGGGCCCGTTCCACCTGTGGGGAGCAGAACCATCTTTGCTGCTATAATCATCTGCCCCGAAGGACAGCGACAACAGCGGCGGCTAATCCCTGGCCATGTACCACAGGTGGCGTCACAAGACAAACCTCCATCATCATACCCCTCACTTTTATTGTATGCCTTGGGGCCACAAAGCCGGGCAGGGCCACCCATGACATCCCCAAACCCGACATCACCGGCCCGGCGACGAGTAACAAACTTAACCCCTTGCCCGTGGGTGCTACACGTACCCTTATTGTCTTGGGACTCGTGGGGTCTTTTGAGCACTATTCTTTTGGAGTTTCTTGGTTTCCTTGTTGAAGTTTATCTGCCCTGCTGTATTCTATTGCCAATTGATTTGACATTTCTACATGCATACGCAGATGAGCAAAAGGGTAACAATGTTTTGAACTTTTGACTTTCAGGCTCCATATCTCACTATCCACTACAGTTTTGTGCATGAGACTACCTTCATTTTATAGACAATCATGTTAACTATCTTATGCATACATTTGAATGTCAACTATTCAGCATGTGATTAGTTATGCTGAGTCTTGTAATGTCACTCCATTGTTAATGTTTTGCTTCTTAAAATGTACATTTTTATTATTTTGTAAATCCATCTTTGGCTTTTAACACACCCGGAATCTTTTTGGACATGCTCTGTATCAGATTCAACCATGTTTCGACCTAAATCTGATCCCAGGTCTCTTCTACATGCTCCCAATGTTGGTAAATACTGGTTGACTCACTTGGGTATGTACACAGATTTTTTTTTCACATCTACCCACAAGTGTTCGATTGAGTTGAGGTCTGAGGACTATGGGATCCAATCCAGCACTTCTTATTCACTGTCATTGAACCATTTCTTTGCCAGTCTCAATGTATACTTTGGGTCACTGTCCTGATTAAACACTATGTTCTTTTCATGACCAGAGTACTCGAGTGTATGATGTACATCATCTTGTAGGATACTCACATATACAGTCATATGAAAAGGTTTGGGCACCCCTATTAATGTTAAATTTGTTTCTTTATAACAATTTGGGCTTTTGCAACAGCTATTTCAGTTTCATATATCTAATAACTGATGGACTGAGTAATATTTCTGGATTGAAATGAGGTTTATTGTACTAACAGAAAATGTGCAATCCGCATTTCAACAAAATTTGACCGGTGCAAAAGTATGGGCACCCTTATCAATTTCTTGATTTGAACACTCCTAACTTCTTTTTACTGACTTACTAAAGCATTAAATTGGCTTTGTAACCTCATAGAGCTTTGAACTTCATAGGCAGATGTATCCAATCATGAGAAAAGGTATTTAAGGTGGCCACTTGCAAGTTGTTCTCCTATTTGAATCTCCTATGAAGAGTGGCATCATGGGCTCCTCAAAACAACTCTCAAATGATCTGAAAACAAAGATTATTCAACATAGTTGTTCAGGGGAAGGATACAAAAAATTGTCTCAGAGATTTAAACTGTCAGTTTCCACTGTGAGGAACATAGTAAGGAAATGGAAGAACACAGGTACAGTTCTTGTTAACCCAGAAGTGGAAGGCCAAGAAAAATATCAGAAAAGCAGAGAAGAATGGTAAGAACAGTCAAGAACAATCCACAGACCACCTCCAAAGACCTACAGCATCATCTTGCTGCAGATGGTGTCAATGTGCATCGGTCAACAATACAGCGCACTTTGCACAAGGAGAAGCTGTATGGGAGAGTGATGCGAAAGAAGCCGTTTCTGCAAGCACGCCACAAACAGAGTCGCCTGAAGTATGTAAAAGCACATTTGGACAAGCCAGTTACATTTTGGAAGAAGGTCCTGTGGACTGATGAAACAAAGATTGAGTTGTTTGATCATACAAAAAGGCGTTATGCATGGAGGCAAAAAAACGCGGCATTCCAAGAAAAGCACTTGCTACCCACAGTAAAATTTGGTGGAGGTTCCATCATGCTTTGGGGCTGTGTGGCCAATGCCAGCACCGGGAATCTTGTTAAAGTTGAGGGTCGCATGGATTCAACTCAGTATCAGCAGATTCTTGACAATAATGTGCAAGAATCAGTGACGAAGTTGAAGTTACGCAGGGGATGGATATTTCAGCAAGACAATGATCCAAACACCGCTCCAAATCTACTCAGGCATTCATGCAGAGGAACAATTACAATGTTCTGGAATGGCTATCCCAGTCCCCAGACCTGAATATCATTGAAAATCTGTGGGATGACTTGAAGCGTGCTGTCCATGCTCGGCGACCATCAAACTTAACTGAACTGTAATTGTTTTGTAAACAGGAATGGTCAAATATACCTTCATCCAGGATCCAGGAACTCATTAAAAGCTACAGGAAGCGACTAGAGGCTGTTATTTTTGCAAAAGGAGGATCTACAAAATATTAATGTCACTTTTATGTTGACGTGCCCATACTTTTGCACCGGTCAAATTTTGTTTAAATGCGGATTGCACATTTTCTGTTAGTACAATAAACCTCATTTCAATCCAGAAATATTACTCAGTCCATCAGTTATTAGATATATGAAACTGAAATAGCTGTTGCAAAAACCCAAATTGTTATAAAGAAAAAAGGTTAACATTAATAGGGGTGCCCAAACTTTTTCATATGACTGTAGCTCAGCATTGAGACACCATCGATACTGCTCAAGTATCGAACACCTTTGGCTGTGAAACAACCCCAAATCATCAGGCTTGTTCAACCAAACTTGATAGTTCCTTCAATGTCTTAATCTGTTAACCCCGTTTTCCCTTGTTTCTTCCAGACCATTGGCACCAATCAGAGCCTATTCTATTCACTTCCACCTCAGCACTCCAAATCACCCGTTTCCAATCTCATACTGTCTGCTTTTCATACTTTCTTGAAAACTCGAGCCAACGCTTCTTATGACAGAATTGAAGTTGAAGCTTCATCACCTTTTTTCGGTCTACCATTCCAGACTATAATGTGCATCTCAAGGTGCTTGCATTGACATATATGATATCACTATTATGAAGCATACGAGACATCTTTACTGCTGTATTTGTTGCTCCAGAACTGATAGACCTTGTGATAAGCTGACTTGTTGATTCCAATCTTTTGCCTGGACGTCAACCTGTTGACTTTTGAATGGATGGACGGACTTCATTTCGTATTCTTTCAAATGTCATGGCAATTACATGATGCAGTTTGGCAATTTTCTTGGCCAAGACACCGCTGTTGATGGACTGGATCATGCTATTTATCATTTCTTGGTAAATCTTCTACATAGCTGCTCCTCAATTGAAACCTGCAACATTACACTTGAGAATCAACCTAATAACACACTGAGCTATTAGGGAATGTAAGAACAGATTGTAATTTTATCACCACCGGAGCAAAACAGTAACACTGCAGTGACATTACAAGAATCTGCATAACTAATCATATACTAAAGAGTTGCAAGTCAAATTTGAGCATGAGATAACCAAGATGATGGTCTTGAAAATGAAGGTAGTCTCAAGTTTGAAGCTCTTGTGGATGGTGAGCTATGGAGCCTGAATGTCAAAAGTTCATAACATTGTTACCATTTTGCTCTTTTGTTCATCAGTAGAGATGAGCGAACCGGCCGTGGTTCGGCTCGAGTTCGGTTCGTCGAACGGAGGTCTCGTTCGAGTTCAGTTCGGCGAACGTTCGGCGAACCGAACTCGAACCAATAGGAAATACTGGGAGGCAATCACAAACACATAAAAACGCATTATAAATGTACACATACAGTTAATAAACATTGCCATAACACTTACTGGTCCCCGCGATCCCTCCTGCACTCTGCCTCCTGCCGCTATTCCATCCGATGATTGCTAAATCCTCCCAGTGACCAGCACTGCCAGCAGTGATGCAGGACCTATCGTGACGTCAAAATAGCCATGTGACCAGTCACGTGGCTATTATCTCATTGGCTACAGACTGGTCACATGGCTTTGACGTCATGTCCTGTCCTAGGTCCTGTCATTGCACTCTCCGGTACACGGTGCACATTTGTGTATCGCCGTGTACCGGCGACATGCTCTAGCACACGGTCGACTCCCTGTTCCCTTAGGGACCGGCTGACACAGCCGGTCATTAATGGAGATCACCGTTGCCATAGCAACGCAGTTAGCGGTGATGTCACCGCTAACCGTGGCTTCGGGAATTACATGATCGGAGCACCGTTGCTATGGTAACGCGTCTGTCAGCGTTACCGCTGTTACCGCTAACAGCCAGCAGCACTGATCACTCACGGAGTGAAGGCTGCACGCTGCTTTCCGTGCAGCCTTCACGGAGTGAAGGCTGCACGGGAAGCAGCGTCTTCCCCTATGCAGCAGTGATGGAGCAGAGCTGCATTTGTTGAACGAGAAAGACAGAAGACCATGGATCATGGAGGGCTGACAGGGGGTAATAAAGATGGAGTCTCTAATGTGTCTGTGTATTTATTTCTATTAAAGTATTTTTTCTCTGTGTGATGTCTTTTTTTTAACAATTTATTGGAGATTCTTAATGGCCGGGTCAAACGTGCCTGACATTAAGAATCTCTGGCTTAATACTAGCTAGTAAAACAAAGCTAGTATTAACTCATTATTACCCAACAAGCCACCCGGCTTAAGGGCTGTTGGAAGAGTTGGATACAGCGCCAGATGATGGCGCTTCTATCAAAGCGCCATTTTCTGGGGCGGCTGCGGACTGCAATTCGCAGCAGAGGCGCCCAGAAACCTTGGGCTAACCTGTGCTGCGGATTCCAATCCCCAGCTGCCTAGTTGTACCTGGCTGGACACAAAAATGGGGCGAAGCCCACGTCATTTGTTTTTTAATTATTTCATGAAATAAGTGAAATAATTAAAAAAACGGGCTTCCCTATATTTTTGGTTCCCAGCCGGGTACAAATAGGCAACTGGGGGTTGGAGGCAGCCCGTGGCTGCCTGCTGTACCTGGCTAGCATACAAAAATATGGCGAAGTCCACGTCATTTTTTTGGTGGGCAAAAAAACTTCTGCATACAGTCCTGGATGGAGTATGCTGAGCCTTGTACTTCTGCAGCTGTTGTCTGCTTTTCTCCATACAGACAGACAGCAGCTGCAGAACTACAAGGCTCAGCATACTCCATCCAGGACTGTATGCAGAAGTTTTTTGCCCCCTGAAAAAATTATGTGGGCTTCGCCATATTTTTGTATGCTAGCCAGGTACAGTAGGCAGGTACGGCTGCCCCTAACCCCCAGTTGCCTATTTGTACCCGGCTGGGAACCAAAAATAAAGGGAAGCACTTTTTTTATTATTTCATGAAATTCATGAAATAATTAGAAAACAAATGACGTAGGCTTCGCCCCATTTTTGTGTCCAGCCAGGTACAACTAGGCAGCTGGGGATTGGAATCCGCAGCACAGGTTGGCCTGAGCTTTCTGAGCCCCACTGCTGCGAATTGCAGTCTGCAGCCGCCTCAGAAAATGGCCCTTTCATAGAAGCGCCATCTTCTGGCGCTGTATCCAACTCTTCCAGCACCTGCCTGCTATACCTGGCTAGCATACAAAAATATGGCGAAGCTCACGTCCTTTTTTGTAGTTTTTTGGCAAAAAAAAAAAAAAATGCTTCTCTGGATTTTCCATTGCCAGTGAAGGTAACACCAAGCAGTGGGGGTTAGCAGCCAGTAGCTGCTTGGATTACCCTTAGCTAGCAATACAAAAAATGCAGCGGGAGCCCATATATATTTTTTTAATTATTTATTTAAATAACTAAAAACAAAATGGGCTTCACTGTATTTTGATTGCTGGACATCACAGTGCTGTAAAAATAAATCTTTAAAAAAAATGACGTAGCGCTCCGCGGTATTTTTGATTCTCAGCGCAGATAAAGCAGACAGCTATGGGTTGCCACCCCCATCTGCCTGCCGTTACCTTGGTTGGCAATCAAAATACAGGGAAGCCCATTATTTTTTTCTATTTAAAAAATAGTTAAAAAAAATGACGTTGGTTCCCCCCATTTTTGATAGCCAGCTAGGGTAAAGCAGACGGCTGTAGCCTGAAAACCACAGCTGGCAGCTTTACCGTGGTTGGGGATCCAATGTGGAGGTCCCCCCAGGCTCTTTTTTTATAATTATTTTATAAATATTAATAATTACACAAAAAAAGTAGGGTCCCCCCCAAATTGGATCACCAGCCAAGGTAAAGCAGACAGCTGTGGTCTGGTATTCTCAGGGTGGGAAGGTCCATAGTTATTGGGCCTTCACAGCCTAAAAATAGCAGGACGCATGCACCCCAGACGTGGCACATCCACTAGATGCGCCAATCCTGGCGCTTCACCCCAGCTCATCCCGTGCCCTGGTGCAGTGGCAAACAGGGTAATAAATCGGGTTGATACTAGCTGTAAAGTCACCTGAGATCAAGCCCAGCAGTTTGTGATGTCATGGCGTCTATTAGATACCCAACATCATAAACTGTCAGTACTAACAAAAAAAAATCGACAAAAGAAATTTATTTGAAAAAACAGTCCCCAAAACATTTCCTCTTTCACCAATTTATTGTAAGAAAAAAAATAAAGGGGTCACACGACGACTCTGGACCGTCTAGAATATGGGGGGGAGACACTCAGGGAACGTATCCCCCATTTTCTAGGAGTGCAGACCCTTCATGTGAGGATTGTGGGTGCAATGAATCTGCACTCACTCTCCCCAGGTCCACAGCAGCAGAGTCCATGTCGTAATGGTTGCTACCAAAGCTGCAATGCCCTGCTCATGAGGTAAGGGCATGCCTAATCCGGAGAACTATTCTATATTTCCAAATATTGGTATTTGCTGATATTATTGCTATTCCACCTACTATATATTGGGGATAGGATCTTGGAGATGGAATACCCCTTTAAGTCCAGTTATCCAGCTGAATTAATACTTAACAACAGAGCTCGCTATTTAGATGTGTTTTCTTGTGGCGTATAACGGACTCTCATGTTTAGTAGTCGTTCAGCAGGGAAACTATAAAAGCAAATCCCTCCATTTGGAAATGTAGTATATAGCTCTCCTGATCAATTATGTTCCTTACCTCATGAGCAGGGCATTGCAGTAATAATAATAATTTATTCATTTATATAGCGTTATTAATTCCATAGCGCTGTATGTCTTTGGAGTGTGGGAGGAAACCGGAGTACCCAGAGGAAACCCACGCAAACACGGGGAGAACATACAAACTCCTTGCAGATGGTGTCCTTGGTGAGAATTGAACCCAGGACCTCAGCGCTGCAAGACTGCAGTGCTAACCACTGAGCCACCGTGCCGCCCATTTAGCTTACAGATGCATAACCACCACTCACTGTGTCTGAACACAGGAAGCTGAGCTGACAGCCGCTCTGTGCATGCGGAGCGTCTATTGTGAAGGAGAGGGCCGTGGGGGGATCAACGCTGCACAGGTACCGTGGGACACCGGGGAACACTGGTGGGGTTATAGGGGGTGACCTGGCAGGGCCTGGGGAGGAGTTTTCTGTTGCATGTGTCATGGCACATGCGACAGAAATCAGAGGAGTAGGGTGAATGCGGCCGGCGCGCTGCTGTGCGCGCGGCCATCTTGGATTTCTGGGAGGGCATCAGGGGGGGCACTTTGGCGACACTGGGGGACCGGTGGGGACCGGGGAGGAGATTTATCATGTTTGTTCATGCCAGATGGGAGATAAATAATTTTTTACCGGCGCTGTCATTTAATGTAACGTGATCATCGGTGTACGGTGTATACCTGTGATCACGTGAGCGGGGACCGGAAAAACCGTCCTGAATCATGATCTCCAGGGTCTCAGCTAGCCCTGAAACCCCGGAGATTTTCTGACGCTGGGGGGCGTTATTCACTTATTTCTGCCTGCTGTTTATAAACGGCAGATCAGAATAAGGCTACATTAACACAACCGATCCATTTTTGCGGTCTGCAAAAAACAGTCCGTTTTTTTTTCACGGGTGCATCCGTGTGGCATCCGTTTCCGTTCCGTAGACGGTCCGTATGTCATCTGTTTGTCATCCATTTGCCTTCCGTTTTTTTTGTGTACTGCAAAAAAACTGAAGGAGGGAAAATACATAAATTTACCCAGGATCCATAGCTTCATCCTACATGAGGGGGTCACATGTTCACTCCAGTGCCATTTTCTACTGCTTTTCACAGCATAGAGCGCTCTGGTGATTTTCTTGTGCTTGTAAACTTCATATCAGTCTTTTCTGTCATTATAATGGCAGAAAGACACATAATGTCCCACTCTCCTGCATTTTGTAATTTTGCACCCTCTGGTGCCTTTCATGTGGCACTAAGGGGTGCTTAGCTTTGTATTTAGCCAAAAAAATGAAAAAAAAAGTGACATAGGGTTCCCCCTATTTTTGTAGCCAGCTAGGGTAAAGCAGACGGCTGCAGCCTGCAGACCACAGCTGACAGCCTCACCTTGGCTGGTAATCCAAAACTGAGGGCACCCCACGCTGTTATTTTAAATTAAATAAATAATTAAAAAAAAAAACACGTAGGGGTCCCCCCAAAATTGGATCACTAGCCAAGGTAAAGCAGACAGCTGGGGTCTGATATTCTCAGACTAGGGAGGTCCATGGTTATTGGACTCTCCCCAGCCTAAAAATAGCAGGCCGCAGCCGCCCCAGAAGTGGCGCATCCATTAGATGTGCCAATCCTGGTGCTTCGCCCCAGCTCATCCCGTGCCCTGGTGCGGTGGCAAACGGGGTAATATATGGGGTTAATACCAGATGTGTAATGTCACCTGGCATCAAGCCCTGGGGTTGGTGAGGTCAGGCGTCTATCAGATACCCGACATCACCAACCCAGTCAGTAATAAAAAAAAATAGACGACAAACACATTTTTATTTGAAAAAACACTCCCCAATACATTCCCTCTTTAACCAATTTATTAGAAAGAAAAACAAATCCAGGTCTGGTGTAATCCAAGGGGTTGCCATGACGATCCACACTGTCCCAGTCAATGAAGAGCAGGATGTTCCCCATTGGCTGGGAGAGCAGTGCAGTGACCTGAGCTAACATCAATGGGTCAGCCCAGGTCACTGCAGGGGATGACAAGTGCTGCTGTCAGCGAGGTACATTACCTGCGCTGATCTCCTGCACTGCTGACAGCACCTGTCACTGAGTTCAATGACCGCCGCCTTCACAGCCAAGTATCGCGAGCGGCCCGTGACGTCACCGCTAGTCAGTCTCGGGTCGGAAGCGAGAGAAGGTGATGTGACAAGCGGCGGCCATGGAGGACAGTGACAGCGCTGAGGTCGGGACTTCATCACCGCAGGTAAGCCGAGCGGGACCATGTGTGCAGAGTGCAGGTGGGCGTAGCCATGTGTGCTGGCGGTGGAGTGCGAAGTGGGTGGCGCTGAGGACGTCAGTATCGTGGACTGCTTGGCTGGGGACAGGTGTGTGTGTGTGTGTGTGCGCCGCGTGCAGGAGGGGGCGGAGTGAGCTGAGCGGGGAAGTGTGGGCTTCCTGCACGTAACTAGGATAAACATCGGGTTACTAACCAAAGCGCTTTGCTTGGATACCCGATGTTTATCTTGGTTACCAGCTTCTGGCAGGCTGCCAGCGATGGCTCCTGCACACTGTAGCTGTAAAAAGCCCTGCTTTTTGCTGCTAGAACCGTTCTCGAACGTATCTAGAACTATCGAGCTTTAGCAAAAAGCTCGAGTTCTAGTTCGATCTAGAACAGCCCCCAAAATCACTCGAGCCGCGAACTGGAGAACCGCGAACCGCGCTCAACTCTATTCATCAGTGTAGCTGCCTTGACACTATTTCAACTGACTTTTTTATGAATTGTAACTAGGGTTTGTGGAGTAGGTCTTATATTTCAAGCAGCCTCAAAAATACTGAAAAATTATGCTAGGGCTTATTTTCAGGGTATTTTCAGGGAACCTGGCAGGGAAAAACATCCTAGAAACTATTGTTTTAGGCGACTGGCCACAGACCATTGCCCTCTAATATGAAGGCGACCTTACTTGAAGTTTTCATGCAATATTCTTTTTTTATTTTTGTTGAACTGATAAGCCAACAATTTTCTTTAAAAGAATATTCTCAGTTTGTTAATTACGCTATCATTGAACAGGTATAAAAGACAGTGAAAGCCATTACAAATAAATATTTGTATGGCTGTGTCTGCTTATGATTCCTCACAAATTCATCATTAGTTGGTCATCCAACAACTTACTTCTATCTAATGTATATGCCTCCTTTTAAGGCTGCTCAAGCGATCTCGTTGGGGTCACGGAGTTTGTGACGGTTTGTAAGTAGTGTGACGGTTCCTCGCGATGTTGTGTGCTAGGGGCAGTGATTTGCCCATGTCGCACAAACGATGGGGGCGTGTACCCAGGCTAGCAATATCGGTCACGATATCGCAGCGTGTAAAGCGGCCTTTAGTCACGTTCACATAGCAGAATTTGGATAAATATTCTACATCAGTTTTTATAAGCCAAGACTAAAGGCCACTTTACACGCAACGACATCGCTAACGAGATGTCGTTGGGGTCACGGAATTTGTGACGCACATCCGGCCTTGTTAGCGACGTTGTTGCGTGTGACATGTACGAACGACTGCTAACGATCAAAAATACTCACATTATCGTTGATCGTTGACATGTCATTCTAATCCCAAATATCGTTGCTGCTTTTGGATGCAGGTTGTTCGTCGTTCCTGAGGCAGCACACATCGCAACGTGTGACACCCCAGGAACGATGAACAACACCGTACCTGCGTCCTCCGGCAACAAAGTGGGCGTGTCTTTCCTTCGGCTCGTCTCCGCCCCTCTGCTTCTATTGGCCGCCTGCCGTGTGACGTCGCTGTGACGCTGCACGAACCGCCCCCTTAGAAAAGAGGCAGTTTGCTGGCCACAGCGATGTCGCTAGGCAGGTAAGAATGTATGACGGGTGTGGAGACACGGGGCTCAGTGGGCGCTCTCGTCCACTAAAACCCGCCGCCTTTAGAAAGACAGCGTGGCTCAGGGCTCATCCCAACTGAACGCCGGCCTCCCTAACCGTGGGCGTAACACTACTCAGACAACACAGGGTGAGGGAATCACAATAATTAGACTTTATTGGATCCCCAAAATATTAACGGCACATAACGCATAACCAGCAAAACACACAAATGTAACAGGCAACAGAGTCTCACCCTTCCGCTGGCTCACCAGGGATTAGAATGTCCATGCCTCACAGGTTCCAAGCTGTCTGAGGTCTGCAAAGTCTGTAACAGGTGACTGAACTGTCCCAACCTGCGTGTCCTCCTTAGGTAGTCCTGGTTTGATGTTACAATCCTGGCAGCCGGAGTCGAAATCCCTAGGCTGTGGATATGGTCTCCAACCGGATCCGGGGTCCCTAGATTGAAGCCATAAGGTGTCCTGATCCTCCAGTCAGCTCCAAAGAGCTTAGACTGAATCCATCAACCATCATCAACCCCTGGTGGCTTAAAGAAGTCCTTTTTATAGCCACAACCTTCCACTTGGGTACACTGTGTCCTCATCGATTGGTTGGACAAGATTGCTTCTCCCATTGGAGGAATTTCAAGCTGCATGGACAATGTTCATTTAAATGATATGGGTAGAAAGCCTGAGGGTGTACATGTAAACTGGGAGTCACCGTCTAGACAATGGCTACTAAGGTAATTACATTATCAATACACAACTACAATACAATGGTTACTGGAAATGTCTGGAGAACAATACGTTTGGCTTCCAGTGGCCAACACAATTACATTGAGTCAACAAGAGTCTTGTAAAAACAATGAGGGACTTCTCCCCCGTCTATAGACAATCTATCCTGCTGTCTGGCTGGATTTTAAGAAACTTTAACCCATGTCGTCACATTCCTCCCCCTTCTTAATATTAGCCAGACATGATAGGCTTCCGATCATCCTTCTCCTCTTGTCGGGAAAGCCCATCCGCATTTCCATGGTTCTTGCCTTGTTTATGGGAGATGGAAAAATTGTAAGATTGTAATGCCAGACTCCACCTGAGCAAGCGTCCGTTGTCCCCGGCAGTGCGATTTAGCCAACTCAATGGATTGTGGTCAGTGAGGACTGTGAACTCATTGCCATAGAGGTAGGGCTGCAATTTTTTTAGGGCCCAGACTATGGCCAGGCATTCTTTTTCTATGGTGGCATAAGCCCTCTCTCGGTCTAACAGTTTCCGGGAGAGGTAAGCTATCGGATGTTCCTCACCGTTGTCCCCCACTTGGCTAAGTACAGCTCCTAGTCCTGTGTCCGATGCGTCTGTTTGGACAATGAATCTGCGACGGAAGTCAGGAGCAGTCAAGACTGGGCTTTGGGCTAGCCGGTCTTTCAATTGGAGGAACGCAGTTTCACATTCTGGGGTCCAGATAAGGTTACGGGCATATCTTTTGGTTGTGAGGTCAGTGAGCGGTTTTGCTATGGTACTGTAATTGGGGATAAACTTTCGATAGTAGTTTGCGGTTCCTAGAAATGCACGGACCTGTTTTTGATTGACCGGGCGTGGCCACTGGATAATGGCTTCTACTTTTGCAGGTTCGGGACGAATGCACCCACTTCCCACCCGATGTCCCAGGTATAGCACTTCGGCCATCCCCATTTGGCATTTGTCAGGTCGGATGGTGAGCTGGGCTTTGGCTACCCTCTGCAGCACCTGGGACACATGCTGAAGATGCTCTTCCCAAGTGTCGCTGAAGATAGCGATGTCATCCAAATAGGCCTGGGCATACCCCTGACATCCCTCTAGTAAATGGTCTACCATCCTCTGGAAGGTGGCTGGGGCATTTTTCATCCCAAAAGGCATGCTGGTAAACTCAAAGAGGCCAAAAGGGGTTATGAAGGCCGATTTCTCTTGAGCGTCTTTTGTGAGTGGGATCTGCCAGTATCCCTTGCTCAAATCGAGGGTAGATATAAACCGAGACCCCCCTAACCTATCTAGTAGTTCATCCACCCGGGGCATGGGGTAAGCATCTGTAATCGTGACCTCATTGAGCCGTCTATAGTCCACACAGAAACGAGTACTCTTGTCCTTTTTTGGCACCAATACCACACTGGCAGCCCATGGGCTATGGGAGGGGACTATGACTCCCATATTTAACATGTCATCCACCTCGGCCTTCATCATTGCCAACACAGGAGGGGTCACCCGGTAGGCGGGTTGTCTTAGTGGGGTGGCTGCCCCTGTATTGACATGATGCTGGACCAGGGGGGTTCTACCAGGCTGACTTGTGAACAGGGTTTCATATGTTCCGAGTATGTCTGATATCTGTCGCTTCTGTGATGGACAAAGCTGCTCCCCTAGTGATACATCTTTTACCCCCATTTCCCTTTTGGAGTCCACTAATAGGTCTGGGATCTGGTCCAACTCTGGATCATCTAACTCTGGACAGCAAACTGCTAAATTGGTGACTTCTCGTTCCTCATAAGCTTTTAGCCTGTTGATGTGGTAGGTACGCTCACGAACACCTGCTCGATCCAGGGCCACGGTGTAGTCAGTATTGCCACATTTCTTGGTAATGGTGAATGGACCCGCCCACATGGCTTGCAGCTTGTTTTTCCGCACCGGTACTAGTACTAGGACCTTCTGTCCACAGGCAAATTCTCGGGGCCGGGCAGTGCGGTCGTAACATCGTTTTTGCCTTTCCTGAGCCACTTCTAAATTCCCATGGGCTAACGCCATGAGGTGCCTCATCCTTTCCCTAAACTTTTGAACATAGTCCAGTATGGGAACCTCTTCTGTGGGGAAGGTGCCCTCCCAACTCTCTCGTACCAGCTCTAGGGGCCCTCGTACTTTTCGGCCGTACAGCAATTCAAAGGGAGAGAACCCAGTGGAGTCCTGCGGCACCTCCCGGTAAGCAAAAAGGAGCTGCTGCAAGTTTTTCTCCCAGTCCCCCCCCTCGGACTCCACATATCGGCTAATGAGCTGTTTGAGCGTTTTGTTGAAGCGCTCACACAATCCATTTGTTTCAGGATGGTAGGGGGTTGTGCGCATGGGGCGGACTCCATGTTTTTCCCACAGGGTGTGAATCAGTTCACTTTGGAACTGTGCCCCCTGGTCAGTCAATACTTCCTGTGGAAACCCTACCCGGCTAAAGATGTCCAGTAGAGCTTGAGCCACGTGCTCTGCATCTATGGAGGTTAAGGCAACGGCTTCTGGGTAACGGGTGGCAAAGTCTACCAGGGTGAGGATGAATCTTTTTCCACTGCGGCTGGGGATGGCTAAGGGGCCTACTATATCAATGGCAACTCTCTGGAATGGTTCTCCTATCAAGGGCATGGGTTGAAGTGGGGCACGGCATGGGGCTCCCCCCATACGCTGACACACTGGGCAAGAGGCTCTGTATTTTTGCACTTCTTGAGTGACCCTTGGCCAGAAAAAACTACGCAGCAGGCGGGCCCGAGTCTTTTTGGTCCCCATGTGCCCAGCCGCAGGAACATCATGAGCTAAACGCAACAGTTGGGGTCGGTATGGCTGGGGTACCACAAGCTGATGTACACGGGTCCAGGGTTTTTCTGGGCAGGATGCGGGCTTCTCCCGATATAAGAGGCCTTTTTCCCATCTATATACCTCCCCTATGGCCTGCTGGGTATGCTTATGTGCCTCCCTGGTTGTTGAGCCCTGGACGGTGTCCGAAAACACCAGTCCACTGCAGCTCCCCTGGGTAAACCAGGCTGAGTAGTATCCCACTGCTGCCACCAATTGTGGAGACACGGGGCTCAGTGGGCGCTCTCGTCCACTAAAACCCGCCGCCTTTAGAAAGACAGCGTGGCTCAGGGCTCATCCCAACTGAACGCCGGCCTCCCTAACCGTGGGCGTAACACTACTCAGACAACACAGGGTGAGGGAACCACAATAATTAGACTTTATTGGATCCCCAAAATATTAACGGCACATAACGCATAACCAGCAAAACACACAAATGTAACAGGCAACAGAGTCTCACCCTTCCGCTGGCTCACCAGGGATTAGAATGTCCATGCCTCACAGGTTCCAAGCTGTCTGAGGTCTGCAAAGTCTGTAACAGGTGACTGAACTGTCCCAACCTGCGTGTCCTCCTTAGGTAGTCCTGGTTTGATGTTACAATCCTGGCAGCCGGAGTCGAAATCCCTAGGCTGTGGATATGGTCTCCAACCGGATCCGGGGTCCCTAGATTGAAGCCATAAGGTGTCCTGATCCTCCAGTCAGCTCCAAAGAGCTTAGACTGAATCCATCAACCATCATCAACCCCTGGTGGCTTAAAGAAGTCCTTTTTATAGCCACAACCTTCCACTTGGGTACACTGTGTCCTCATCGATTGGTTGGACAAGATTGCTTCTCCCATTGGAGGAATTTCAAGCTGCATGGACAATGTTCATTTAAATGATATGGGTAGAAAGCCTGAGGGTGTACATGTAAACTGGGAGTCACCGTCTAGACAATGGCTACTAAGGTAATTACATTATCAATACACAACTACAATACAATGGTTACTGGAAGTGTCTGGAGAACAATACGTTTGGCTTCCAGTGGCCAACACAATTACATTGAGTCAACAAGAGTCTTGTAAAAACAATGAGGGACTTCTCCCCCGTCTATAGACAATCTATCCTGCTGTCTGGCTGGATTTTAAGAAACTTTAACCCATGTCGTCACAACGGGGACTAACGATATTGTGCGCCATGGGTAGCGATTTGCCCGTGACGACGCACAAACGACTAGGGCGGGTGCGATTGGCAGCGACATCGCTAGCGATGTCGCTGTGTGTAAAGTGGCCTTAAGTCAAATATGCAGAAGAACAAGTGTTTCCATTACAATTTCTAGATAGTTATTCCACTTCTGGTTTTGGCTTACAAATACCAAAGTGAAATACTGACAAAAAACTGACATGGGATGGTGACTTTAATGGGGTTGTCCAGGCTTTGCACAAAAGTCTGCAGTCATTCATGTGACTGCAGACTTGTGAATCATCACATCACGTGCAGTGTGTGCTTGGAAAATTCTCTGGTACCGGCCGCGATCCTGAGAACTCATGTGATTGCAAGTAATATGCAAACCCCTAGCATATCACATACTTGCAGTCACATGACCCCTTGGTCTCACCACAGGCACAGGAGAATCCTTACAGTGTGCGCTATGCACAATGTGAGGATTCACAAGTCTGTAGTCACATAAAGTGACTGCAATCTTTTGTGAAAAGCCTGGACCTCCCCTTTAATGTAACAGAATATTGAAAATCTACATGATTAAATGTCAATATGATAATTGAACACTACCGTTAATAGTAACCTATGCTATAGTATAGGAAGTACTGTACTGTATTTTATGTATCATATTTACTTCCTAAGCCATACAATGCATTTTTGCTTGTGAAATCACTGTGTATCTGCAGACGTTTTGGCTTACAGTGAAATATTGTTTTTATTCCTTGCACCAGATAAAAGTCAAGATATCTCTACGATAGTCTTCACAGCTTCAATTATTTCATCTATCATTTGCGTTGTCGCCATTCTGGTTTTGGTTGGCATGTGCATACTGTTTAGGATACAAATTGTTCTCTTATACCGGAGTATTTCTGGAGTTGATGAAACCATTGGAGGTAAGTGTCACATTTCTTTCTTTCAAAGGGTCATCAGAAAATTACCTATTGATTATATCAGGTTTCATATTAAATGAATTTTAAAAAAATCTTGGCATTTATTATTTTTTTAAAATATTTAAATCTTTATTAACTCCTTAACGACTGCAGATATGCCTTTTGACGGCGGTGGTTGAGGGTCCTTATTCCTCAGCGCCGCTTTTTTTGCTCAAGCACTTCCCTAAGGGGGAGGATGCCTTAAAAACCCAGTGCCTTGCAACTACTTCCGGACTTTGCGCGCTGCCCCTTTAAGAGGCAGGGAGCGTCTGTGCGCCCGCCTTCTTAGCATGTTGCCGTGAGACCTGCCCATGGTGTGCAGGCTCCAAGGGCTGGAAGATGCAGCCGGCTACAAATAACAAAGTAGCATGGCTGGGAGAAATAGCATTCTGGTATCCCTGCCGGGGGGAGGGTGAGGCAGCATGTAAGGACGCCGGTGGTGTTATAATGTCAAACTTTACTTAAAATTGATCTCATAGCCTAAAATTTGGCTTTACTGCAGTGTAACCCTAATATTCTCAATACGTCATATTTATAGATGTCTAAGGGGACATAGGGTTAATGTGTATCATACACTCTAAAGCTGCTTAATTATTCCTGACTTTAATGGAAACTGTGACCATTGGAGATTTTCATCCCTTGACAAGAATCTGCCCCTCAACAAAGCTTAGGAACATATATTTTTTTAACCTCCCTGGATTAAAAGGGATAACACATGCTGACAAAGATGTATACATCTTTGGGCCCTTTGCCAAACCTCTGAATGCCCTTACGTAAACATTTACCAGCTTTAAGTGGAAGTTGCAATTGCAGGAATAGTTGTGGAACAAATTGAAATAAAAAAACCACAACTTCTGCAAAAACTTGTAAACAATGCAGGATTGGGACATGGTAGGCATTCAACACCAGACTAAATATTCAGACCCCAGACACCTATAGTAATACAGACTTCTAAATTAACACAGACCTTAGACTAGACTACTAAATAGTTCTGACACCCTAAACTCAGTCAGATCGCAGGTCACACAAAAACAAACATATTTGGGGCATTATTACCTACTGTTATCGCTTTCATTCAAGAATCTGAACATGGTTCTTGATACTGTGACGCCCTGGCCTATCAGGTCATCACAGGGTGCCGTGCAATCTGCCCTTCTACATGTTACCCACTCCTCCTTGGTTACGGGTCCTGTCAATTTGGTGTTGCTACCAACAGGTGTACACAAATCCTGAGGAACACTCTGCACCACACCCACCAACCACCCATTGGGCAGCCTGAAGGGAATAGGGCCACCCAGATGGAGGGATGGAAGAGGGAGGGCAGAGATGTCAGTTTGAGAGTAGTTTAAACCAAAATGTTTTTATTAAAGATTTTATACAATACATAAATCAGACAAAATCGGGGTCAACATAACCCCAAAATCCCCATCCCTCCCCCCAAGTGAAAATAAAATAAAAAAATAATAAAAAAATCACATATTTGACTGTTCACCACGTGTGATGAATAGATGTCGTAGTTCTCTTTAGAAAATACAATGTCCAAGGGTATACGAGAGGACCAGAATCATCAACATTCTGATCCCGGTCATGTATGCCAAAAGTTAGATAAAAACAAGCAATGAGCCCATGGAAGGAAGTTACGGTTCCCGCATCCATACAACATTTCAGTTATTTATACCATGGCTTAAAACAAGCCCAATCGGAACCTAAATAAGTCCCTAGATGCCAGACCGGAGTCATATTTCTACGGGGCCCAGATCTTTTCAAATTTGGCCATACAATTCCGTTTTAAATATATTTCCTTCTCCAGGTTTACCATCCAATTGATCTTGTTAACAAACTCTGATGTGGTTGGAACTTGATCTGAAATCCACTATTGTGCTATTAATTTCCTTGCCATATATAACATATGGGCAACCGCCACTTAACCTTCATTCTCCTTCTTCAGGTCTTCGATATAACCCAGGATACATATAAAGGGGGTGAGGCTCAGATCTATGGTATACACTCTATTAATGGTTGAAGTCACGCCTCTCCAAAACACCTCCACACTAGGGAAAGACCACAACATGTGGAGCATGGACGCTGAGTCCGCCCCACATCGTGGACAAGTGGAGTCCGTTCTGGCACCTATGTCAAACAAACATTTTGTGGTACGATAGACTCGATGAATCACATACAGCTGAGACAATCTGTGGGCTTCCCCCAGAGACAGATCGGGTATTCTTTCCAATATTTCCGCCCACTGATTGTCCTCAATAGGACCCAACTCTTGTTCCCATCTCCCTTTAGAGTTCGGTGAATGATGCATTAATATCCTGTCCAGTACTTCACCATACAATACCAGATGAAACCAATGATACCAATATCAAACCAGATGAACCACTTGAGAAAGCTATTCTCTGAATTATTCTATTGCATTGGATCGCATGGCCGGCTATACTGACTACGGCACGGTATGCATATCTTAATTGAAGGTATTTGTAGAATTCGCCATTCAAAAACCCAAACTCCAATTGTAACTTGGAGAACTCTTTAAAGCTATCCCCGTCCAGTAGCTGCGTGAGTCTGACCAACCCTCTCCCCCTCCAGCCTCCAAACCCCTCTAGTTTATTTAGGTTGGGCAGCCATGGGGTATCCCAGACAGAGGTAAACTGCGAAGGTCCCTTGATGTCTTGCATATCTTTAATTTTATCCCATAACTTATGTATCAACATAAGGGTAGGCGTAGTTTCCAGGGACGAGTGAAATCTACCTGATTCCAGGACCTCATAAAGACTAGATGATTTGAAATGTTGCTACAATAAGACTTTTTGCGGGCCTCCCCCCCTCCGGATCATGCCACCCTCAGATATGTTGCATTTGGGCGGCTGCAAAGTACGCACATGGATTCGGCACTGAGAGTCCTCCTTCGCGTTTATTTCTCTGTAGCGTTTCTAATTTAATTCTTGGACTATGTCGTCCCCAAATCAGTTCCCTAAAAAGTGAATTAACTTTATAGAAATATCTCTGGGGTATCCAGTGTGGAGAATTATGTAGGACGTACAGCAGCTGAGGCATGCAAATCATCAGTTGTAGAGTAGTAGTTGAGCAGTGAGCAGCGGTGACAGGTCAGATCAGGTCAGACGTTGGCCTGGCCAGAAGGAGCTGGAACCCCGGTCGCAGGGGGTAGTGACAGGGGGCACGGTGCTGCTACAGAGAGCAGGCAGGCTGCCTTGTGCTACAACCGGGCAGGGGCCAGGGCACGACTGGGTACGCGGACCCGAGGCTGGGAAGAAGCTTCACACAGCCCAGTAATTTACCTGACGGGAAAGGAATCTTCAGGAACCATTCCCCACCTGCTCCAGAATCAGAACTAGCGCAACGAGGGGGATAGGACTTCCCACAACCGTCCAGAAAATCCCAAGTGTGAACCCTGAGAGCAAGCTCACCCTGCTAGCCACGCAGGTGAGCGGGACCCGAATCGCTTCATGTGAGAGGGATCCACACGTAGGACACACAGTGCCAAGGGACAAGGCTTCAGACCAACCTGCAACACCAAAGGGGCACGGACCCAGCTTACTCGCCCAGAGAGAGCAGGATACTGAAGAGTTTGGTTTACCTGGTGTCAGCGTCAGTGACTTTGGACTGTGCGAGTACCCGATATCCCTTTTCACCCGACGGGTCCCCCACTCTATCCATCACCGGATCCCGGGACACCACTCCCCCTGCCCACGGAGGGGTTAACATCTCGAGCTGCCACACGCCATCGTCCCCGGGCCCCCCCCCCAACCGGCAGCGGTGGTTACCACACACCGTGGATGGCGTCACGAACATTATCCCATTCACCACCCAAAACAACTCCCCCCTTTTTATTTCCGAGGTAGCCGCGCGACCCCGCCTCGGATCCGAAGACCCCTCGAGCCACTGTGGATCTGGGTCCGAGCAGCCCGTCGGCTGTCATGGGGGCGGCACACCTTAGGAAAACTTGGCGTCACGAACAGGATGCAAGCAGGACCCACTAACATGGGTGACGTGCGCCTTGAGAAGTGAAAATCGCAGTCCAAAATGGCATTTTCTGCGACGCCCGCCATTTTTCCACTGTTTTCGCGCCAAAAACGCCATCTTCATGGAAAAGGGCGCGAAGCCGAAGCCCTGCCCTTCGTCTTCAGCCTGAAACCGGAACTGGAAGTTCCTAGAGGGCCACAGCACGCGAAAGAGTGCTGGGAGAAAACCAAGGGGGGCGTGCAAAGATGTCGGCTCCAGATGACGGGAGTGTGTTGGCGCTGCCTCCGCCCGATCAGGGTAGCGCTGATGCCGCAGGTGCCGCTCCGGCCGCAGAAGCGGCGGCCCGGGCACCTGACGCCGTAGCACCGATCCTGCCCATAACCCTGCACTATGTGCCGGGCGCGGCCTGGCTTCCCCAGTATGACGGCTGGCCGGATGTGCTGCAGGGATTTAAGCGGAAGATCTGCAATGTGCTCGACATGTCTGCCCTGAATGGATGGCAGCGGGCATCGGTAGTACTCGGGCAGCTAACCGACGCAGCGGAACTGGAAGTGGAGACCTGGATGGAGGCGGATTGGATCTCCGTAGCCGCCATTTTCCAGAGGCTGGGAGCTGCATTTGAGACCCGTATAGAGGCTGAGCTGCGGAAGAGGTTCTATAGCTGTAAGCAGCGGCCCCAAGATAGCATCAGGGACTATGCCCTGAAACTACAGGCAGCGCTGCGGACCCTAAGGCTGACTAACAACATCGGTGAGCTGGAGGGAAACCGAATGCTAGTGGAGCAATTGTTGCAAGGTCTTGAGTTAGTGGAGGACCGCAAACAGTTGTGGCTGTGGGCCTTGGAACACCCCGCTGTGGACTTTGCTACATTAAAAGAACAGGCGATTAAGACCCTGCAGCCCCCAGAGGCGCCTGATTCCCCCCTCCCAGCGCGGCAAGTGGAGGCATCCCCGCCTGTACCGTCCCTACCAACCGGGCCCAAGACTAGTGACCTGTCTACCCAGGTACAACAACTAACCCGAGACGTCACCCGGATCCTGGAAGCTATGCAACTCAAGACCAAGGCCACCTCGTCGAAGGAAATTCAACTGGTTGACTGCCCTGAGGATGTCCCTTGGATGAGGAAGCGGACCACGGCATACAAGGGACGGAGCGGCGACCGGTATAGCCCCCCGTCTGTTACAAGTGCAGCAAGACCGGCCACTACGTCAAGAGCTGTCCTTTAAACGAGCAACCCCTGGATCCAAGGGCCAATCCCCAGGAATAAACTTCCAAGGCCCAGCTGATTGGAGGGAGCGGTATGTCGGAGGGAGGCCCATTGTCTCTATCACCCTGGATGGGATCTCAACCTCTGCACTTCTTGATACCGGCTCTCAGGTAACAACTATCTCTTATGTACTGTATAAGAAGTTCTGGTTGGACGACGACTTGACCCCACCAGACGATAGCCTGACTATCTATGCTGTTAATGAGTTGCCAGTGACTCAAATCAGGTTCAAGGAGGTGACAATTAAGGTGGGCCGCGTAGAGTTAGTCCGACAGGGCCTTATTGTTGTCCAGAATGACCCTAGTGATCGGAACCCAAAGTTCATTTTAGGAACAAATGTGATAAAAAATTGCATGAGTGAAGTGTTGTTTTTGCTTCAACAGCTGTCAGAGACTGCAGGAGCAGGGCGACAGAGGGTCCTGCAACGTGAGATCCCAGCCCTCCTGCAGCGGCAACAGGTAAATCTCTCTGGAGGGGAGATAGGAGGTGTGCGGGTAATGGATGCAGCCCCTCTAGTGGTACCCCCAAGAAGTGAACTGTAAATTTGGTGCAGGGCAGCTGTAGGCTCCCGGGGACAGGATTACCAGGCAGTGGTAGAGCCCCTGCCCTCAGAGCATTGACCCACAGTGTTTACAGCCAGAGGGGTAGTCAATGTCCAAAAGGGGAGGGTGCCCGGGCGAATACTTAACTGTGGGGAAGAGGAGGTCACATTGCCCCGGTACGCCACCATAGCCAAGCTGTTTACAGTGAATCCAAGTGACATTCATGCAGCCGACTCGCAGGGGAGTTCCCATCAGGCCCCCCAGGTCAACTCTGAGGATCCAGAAGAAAAATCGTGTCAGGAACTACATGTGGGCACTAACACTACACCTGCACATCACAAACAAGGGCTCTACATTGTTGTCAGGGAGTACGAGCAGGTTTTCAACAAGCACCCATTGGATTTTGGGCGGATTAAAGGGGTACAACATCACATACCCACAGGCACCCCCACCATTAAGGAGAGGTATAGGCCCATATCACCTGCCCATTACCAATGTGCTAAAGATATGCTCCGAAGCATGAAGGAAGCAGGAATGATCAGAGATAACTGCAGCCCCTGGGCGGCCCCACTGGTCCTTGTGAAGAAGAAAGATGGGACCATGCGGATGTGTGTGGACTACCGACAGATAAACAAAATCACCCATAAGAACGCCTACCCTCTGCCCCGAATTGAGGAGTCGTTAGTTGCTTTGAAGTCTGCTACTTATTTCTCCACTCTTGATCTCACCAGTGGTTACTGGCAGGTGTCGGTCGCTGAAGAGGACAGAGAGAAGACTGCATTTACGACCCCGATGGGATTGTGCGAATTCAACAGTATGCCATTCGGGCTGTGCAACGCACCCGGGACATTCCAGAGGCTGATAGAGGGCTGCTTGGGCCATTGTAACTTCGAGAGAGTACTGTTGTATTTGGATGACGTCATCGTCTACTCCAAGGGGTACTTTGCACACTACGACATTGCAGCTGCGATGTCGGTGGGGTCAAATCGAAAGTGAAGCACATCCGGCGTTGCTGTCGATATTGGAGTGTGTAAATCCTTTTTGATACGATTAACGAGCGAAAAAGCGTCGAAATCGTATCATCGGTGTAGCGTCGGTCATTTCCATAATTTCGGAAGTACCGATGTTACGATGTTGTTCCTCGTTCCTGCGGCAGCACACATCGCTGTGTGTGAAGCCGCAGGAGCGAGGAACATCTCCTACCTGCGTCCTGCGGCTCACGCCGGCTATGCGGAAGGAAGGAGATGGGCGGGATGTTTACGTCCCGCTCATCTCTGCCCCTCCGCTTCTATTGCCCGCCTGCCGTGTGACGTCGCTGTGACGCCACACGACCCGCCCCCTTAGTAAGGAGGCGGTTCGCCGGCCAGAGCGACGTCGCAGGGCAGGTAAGTCCGTGTGAAGCCGCCGTAGCGATAATGTTCGCTACGGCAGCTATAACACAATATCGTATGTGCGACGGGGGCGGGGACTATCGTGCTCGGCATCGCAAGCATCGGCTTGCGATGTCGTAGTGTGCAAAGTACCCCTTAGATGTACGAGGCCCATTTGGAACATCTGGACGAAGTGTTTGATGCCCTATGCAAATACGGGATGAAGCTCAAGCCGTCCAAATGCCATCTACTCAAACCCAAGGTCCAGTACCTGGGGCATGTGGTAAGTGCCGAGGGCGTGGAGCCAGACCCTGAAAAGATCACCGCCATCCAGAGCTGGCCACGGCCTACCACTGTCAAGGAAGTGCGGCAATTCCTGGGCCTTAAGGAGGAATTATCGGAGGTTCATCAAGGGCTATACCCAGATGGCAGCCCCCCTGCAAGATTTCCTGGTGGGTCAGACCACACATGGGCGACCCTTAAGACTGCCATTTCCATGTGGCCTGGAAAGAGAAATCTTTTGAATAAATGAAGTCTGTCCTCACTGGAGACGAGATCCTGGCCTACCCCGATTATGGCCTCCCGTTCGTGTTGTACACAGATGCCAGTAATGTGGGACTGGGCGCAGTCCTATCCCAGGTGCAGAAGGGCAAGGAGAAGCTGATTGCCTACGCCAGCCGGAAGCTGAGGCCAACAGAAAGAAACCCAGAGAACTATAGCTCCTTCAAGCTGGAATTCTTGGCACTCGTATGGGCTGTGACGGAGAGGTTCAAGCACTACCTTGCTGCGGCCAAATTTACTGTGTACACGGACAACAACCCGTTGACCCACCTGGATACGGCGAAGCTGGGAGCCCTGGAGCAGTGGTGGGTGGCACGACTGGCTAACTATGATTTCATTATCAAATATAAGGGCTGGCCGCAAGAACACCAATGCGGATGTGCTGTCCAGAATGCCGCACCTGCTGAATGAAGAAGGGGATGAAGACAACCTGGAGGAGGTTAAGCTACCCGCTTTTCACCAACCCTCCACGAAAGAGCGACCCCGAACAAGTGTCCACCAGCAGGAGATATCTTGCGACCCCCTGCCTCACCACGGCTGGCAAGAAGTTCAGGATCAGGATCCTGCAATCAAGCTAGTCAAACTGCTGCTGTCCAGAGCTGATGCCCGTTTGGGACCAAATGCCCCAGAGGAAGCTAGAAAGTTGTGGCAAGATCGAAGCCAGCTTTATTTACACCAAGGCAGGCTGTGTCGGAATGTAACCAACCCCAAGACTCACGAGAGGATCTGCCAGATAGGGGTTCCCAAATTGCATGTCCCAGTAGTGCTGGAGGCCTACCATAACGGGACTGGGCACTTTGGATGGAAGAAGCTGGAGATGCTACTAAGGAGTCGCTTTTATTGGATTGGGATGCGAGATTCCATCGAGGCCTGGTGCAGGAATTGCGGCCCCTGTGCCTTGAGAAGGCAAGATGGCACCAGTCAGCGAGCACCACTTCAACCGATCATTACCCGGCAGCCCTTGGAGATTGTGGCTATGGATCATGTTAAGCTAACTCCCAGTCGCAGTGGCTACACATATTCACTCACCATGGTCGACCACTATTCACGGTTCCTAGTGGTAGTACCTATCAAGGTAAACCAGCACGGCAGCCAAGGCGTTCCAGACCCATTTCTGCAGCCACATGGGTATCCTGAACGAGTCTTGATGGATCAAGGCCCTGCTTTTGAAGCTGAAATCTTCCAGGAGTTTTGTAGTCTATATGGATGCAAGAAGATTCGCACTACCCCTTACCATGCCCAAACAAATGGGATATGCGAGAAGATGAATCACTGATGTGATCAACTTGCTCAAAAACCCTGCCCCTGGAAGAACGGAATCTGTGGCCTGAGAAGCTACCGGACTTGGTGGATATGTACAACCATATACAACCATCCACGAAGTGAACCCCAGCGTACCTGATGAGGGCTTGACCCGGAAGACTCCCAATAGATTTGGAGATGGGGGTTGAATTACCAGAGACATACGCACCTGAAGAAGATTGGGACACCCGTCGTCAGGCCCAGTACAAGCAAATCCAGCGGTGTGTTGAAGAGAATTTGAATCACTCCCAGAAGCGGAAAGAAAGAAGCTTCAATAAACAAGCCAAAGTAGCTCCCTTTGCTCCCGGCGAAGTAGTGCTAAAAAGAAAACGGAAGCAGCACAAGTTGGATGACCAATGGGAAAAGGAGCCATATGTGATACAGCCATCCAACTTCGATAATTACAAAACCTGCTTGATCAGCAAGGACCATGGGAGGACTACGGCCACGGTGTCCCGGGACCATCTAAAGAAGTGCCCAGAGCCGCTCAGGCTAGCAGAAGAGCCTCAACCCCCACCTCCAGTGGTGGTAAGAAGAAAGAAGGTGATTCAAACCATTCTAGGTGACTTTCCGGAAGACTGACCTATGCAGCATGGAGCAGTAATGGTCCCTGTGTTAACATTTCTACAACCTGTGGAAGAAACAGAACAGGAAGGGCTTACTGTCACTGCACCCACTCCAGCACCTAGGGTAACACCTATTCCCTTGCCACGCACATGTAGGGTCTTACCTGCAACACCCAGCACAGGAAGTGAGGAAGTTGTAGAGGAGGTAGCGGTGTCGACGGAAGGGGATGAGGGTCCAGAGTTAAGAAGGTCCACTCGTATTAACTTTGGGCAGCCTCCACGGAGGTACAGAGAGGAATGTTGATATAAGCAAAAATATGGTACCGTAAAATTGTTAGGTATCTGTGTTTTCCATTTGTTATTTTCCACAGTTTGTTATTTTCCTTTCTCTTATAAATACCATATAAGAGGATGGAAGAGGGAGGGCAGAGATGTCAGTTGTAGAGTAGTAGTTGAGCAGTGAGCAGCGGTGACAGGTCAGGCTGTGGAGCCAGGCTCCTGTACCTGGCTCAGGTGCCAGACGTTGGCCTGGCCAGAAGGAGCTGGAACCGCGGTCGCAGGGGGTAGTGACAGGGGGCACGGTGCTGCTATAGAGAGCAGGCCGGCTGCCTTGTGCTACAACCGGGCAGGGACCAGGGCACGACGGGGTACGCGGACCCTAGGCTGGGAAGAAGCTTCATGCAGCCCAGTAATTTACCCAACGGGAACGGAATCTTCAGGAACCATTCCCCACCCGCTCCAGAATCGGGGTACTAGCGCAACGAGGGGGATAGGACATCCCACAACCGTCCAGAAAATTCCAAGCGTGAACCCTGAGAGCAAGCTCACCCTGCTAGCCACGCAGGTGAGCTGGACTCGAATCGCTTCATGTGAGAGGGATCCACACATAGGACATACAGTGCCAAGAGACAAAGCTTCAGACCAACCTGCAACACCAAAGGGGCACGGACCCAGCGTACTCGCCCAGAGAGAGCAGGATACTCAAGAGTTTTATTTACCTGCTGTCAGCGTCAGTGACTTTGGACTGTGTGAGTACCCGATATCCCTTTTCACCCGACAGGTCCCCCACTCCATCCATCACCGGATCCCGGGACACCACTCCCCCTGCCCCCGGAGGGGTTAACATCTCGAGCTGCCACACGCCATCGTCCCCGGGCCCCCCCAACTGGCAGCGGTGGTCCCTCACGTCACCACACACCATGGGTGGCGTCACGAACATTATCCCATTCACCACCCAAAACAACTCCCCCCTTTTTATTTCTGAGGTAGCCGCGCGACCCCGCCTCGGATCCGGAGACCCCTCGAGCCACTGTGGATCCGGGTCCGAGCAGCCTGTCGGCTGTCGCGGGGGCAGCACAATACCATGCAGTATCAGGATGTATGTGTAGTGCCCCTGAAGCTCTGGACGTTACAGTGTACTGCAACTGAGTTAAGGAGCAGTATCTATCTGGGGAAAGTGACAGGAGGTTTGCCGGTGCTCACACCAGACACACACATTTCACATGCAGTTAGGTGCCTTCCCCACAGGGGGGAGTGGACTGGGGTGGGCAGGGAGAGTCAGCCATCCAGCAGCATCGGACTTCCCGGTCAGCAGGACAACCACTGGTGGGCGGGTGCCACATGGGGTATAAGAGGAGGTAGCCACTATACATAGAGAGCTTTCTAGAGGGACATCCCCTGAGACCAGATTGGGTGCAGCAAAGCACCAGTGCTGGAGGGACAAGACAAAGCTCACCTTTCTGTTGCAGAGCCTGGGGCTTGTGAACAGGAGCTCAGCCCAGGTTCTTTCTGCCAGTCGCTTAATAGCGAGGACAAACAGGACATTTACACCGACACCGGTAACTGCCTAGAACTTGCATCGGATAACCAGAGACTTATCAGCAGTGAACCAGGACACTGTCAGACAATCTCCTAACCAGTGAGTAAACACCTGAATCGGAGCTGTTGCCTCATTTCCATTATTTACCGGTGATGCCGCCCTGTGCTCCGGCGCCCACGGCCCACTTCCAGCTAGCCGGCCATCCTCCCGGGGCACTCACTCCGACTGTGGGGAGTGACTCCATTTTGGCTGCAATCAACATCCACCCCCGGTGAGAAGAACCCTGCAGCGGCTGCCCCCTTACCTAGCCGCACACCACAGGTAGCGTCATGTTTGAACTTTATCCAACAATCCCCTGTAAATAATCCCTTTTTTAAAAAACACCCAGGGTACGGAACCGGGCAAGGGTCACCAAAGTGACATTCCCCAGTTATACGTTGTCCGGGACCGAGTACCCCATAACCCTGGGTGACACATACAGTTAGGTCCAGAAATATTTGGACAGTGACACAATTTTCGCGAGTTGGGCTCTGCATGCCACCACATTGGATTTGAAATGAAATCTCTACAACAGAATTCAAGTGCAGATTGTAACGTTTAATTTGAAGGTTTGAACAAAAATATCTGATAGAAATTGTAGGAATTGTACACATTTCTTTACAAACACTCCACATTTTAGGAGGTCAAAAGTAATTGGACAAATAAACCAAACCCAAACAAAATATTTTTATTTTCAATATTTTGTTGCGAATCCTTTGGAGGCAATCACTGCCTTAAGTCTGGAACCCATGGACATCACCAAACGCTGGGTTTCCTCCTTCTTAATGCTTTGCCAGGCCTTTACAGCCGCAGCCTTCAGGTCTTGCTTGTTTGTGGGTCTTTCCGTCTTAAGTCTGGATTTGAGCAAGTAAAATGCATGCTCAATTAGGTTAAGATCTGGTGATTGACTTGGCCATTGCAGAATGTTCCACTTTTTTGCACTCATGAACTCCTGGGTAGCTTTGGCTGTATGCTTGGGGTCATTGTCCATCTGTACTGTGAAGCGCCGTCCGATCAACTTTGCGGCATTTGGCTGAATCTGGGCTGAAAGTATATCCCGGTACACTTCAGAATTCATCCGGCTACTCTTGTCTGCTGTTATGTCATCAATAAACACAAGTGACCCAGTGCCATTGAAAGCCATGCATGCCCATGCCATCACGTTGCCTCCACCATGTTTTACAGAGGATGTGGTGTGCCTTGGATCATGTGCCGTTCCCTTTCTTCTCCAAACTTTTTTCTTCCCATCATTCTGGTACAGGTTGATCTTTGTCTCATCTGTCCATAGAATACTTTTCCAGAACTGAGCTGGCTTCATGAGGTGTTTTTCAGCAAATTTAACTCTGGCCTGTCTATTTTTGGAATTGATGAATGGTTTGCATCTAGATGTGAACCCTTTGTATTTACTTTCATGGAGTCTTCTCTTTACTGTTGACTTAGAGACAGATACACCTACTTCACTGAGAGTGTTCTGGACTTCAGTTGATGTTGTGAACGGGTTCTTCTTCACCAAAGAAAGTATGCGGCGATCATCCACCACTGTTGTCATCCGTGGACGCCCAGGCCTTTTTGAGTTCCCAAGCTCACCAGTCAATTCCTTTTTTCTCAGAATGTACCCGACTGTTGATTTTGCTACTCCAAGCATGTCTGCTATCTCTCTGATGGATTTTTTCTTTTTTTTCAGCCTCAGGATGTTCTGCTTCACCTCAATTGAGAGTTCCTTAGACCGCATGTTGTCTGGTCACAGCAACAACTTCCAAATGCAAAACCACACACCTGTAATCAACCCCAGACCTTTAAACTACTTCATTGATTACAGGTTAACGAGGGAGACGCCTTCAGAGTTAATTGCAGCCCTTAGAGTCCCTTGTCCAATTACTTTTGGTCCCTTGAAAAAGAGGAGGCTATGCATTACAGAGCTATGATTCCTAAACCCTTTCTCCGATTTGGATGTGAAAACTCTCATATTGCAGCTGGGAGTGTGCACTTTCAGCCCATATTATATATATATATATGTATTTCTGAACATGTTTTTGTAAACAGCTAAAATAACAAAACTTGTGCCACTGTCCAAATATTTCTGGACCTAACTGTATGCTTAGCCCTGAAGGACCTGGTGCATGAAAGCCTCTTGGAACATGGAGCTTCAAAGATTCCTGAAGATTCCATTATTGAAGGCCTTAATAATTACTTTGAAATATGTGGTGAGAAGTTCAATAAAGAAAACTTTAGGCACATCTTGCATTGTCTCCTGGTCATCTGAGCCAATTTAAGTGTTCCTGTTGTGGGGTATCCATCCAAACCTTTTATGATTTTTTGAAGCTCTACTAGCCCCCCTTTGAGGTCTGACACTCCCAACTGAGAACTCTGGACACTGACAGTGAACATATCTAGCTATCTGTTTCTTCCATGCTCTTATTGTAGTTGTGCTCTTTCCAGCACAACTTTCTAAGGTGAGCCTTTTACCTGACCATCTTGTCCTTTATTTACCTTGACATACTTACATTATGAGTGACTTTTTGTCTGGTTCTCAAGCTGTTTGAACTTGGAACATAGCGCTCAATTGTTAACGGGAATCTGTCAGGTCCTGCATCCACTCAGAACCACCAGCAGTTTTGGGTGCATAGTGCTAATCCCTGCTTAACCATCCCTGTATCTATTAGCATAGATAAAGGGATCTTTATGCATGCTGCACAGCGGGAAAAAAAGGACCAAAGAATGGTCCTGAACGATTTGTAGCGATCAGCAACTTCACAGCAGGGGCCAGGTCACTGATAGGTTTCACACACTGCAATGTCGCTGGGGAGGTCGCTGTTACGTCACAAAACCGGTGACGTTACAGCGATGTCCTTTGCGATGTTGCAGTGTGTAAACCCAGCTTTAGAAAGAGTATTTCTAAAGATCCTTTATGATATGCTAATGAGGCCAGCGACTAGTCGCAAGGGCGTTACTTCCTTTTGCTAGTCGGCCCCCTTGTGAGCATGCTAACATGCCCTTGTGACTAGTCCCTGCGCTTATTAGCATATCATAAAGCATCTTTAGAATTACTTTTTCTAAAGATATCTTTATCTATGCTACTGAACACAGGAACTGTAAAGGCCCCTTTACACACTGAGACTTTCTAGCGATCCCACCAGCGATCCCAACCTGGCCGGAATCGCTACAAAGTCTCTGGTGAGCTGTCAAACAGGCAAACCTGGCCAATGAAGCAACAGCGATCAGGACCTGCAGAACGACCTAGCTAGTCATTGGGGACGTTGTAAAGCAGCTTTTTGAAAGGGAAGTCGCTAACGAAGTCGCTGTAAAGTCCTTTTACACACTGAGACTTTCTAGCGATCATGCTGCACAGCGGGAAACAAAGGACCAAAGAATAGTCCTGAACGATTTGTAGCGATCAGCAACTTCACAGCAGGGGCCAGGTTGCTGATGTGTTTCACACACTGCAATGTCGCTGGGGAGGTCGCTATTACGTCACAAAACCGGTGACGTTACAGCGATGTTGTTTGTGATGTTTCAGTGTGTAAAGCCACCTTTAGGGGTACTTCTCACATAGCAAGATCAATACTGTGTCACAGGTTTTGTGATGCACCAGTGACCTCATTAGCGATCTCGCTGTGTATGACACTAAGCAGCGATGCGGCTCCTGCTGTGAAATCGCTGATCGTTACACACAGTGCTGGTTCATTTTTTGTTCGTTGCTCTCCCGCTGTGAAGCACACATCGCTGTGTTTGACAGTGAGAGAGCAACAATCTGAATGTGTAGGGAGCAGGGAGCCGGCATCTGGAAGCTGCGGATGCTGGTAACCAAGGTACACATCGGGTAACCAAGCAAAGCGCTTTGCTTGGTTACCCGATGTTTACCTTGGTTACTAGCCTACGCCACTCTCAGGCTGCCAGTGCTGGCTCCCTGCACACGTAGCCAGAGTACACATCGGGTAACTAAGCAAAGTGCTTTGCTTAGTAACCCAATGTGTACCCTAGCTACGAGTGCAGGGAGCCAGCGCTCAGCGGTGTGCGCTGCTAACCAGGGTAAATATCGGGTAACCAAGCAAAGCATTTTGCTTAGTTACCCTATATTTACCTTGGTTACCAAGCGCAGCATCGTTTCCACGAATCGCTGGTGGCTGGTCACTGGTCGCTGGTGAGATCTGCCTGATTGACAGCTCACCAGTGACCATGTTGCGACGCACCAGCGATCCTGACCAGGTCATATCGTGGCCGGAATCGTTGGTACGTCGTTTAGTGAGACGGTACCCTTAGGCTATGTCCACACACTGCATCTTTTACTGTGCTTTTAGTGCATTTTTGAAGTCACAAAGATGCACCTAATTGCGTGCATTTCCTAATCCCAGCAAAGTCTATGAGATTTCTATTTTGCTGTCTACACAGTGCATCTTTTTGTGGTAGCATCTTGGCTGCGTTTTTGAAGATACAGCATGTCAATTCTTTATGCACTTGTTGCCAGCGTTTTTGAGCCCTTCCAGTCAATAGATTTGACTTAAAAAATGCATTGGGCAAAATGCGGTAAAACGCATAAAAAAATGCATGCAGCTTTGATGCGTTTTTGTCACTGGTGTGTTTTTTTTTGGCCAAAAACACTGCATTATTGTGGTTAAGAAAAGAAGCAGTATGTGAACATAGACTTAGGCAGGGATTAGAAATATGCACCCAGAACTGTTCGTGGTTCTGGGTGCATATTGCACCTACCAGGTTCCCTTAAAGCCACTGGATCTATGAAACAATGTAGCTATTGTAGCAGCTAGAGAACTTATTGATGAGTGATCTTACTGGATCTTAAAGTGGGCTTTACACGCTACAATATATCTTACGATGTGTTGGCGGGGTCACATCGTAAGTGACGCACATCCGGCATAGTAAGTTATATTGTAGCGTGTGACAGCTACGTGCGATTGCGATTGAACGTTAAAACGTTCATCGCATGCACGTCGTTCAATTGCTAAAAATTCAATGTGAGGTTTTTCAATGTTCCCGAGGTAGCACACATCGCAGTGTGTGACGCCTCGGGAACGATGAACAGATCTTACCTGCGTCCCGCGGCTCCTGCCGGCAATGCGGAAGGAAGGAGGTGGGCGGGATGATAACGTCCCGCTCATCTCCGCCCCTCCGCTTCTATTGGCCGGCTGCCGTGTGATGTCGATGTGACGCCGAACATCCCTCCCACTCCAGGAAGTGGACGTTCGCCGCCCACATCGAGGTGGTATGGAAGGGTAAGTATGTGTGACAGCAAATATTCGTTTGTGCGACACGTTCAACAAATTGAACATGCTACACATACGATGGGGGCGGTTACGATCGCATACGATATCGTATGCTTAATCGTAATGTGACGCCCTGGGCAAGCCAGGGGTCACAGGTCATAACACCACCACACCCTACACCCCAGTTAGGAACACCAAGGCTAACCAAAAATCCTTGTTGCCTTCCTCCAGGGGCTGATGTCCACACCAGGGGGTGGGCCAGGCGGTTGGCTCCGCCCACCGAGGAGTTCACAGCCCTGGAGGCGGGAGAACCAGGCAGTTCAGTTTAGGAGGAGGAAGTAGAAGGAAGTGGTAAAGGAGGACAGTGAGAGGAGTGACAGAAAAGGAACAGTTTGTAAAGCCTGAAGCTGGTCCGGGTGTGTGCCCCGGACAGAGACAGCAAGGTCAGCAGACGGCGGTGACTGTCTGCAGGGGTGGCTGTTTGGAGGTTGCCGAAAGGACCGCGGACGGGTGGTGGCCCGGCGGTACCGGAGCAGTATACGAAGAACAGTCAGCACCAGTGGCAGGTGCCTTTCGGATCCCGGCAAGGCTAGGAGTCGCCGTGAATTTGCCAAATCCGTTAGTGAAGGGGACCTCTGGGTCTCCCAACAAGCAAGTCCCGATTGAAGGCAACAGTCCAACCGTTACAGAGAGACACCGCCACCGCCAGGGCACCAGTTTCTCAGGGCCAGTGCCTGCGGGCAAAGTAGGGCTCCTCCGGTCCATATCCAAGTTGGGGAGCGGGTTACCGGTGGGAACCCATCGCAACCATCATCATCTTAGGTGCAGGAAAAGGGACCGTCACCGTGAACTACTGGGGAAAGCAAGTGCAGCCGTCCGTGGGAACCGTCTTTCCAGCCGTGTGTTTTACCAAGAACTGTGTCATCGTCTCAGGCTGAGTGAGTACCACAGTGCCGCAAGGCACAGCGCTGCCCCCGCGTCCCTGCACCCCACCAAGCCCAGCATCACCCACCTCATCACGGGGCCCCGGGACAACAACCCCCTACCCACGGAGGGGAGAACCAACAACTTTGCTGCTCCCTGTCATCAGTCCCCGGGATCCCCATACAGAGCAGCGGTGGTGTCAACAAATCACCACAACCGTGGGTGGCGTCACGGACAATAAACTATCCCAAATCCCAATCCCCTTTCACTCATGGGCGAGGAGCGCCGCTCGAGTCCCCGGGATCTGGCCCATCGCTCGAGCCACCGAGCAGCAGCAGCAGGCCGCAGCAGCCGCAGCGGCAGCCGGACCCGAGCAGAGGGAGAGCGCGGCGTCCCCTCCTCCGCCCGTGACAACTTGGCGTCACGAACAGGATCTTACCGATCTGCCGTTGGGTAGAGGTGCGCCTTGTTACCGCCGGAGGTGTCCGGCCGGAAAATTTCAGAAGCCGCCATCTTTGGCGCGAAAAGTTCCCGCTCGAGCGTCTTCTCGAGTAGTAGAGGCACGAAGGCCAAAACCCCGCCCCGATAGAGGAGGGGCCGGAAAGAGGCTGAAGGAGACGGAATGGCGGCTAGCTGCATGTGAGCGCGGCTATAAAAGCAGGGACGCCAGGACCCTGCAGCCATCTTGTTCCTGGGAGAGGCCGCCAGCAACATGTTCATGCCGTCCCGCAGCACCGTAGCCCCCGCGCCTGGAACCGTGGCGTGGGTGGAGATCCGGACCGCGCAGCTCTACCAGAGGCTGCAGGTCAAGATGCAGCTCCTCATGGAGGAGTGGGAGACCGACATGGCGGACGTCATAGCGACCGTGCGGAGACACGAGGAGGAAGCGGAGAAAGGGAGGGTGAGTGACCCACGCCCCGATGCCCTCGAAGGGCCGGTCATCACGGCTGCGGGACCCGGTCCAAACCCTCTCCCCCTGCTGCCTCCTTCGCCACCCGTTCCGGAAGCCGTGACCACGCCACTAGGCCCGCTACCACCGTAACGGGTAGCGATACCCAGCATGTCCGCCCAGGCGGACCGACCTGCAGCCGGAGCCCGTAGTCGACCGGAGGTGCTGCCCTGGAAAGCCCCGAAAACCGAACCGGAGGCGTCCCCCGAGAAAGTCCCCGAGCCGGAGCCGATGACCCGCTCCGTGCCGAAGGCCCAACCGCGGAAAGCCCCTGTGCCCATCCCTCACACCTCGGCTGAGGTTGTGCCGGGTTGCCGATGCAAGGCAGCGTCCAAGGCCAAGTCACCGCGGAACCTGACGCCCAGAGTACCAGCAGTGGGCAATGTCCAACAGGTCTCGCGGGGCCCGACCCGTGCACCGGAGCTCGCAGCAGCGCCGTACTGGGACAGGGAGCCGGTACCGTTGGGCCCGGAGATTGAAGAGAGGGAAAGAAGGAAGGCGGAGTTGGTGGCCCGTGCAATCCGGGAAAAAGAGAGCCTCCGTCAGGCAACTTTCCGTGTCCGGGGCCCGCTGTACGAAGGGCAGGTGAGGCGGTTTGATGTCCGCCGGGGCTATGGGTCTATATATGAACCGGGCCTAGAGGCCGAAGTGTTTATAGCCCGGCGGGATGTGAATGCCCACCTGCCTGAGGAGCATCCCGGTCATAACCTGATGCCGGGCGACATCGTGCAGTACACCCGGCACTGTGGGGAGAGGGGGTGGTTCGCGCTGGATGCTAAGTTAAGGGGCAGCCAGGAGTCCCGTGTGAGCGCCGCACCCCCTCCCTGAGGTGATGGTGAGGACTCTGAATAACGGCAGCGGAGCACCGTTGCACCGTCCCCGTTGGGACCACCAGTCTGAGTATGTTTACAAGTTGAAAAAGGTTTTGCAAAAATGAGAATGATAACCGAAGATTTACCTGATTGTCTACCGTGATTGAAAACCGGCCGTTGCCGGCACCGTTGTCCCCGTGGGGACCCTTCAAAAAGCTGTTTGCATAGGAACTCCTATGGACAAGCCCGTGAACTTGCAGGGCAACCACAAACGTTAAGTGGCTTGTAAATATAAATCTGTTGTTGCAGCAACCGTAACCGCCTCTGGAGAGGCAGGTTGGAGGGAGGGCCCGCAGTGGAGCAGGCTGGGGCCCAGCCACCACAGGAACCGGTGGCTACCCTCTGGAGGGGAAGGACAGATCCCGCTCGGGTAACTTGTGCAGGACTGGGGTCAAGGGGTGCTGCCTGGGTTTTAGGGGCAGCATCAGGGCCAGGTTACTTGGGTGGGAGAGAGCGGCAGCCGCAACCGTTTAAAATGTTTGCAACGTTTAAGTACCGAACATTCCGATGTGGGATGATGTCATAAGTTGTATTATGTTTACCTTTTTATATATTTTCAGAAAATAAAACCGGTGTTGGACGGGCAGCCCGCGGACGGTCTGCATTTTGCTAAGGGGGAATGTGACGCCCTGGGCAAGCCAGGGGTCACAGGTCATAACACCACCACACCCTACACCCCAGTTAGGAACACCAAGGCTAACCAAAAATCTTTGTTGCCTTCCTCCAGGGGCTGATGTCCACACCAGGGGGTGGGCCAGGCGGTTGGCTCCGCCCACCGAGGAGTTCACAGCCCTGGAGGCGGGAGAACCAGGCAGTTCAGTTTAGGAGGAGGAAGTAGAAGGAAGTGGTAAAGGAGGACAGTGAGAGGAGTGACAGAAAAGGAACAGTTTGTAAAGCCTGAAGCTGGTCCGGGTGTGTGCCCCGGACAGAGACAGCAAGGTCAGCAGACGGCGGTGACTGTCTGCAGGGGTGGCTGTTTGGAGGTTGCCGAAAGGACCGCGGACGGGTGGTGGCCCGGCGGTACCGGAGCGGTATACGAAGAACAGTCAGCACCAGTGGCAGGGGCCTTTCGGATCCCGGCAAGGCTAGGAGTCGCCGTGAATTTGCCAAATCCGTTAGTGAAGGGGACCTCTGGGTCTCCCAACAAGCAAGTCCCGATTGAAGGCAACAGTCCAACCGTTACAGAGAGACACCGCCACCGCCAGGGCACCAGTTTCTCAGGGCCAGCGCCTGCGGGCAAAGTAGGGCTCCTCCGGCCCATATCCAAGTTGGGGAGCGGGTTACCGGTGGGAACCCATCACAACCATCATCATCTTAGGTGCAGGAAAAGGGACCGTCACCGTGAACTACTGGGGAAAGCAAGTGCAGCCGTCCGTGGGAACCGTCTTTCCAGCCGTGTGTTTTACCGAGAACTGTGTCATCATCCCAGGCTGAGTGAGTACCACAGTGCCGCAAGGCACAGCGCTGCCCCCGCGTCCCTGCACCCCACCAAGCCCAGCATCACCCACCTCATCACGGGGCCCCGGGACAACAACCCCCTACCCACGGAGGGGAGAACCAACAACTTTGCTGCTCCCTGTCATCAGTCCCCGGGATCCCCATACAGAGCAGCGGTGGTGTCAACAAATCACCACAACCGTGGGTGGCGTCACGGACAATAAACTATCCCAAATCCCAATCCCCTTTCACTCACGGGCGAGGAGCGCCGCTCGAGTCCCCGGGATCCGGCCCATCGCTCGAGCCACCGAGCAGCAGCAGCAGGCCGCAGCAGCCGCAGCGGCAGCCGGACCCGAGCAGAGGGAGAGCGCGGCGTCCCCTCCTCCGCCCGCGACAGTAACATGTAAAGCAGGCTTTACTCGAGCACCAGCTTCCTTAAAGGGAATGAAGCTGAGCGTTTTGATACCCTAAGGCTAGAATACACATCAATGAAACCCACTGACATTCGCAGACTATGTGAGAGATAATATACATTACTGTATATAATTATATAATCCATCTTCTGATCAGATAAAATATAAAATATGTTTTTTTCACTCAGATGGGAAACAATATGATGCTTATCTGTCTTTGGAAAGTTTTTCCACATTTGAATCTGATGAAAGGCGTTTTGCACTCCAAACACTTGCTCCAGTCTTGGAAGACTATTTTGGTTATACACTCTTTATTTTTGACAGAGATGTTGTTCCTGGAGGAGGTAAGAATAAATTATTTCAATCTGTTATCTAGCAATTTCTAAGCATTTATGACATTATATAGTTAAGTAAATCATATCTCAAAATCTGAAAACTTAGCTTTCATGATTTCTTTAGTTTTTTTTTCTGCATGTGGCAAAATTGTTGTTTTATAGTCAGATATAGTGCCTTGTGAAAATGTTCGGCTCCCTTGATTTTTTCAACTTTTTCCCACATTTCAGGCTTCAAACATAAAGATAAAAATTTTAATGTTATGGTGAAGAGTCAACAACAAGTGGGACATGTAGCACCCAGGGATATGGGATATCGGTTCTGGGCAGTGTACGTCTTGGGAATGTCACTAAGGTGGCCGTTACCCGGTTCCGTGCCATGGGCCCTTTTTGTAATGGGGATATTTACAGGGGATTTGTGAATAGAGTTTATTCGTGACGCCACTTGCGGTTTTGCGGCTATGTATAGGCAGCCGCCGCTGCAGAATGTCTCTACTGGAGCTGATGGTATTAGCATCTAGAATGGTAGTCCCTCCGCAAGTAGGGTTTTGCCCCAACAGTTGTATGGTGCGGTGGGTGTCGGAAGAAGGAGTCCAGACAAGTATTCAGTGCAACTGGTTTACTCACTTTGGGATGTTAACTGGTTTCGCCTCCAGGTTCCCTTTGTCACAGTGCCAGTCTGGTTCTCTGGTACCTTCTTCCCCTGCACCTGTCTCTAGTAAGTGGGTCCCTGTGGTATGGACCACTGGCTGTCCCCGGTCTGTGGTTTGTCCACTTCTGTCTGCCTGATGGTAGTGTGAACCCTGTGGGGATGGAGTCTCTGGTCCTGTCCCCGGTTCTCCCTTTGCTACTGAGTCTTCAGATTCTTTAGGGTCAGCAAGGTCCTTGATGGTCCCCTTTGCAGTGCAGGTGTTAATAGGTCGGCTTGAAGCTCTTTCCTGTCCTAGGGTCCTGTACCCCGTTGGTGCGTAGTTCCGGGAGTACTCCACCGTACTCCACCAGCAACCACCTCTCCTGGGTACGAGGTCACTGTTAACCCGAGTCAGGGTGTCACTTCTCTTACACCTTCACACTTCCACTGTCACTACTTAACTGACTACTCTCCATAGTCCGCCCCTCCCACCTGGTCAACTAGTGGACTGGAGTGGCTCCACCTCTAGGCGGCCATCCATTGGTCACACCCTAGCTGGGTACCATTGCATGGGGGAATTCTTGGGGAGAACTGGGATTACCTGGGTTTTTGATGTTTCCAGCACTGGGGTTCTGGGTCCCTAAGGGGGTAGGCCCTGCACCCTTGTGGGGATGCAGAACCTTGTAGCAACCTGAGGGTTTCAGGGGCGCTACAGACACAATTGTAAAGTTGAACGAAATTTATTGCTTATTTTAAACTTTTTTAAAAAATAAATAACTGAAAAGTGGGGCGTGCAATATTGTTCAGCCCCTTTAAGTTAATACTTTATAGCGCCACCTTTTGCTGCAATTACAGCTTCAAGTCGCTTGGGGTATGTGTTTATCGGTTTTGCACATCGAGAGACTGAAATTCTTGCCCATTCTTCCTTTGCAAATAGCTGAAGCTGAGTGAGGTTTGATGGAGAGCGTTTGTGAACATTAGTTTTCAGCTTTTTCCACAGATTCTCGATTGGATTCAGGTCTGGACTTTGACTTGGCCATTCTAACACCTGGATACGTTTATTTGTGAACCATTCCATTATAAATTTTGTTTTATGTTTGGGATCATTGTCTTTTTGGAAGACAAATCTCCATCCCAGTCTCAGGTCTTTTGCAGACTCCAACAGGTTTTCTTCAAGAATAGTCCTGTATTTGGCTCCATCCATCTTCCCATCAATTTTAACCTTCTTCCCTGTCCCTGCTGAAGAAAAGTAGGCCCAAACCATGATGCTGCCACCACCATGTTTGACAGTGGGGATGGTGTGTTCAGGGTTAAAAGCTTTATTGCTTTTACGCCAAACATATCATTTGGCATTGTGCCCAAATAGTTCGATTTTGGTTTCATCTGACCAGAGCACCTTCTTCCACATGTTTGGTGTGTCTCTCAGGTGGCTTGTGGCAAACTTTAAACAACACTTTTTATGTACAGTACAGACCAAAAGTTTGGACACACCTTCTCATTCAAAGAGTTTTCTTTATTTTCAGGACTCTGAAAATTGTAGATTCACATTGAAGGCATCAAAACTATGAATTAAAACATGTGGAATGAAATACTTAAAAAAGTGTGAAACAACTGAAAATATGTCTTATTTTCTAGGTTCTTCAAAGTAGCCACCTTTGCTTTGATTACTACTTTGCACACTCTTGACATTCTCTTGACGAGCTTCAAGAGGTAGTCACCGGAAATGGTTTTCCAACAGTCTTAAAGGAGTAGCCAGAGATGGTTAGCACTTGTTGGCCCTTTTGCCTTCACTCTGCGGTCCAGCTCATCTCAAACCATCTCGATTGGGTTCAGGTCTGGTGACTGTGGAGACCAGGTCATCTGGCGTAGCACTCCATCACTCTCCTTCTTAGTCAAATAGCCCTTACACAACCTGAAGGTGTGTTTGGGGTCATTGTCCTGTTGAAAAATAAATGATGGTCACACACCGCACAGCACACCGCTGCAAGATGCTATGGTAGGCATGCTGGTTCTGTATGCCTTCAATTTTGAATAAATCCCCAACAGTGTCAGCAGCAAAGCACCCCCACACCATCACACCTCCTCCTCCATGCTTCACAGTGGGAACCAGCCATGTAGAGTCCATCCGTTCACCTTTTCTACAAAGACACGGTGGTTGGATCCAAAGATCTCAAATTTGGACTCATCAGACCAAAGCACAGATTTCCACTGGTCTAATGTCCATTCCTTGTGTTTTTAGCCCAAACAAGTCTCTTCTGCTTGTTGCCTGTCCTTAGCAGTGGTTTCGTAGCAGCTCTTTTACCATGAAGGCCTGCTGCACAAAGTCTCCTCTTAACAGTTGTTCTAGAGATGAGAAGGTGTGTCCAAACTTTTGTTCTGTACTGTATATCTTTGAGAAATGGCTTTCTCCTTGCCACTCTTTCATAAAGGCCAGATTTGTGCAGTGTATGACTGATTGTTGTCCTATGGACAGACTCTCCCAACTCAGCTGTAGATCTCTGCAGTTCATTCAGAGTGATAATGGGCCTCTTGGCTATATCTGATCAGTCTTCTCCTTTTTTGAGATGAAAGTTTTGATGGATGTCCAGGTCTTGGTAGATTTGCAGTGGTACGATACTCCTTCCATTTCAATATCATCGCTTGCACAGTGCTCCTTGGGATGTTTAAAGTTTTGGAAATCTTTTTGTAACCAAATCCGGCTTTAAACGTCTCCACAACAGTATCATGGACCTGCCTGTTATGTTCCTTGGTCTTCATGATGATATCTACCCTTTAAACAGAACACTGAGACTATCACAGAGCAGGTGCATTTATACGGAGAATTGATTACACACAGGTGGCTTATATTTATCATCATCAGTTATTTAGGACAACATGGGATCATTCAGAGATCCTCAATGAACTTCTGGAGTGAGTTTCCTGCACTGAAACTAAAGGTGACGAATAATATTGCATGTCACAATTTTCAGTTATTTATTTTTTTAAAAAAGTTTAAAATAAGCAACAAATATCGTTCTACTTCCCAATTGTGTCCCACGTGTTGATTCTTCACCATAACATTAACATTTTTATTTTTATGTTGGAAGCCTGAAATGTGGGAAAAGGTTGAAAATTCAAAGGGGCCGAATACTTTCGCAAGGCACTGTATTAACAGTAGTGATGGGCAAATAGTGCAATATTTGGCTTTGGATTATTTTTCTCGAATATATTGCACTATTCATGTATTTATCACGAATAATGAATCTATTGCAAGTTAATGGGAATGTAAAAATGCTGAAATGAATAGAATACTGCTGAAATTGAATGGGAACCGTAAGTGGAAGATGCCTGTATGCATTTCTGAAACACAGGTCGCTTCTGGGAACAATGCTGTCAGAGTATTACGCGACTTTGACGTGCAGTCATTCACCTATTTATGATAACAAGCACAGGTAAAATAAACAACTGTGGGCTGAAGCCCCCAGCTGTGTGTTTTATGTTGGCTGGTTATCAAAAATAGAGGCTCCCACACAACTTTTTTTTTTAAATATTTTAATAATAATAAAAAAAATGATGTGGGCTCCTGCCCATAATTGATAACCATAACAGGTAAAGCAGACAGCTGGGAACTGGTATTCTCAGGCTGGGAAGGTCCATGGTTATTTAGCCCTCCCCAGCCTAAAAATAGCAGCCTGCAGCTGTTCCAGTGATCAGTATGAAAGAGTGTATGAGTGATAACACCAAATTTAACACACCTGCTCCCCATTCACACCTGAGACGTTGTAACACTAAAGAGTGATATAGCACTGGGCTTGTTGGGCACAATTTAGCCATCTTCACATTAATGTCAAAATCGCTGGCAACAAAGTGAGTAGGAGGCTATCTGTGGAGTTATTTAGAGGGAACACCAATTTTACACTGTACACTGACTACTTTATGTTGTATCAAAGTGTCTCATCTGTAGTGCTGTTGTAAGGGGTGGACGGACCCCTTACAAAGAGGCGCAGTTTCCCCCCCCTGAAGATACCCCCGCTGGGGTAGACAAAGCCGGTTATGTTGATGTTTTACTGTGTTTGCACTGTATAGATGGGTTCCCCTAGTGGCCGGGTGGGACGGCTGTCCCCATAGAAACAGGGCAGGAGGAAGGAGGAGCCGGCAGCAGAAGGGGGAGGGAGAGTGTGTGGTAGAGAGTGAAGTGAGAGTTTGAGGCAGTCGAGTCCTGGACGGGAGAGAAGAACAGCGGGGGCAGAGAGTGGGAGCTAGGTGGACAGCTAACGAAGGAAAGGGAAAGAAAGAGTGTCCTCTATGGTGAAACAGAGTTGGGTGGGTCAAGTCTGTGGTAGCCGGAGTGGGAGCCCAGGTGAAGTGGAGTAGCCGGGCACAGCCCCATGAGAGGATACGACAAGAAGAGTTTTCCCCCCCAGCAGAAGTTGTGAATCGACGCTATCAAATTGTTGCCTATTGTGTGAGGATACGTGCAATAAATATGCCTTCTGATTCAACTGATCTCCGACTGCAGAGTCTTCCTACGTCTGACAGCATTCTCTGTACCACCACACTCTGCCCCACCAAGCAATCTCCTGTCCCAATAGTGACGGCGGAGCCGGGGGTTAGCCTGATAGAAAAAGGGGCCACGACTACAACCCCCGAGGCACTCCTGGCACCCCGTTACACTGTCAAAAAAGATTTACTAAATAGTGAAGAGTGAGCTTGCTTGGTACTCGATTGAGCATCAAGCTGTTCAGGCACACTCCATTCTCGATAGAGTACCATGGGTGTTCGAGCAAAATGCTTGACTTCCCATTCCAGAAGGAGAAAAAATATCTTTCTTTCCCTACACTACCTGCAACAGAAGCCTGAAAACAGCTACTGGCCACCACACTCCTCCTCAGCCATCTGCAGTAGGAGGCAAACATCACGTGTCACACTCTCTACAACCTCCCATTTCGTACACTGTCACCATGTGCGCGCTCTATACATGTTCACACCTTGAAAATATAGCAGCTCGCTTCGTTCCGCTCAGGTAGGAAGTTCGGGAAGTGGAACTAAGCAAGCATTTATTTTTTCTGAGTCGGCACATTTGTATCGTGCACATACTGACAGTGTACTTAATAAATGGTAGTAGAGGATGTACGTAAGGTGACACTTGATGGCTGCCGACGCTACTATATTGAGAGGACAGACCAGGAGCACAGAGTGTACCGCCCCGCTCTCAGCAGCCGAGCTGCTCGGATCCGGCCCTTTTGTGGGTGGCTCGAGGGTCTCCGAACCCGGGTGCCTCACGGTCACTTCAAATGAAAAGGGGTAGTGATGGGATGGTGGATGTGGGACGTAAATGTACGGACAGAGCCGTACGGAGTTCGTGACGCCACTCATGGTGTTTGGTGATATTGGACACCACCGCTGCAGTTACGGGGCACCCGGGGGAGATGTTGTGCAGCAAGTTGTTAACCCCTCCGTGGGCAGGGATAGTGGCCCCGGGACCCTTTTGGGGGTTTGGTGATGCAGGGAGATGGGCGACCGCAGGGTGGTGGTGTACTCACTATTAGAAAACTCTCACTGAACTCTGAAACTGCTCTGTCTGACCTCTACTGACTTTTCCCCGCCCCGGGCTGTCTAAAACTCCTAGGTGGGCATCTTCAAACCGCCTGGTTCCGCTCCCTGGTGTGTCTATCAAGCCCTTTGGTGGTGACTAGGGTTTTAAGGTTGGCTGTGTGTTACCTGTGAGAGAAGGGTGTAATGCAGGGCCCTATTTGTGACTACCTGGCCCGGCCAGAGCATCACAATAGGAAGTCTGATGACGCTTTCCACACATGTGACTGGTCGCATGGTCATGACATTATTAAAGGTCTTGGAGTATTTGGAGACCGCCGCTGGTAATGGTCTTGTTTCCCATTAATTTCTATTATGCTTGAAACTTGAATTGAGCATGTCCGAGTGTTTGACATGCTCAATTCAAGCACAGAATACTTGAACATTTTAGTGCACACTCATCATCAATAATAAAATATTTACAAAAATGTGAGGGATGTACTCAATTTATAGATATATATATCTCGTATATAGGTAAGCATATAGATATATTTTCCAACATTTATCTCCAGACAGATATGTATGTACAAATGTTTTTTTAAAAGTATTCTATACTTGCCAGCCCTATACAGTACTGACTGTTTTTTTCAGTCAGTTCTCTAAAGTGTAGTTATTGCTGAAATATTAGTTATAATTAGTGACTGAGCACATTACGTTTGAGTCTATTGTGAGAGGTACAGTATATTTTGCAACAATTTCCTGATGTATACTTCCGATGGATGGCTCTGATGTATGTCTCTGTATAAGCATACAGTGACATTCGTCAGACATTAATGTCAATGAAGATGAGGAAATAAATAAATGGAATTTAATTTTTCTTGAATTCTGAAGATCCCACTTCACCAAATTGAGGTTGTTTTTTTTTTTTTATAATTTGCCTCCACACAGATTCGGCAAATTGGCAGTTGCTGGCCACTATTTTACTGAGTTGCAAAAGACCACCAAAATGTTAAAAAAAAGTTTGGAAAAAAAACTATACTCACCTCTTCGTACCCTGCACACCCATCCTGTCCTCACCATAACTTCAGGTCGCCGTCGATCACGCTCAAATCCATGGTAGTCTACTGCAGAGAAAAATTCACTCTACAATATTTTATACAATAAAAATTGGTGCAAAAACACATATCAGAGGCCAAAAGTATACATTAAGGCGGGCTTTGCACGTTGCGACATCGCAAGCCGATGCTGCGATGTCGCACGCGATAGTCCCCGCCCCCGTCGCAGGTACGATATCGTGTGATAGCTGGCGGAGCGAAAATTATCGCTACGCCAGCTTCACATGCACTCACCTGCCCTGCGACCGTCGCTCTGGCCGGCGACCCGCCTCCTTCCTAAGGGGGTGGGTCGTGCGGCGTCATAGCGACGTCACACGGCAGGCGGCCGATAGCGGCGGAGGGGCGCAGATGAGCAGGATGTAAACATCCTGCCCACCTCCGTCCTTCCGCATAGCCGGCGGCGGCAGGTAAGGAGATGTTCCTCGCTCCTGTGGCTTCATACACAGCGATGTGTGCTGCCGCAGGAACGAGGAACAACATCGTACCTGTCGCGGCACTGGCATTGTGGAAATGTCGGTGAATGCAACGATGATACGATGACGTTTTTGCGCTCGTTCATCGTATCATCTAGCATTTACACAGTACGATGTCGAAAGTGACGCCGGATGTGCGTCACTTTCGATTTGACCCCACCGACATCGCACGTGCGATGTCGCAACGTGCAAAGCCGCCCTTAGTCTCAGGCAGAGATGTGTGAGTGTGCTTGGCACTGGTTTGTACTTGATCGATTATCAGAGTGCTTGAGATGGTTGATACTCGATCGAGTATCCTGGTACACTGACACCTTGCTAGAGTCCACGCCTCATATGTTTTGAGACTCTTTTCAATCACTAAACATATGACGATTGCCTGCCAATCAAACTAATGCCGAAGTCAGGGGGTGGTGATGAGGGGCGTGATAACATGGAAAGAGCGACGAATAGTCTAGGAAACTAATGCCCCATCAATTAATTAAGGCCTTAATTAGAAAAACATTGATTTTAGTAAATAGTATTATACAGGGCTGGTTAGGAAGGGAATTTCGTCATACAGATATGAACGTTGCTAGGTTGGAGGGCATAGGGGACCTGACAGATTCCGTTTAAATGTCCTGAATTTTGACTTATAAATGTTAGTATGTAATTCTGAGAGAGGACTACATATATGTGTGACGCCCCTGGACTATCGGGTCGTCACAGGGTATTGTGCAATCTGAACTTCTGTGCAATATCCACCTCCTCCTTGGTTATGGGTCCCCAACTACATGGTGTTGCCAACATCAGTCAATAAAAGTCCTAGGTACACTCTGCACCACACCCACCAGACACACCAGTGGACGGCTTGAGTGGAATAGGGTCGCCCACTTGGGGGGTTGGTTAAGGGGAGGTCAGGAGTGTCAGTCAGTCAGTGAATAGAGAGGAAGTGTACAGTCATGGCCAAAAGTTTTGAGAATGCTACAAATATTAATTTTTACAAAGTCTACTGCTTAAGTTTTTTTTTGCTCTTCAGTTAACCATGGTTATCTCTAAAGAAACACGTGCAGCCATCATTGCTCTGCACAAAAATGGCCAAACAGGGAAGAGTATCGCAGCTACAAAGATTGCACCTCAGTCAACAATCTATCGCATCATCAAGAACTTCAAGGAGAGAGCTTCCACTGTTGCCAAAAAGGCTCCAGGGCGCCCAAGAAGGACCAGCAAACGCCAGGACCATATCTTAAAACTGTTTCAGCTGCGGGATCGGACTACCAGCAGTGCCAAGCTAGCTCAGCAATGGCAGCAGGCTGGTGTGAGTGCTTCTGCACGCACTGTGAGGCGGAGACTCTTTGAGCAAGGCCTGGTTTCAAGGAGGGCAGCAAAGAAGCCACTTCTCTCCAGAAAAAACATCAGGGACCGACTGATATTCTGCAAAAGGTACAGGGAGTGGACTGCTGAGGACTGGGGTAAAGTCATTTTCTCAGATGAATCCCCTTTTCGATTGTTTGGGACATCTGGAAAACAGCTTATTAGGAGAAGAAGAGGTGAGCGATACCACCAGTCTTGTCTCATGCCAACTGTTAAGCATCCTGAAACGATTCATGTGTGGGGTTGCTTCTCAGCCAAGGGAATCGGCTCACTCACAGTCTTGCCTAAAAACACAGCCATGAATAAAGAATGGTCCAAGAGCAGTTTGGCGCCCAACAATGCCTTTTCCAGCATGATGGAGCACCTTGCCATAAAGAAAAGGTGATCACTAAATGGCTCATGAAACAAAACATAGAGATTTTGGGTCCATGGCCTGGAAACTCCCCAGATCTTAATCCCATTGAGAACTTGTGGGCAATCATCAAGAGACGGGTGGACAAACAAAAACCAACAAATTCTGGCAAAATGCAAGCATTGCTTATGCAAGAATGGACAGCTATCAGTCAGGAATTAGTCCAGAAGTTGATTGAGAGCATGCCAGGGAGAATTGCAGAGGTCCTGAAGAAGAAGGGTCAACACTGCAAATATTGACTTGCTGCATTAACTCATTCTAACTGTCAATATAACCTTTTGGTACTCATAATATGATTGCAATTATATTTCTGTATGTGATGTAAACAACAGACAAACACAATTAAAAACCAGAGGGCAACAGATCATGTGAAAATATAATTTTGGTGTCATTCTCAAAACTTTTGGCCATGACTGTAGTGGAGTGAAGGAGAGAGGAGGTCAGGAGCCGGGGTCCTTGGAAGCAACTAGGTGGCAGACGGTGGTCTGGGTCTAGTAGGAGCTGGACCCCCAGTCGCAGGGGATCGTGACAAGGGTCACAGAACTGTGGAGGAGGACAGCCGGCAGCCTTGTACCATCACCGGGCTGGGACCAGGGCACGACAGGGTATGTGGACCCTAGGTCAGGGAGTAGCTTCAGGCAACCTGACAATTTACCCGACGAGAACGGAGCCTTCAAGATCCGCTCTCCACCCGCTCCAAAATTTGGGGTTCTAGCACAACGAGGGGGATAGGACTTTCCACAAAAACGGTCCAGAAAATCCCAAGTGTGAACCCTGAGAGCAAGCTCCCACAGTTAGCCACACTGGGGAGCGGGACCCGACTAGTTTTATGCTACCAGGACCACAAAAAGAGAGAACTTAGTGCAAGGGGTAAGGTCACAGATCACCAAGCAACACCATTGGGGACGAGACCAAAACTAGCTCCCCTCAGCGGCAGCGGTGTCCAGAACTTTGGTTTACCAGTTATCGGTGTCAGCTTTTTGGATTGAGTGAGTATGCAAGTGACCCCTTTCACTCCCACGGCACTCCCCGAACACCATCACCGAGTCCCGGGGTATTCCCCCTACTCGTGGAGGGCTGTAACATCCGGCTGCACCACTCCATTGCCCCGGGTACTCCCAACTGCAGCGGTGGTACTCTACATTACCACACACCATGGGTATAGTCACAAACTCTAAATACTGTCCCCTGTAAATAACCCCCCCTTTATTTGAGTGGCCGCACGACCCCCAGGTCCGGACGCACCTCGAACCACCGCGGATCCAGATCCGAGCAGCCCGGCTGCTAACACAGGGGCGGCACATATGCATCATCATCTGAATAGAAAAGTAATAGCTCACATCTGTTCGGATTCAGGGTTGATAAATCAATTTAACTTTTCATTGTCTAGTGGAGTTGCTGGTCCAGAAAATACAAAGGCAGGATCAGGTCACTAGTTTGTTCAAAAATTCACTAAATGTGAATTAAAAACATGGCTGCTTGTGAAGGGTTACTATTCTAGATGTGGACACAGCTGCTTTTGAAGGGTTACTCTTATAGAGGGGGACATGACTCCTTGTGAAGGGTTACTTTTCTAGAGGGGGGAAACGGCTGCTTGTGAAGGGTTACTCCTCTAGAGAGGTACATGGCTGCTTGTGAAGGGTTTCTCTTCTACAGGGGGACGCAGCTGATTGTAAAGGGTTACTCTTCTAGAGGAGTATACGGCTGCTTGTGAATGGTTGCTCATATAGAGGAAGACATGGCTGCTTGTGAAAGGTTACTCTTCTAGAGGGGGGACACAGGTGCTTGTGAAGGGTTACTCTTCTAGAGGGGGACACAGCTACTTGTGAAGGGTTAATCTTCTAGTGAGGGACACGGCTGCTTGTTAATTTGAACCACATACAGCGGATCAGCAGCAGACACCCCACATTGGGAAGTCTGTGGCAGGTTTACCTTTGTTGCTGCTTATTCTAGACTTTTCCTGCTCCAGATCACACAAGAACCTAGAGTCTTTATCACTTAAAGGGGTTGTCCAGGTAAAACAAGTTACCACCTAACCATAGGATAACGTACTGATTGGTGGGTGTCCCACTGTACTGATGGGCGGAACAGGGAAATGTTATCCCCAATGGGGAATTTTTATTCTCATTACACAATTGCACGGCAGGTCGGACATTCGACCACACTCCATTCATTCTTAATGAGGCTGCTGGAAAAAGATAAGCACTGCACTCGGAAGCCCAATAAAGAATGAATGGAGTATCAATCAAGCATGAGCACTGCCACTCCATTCTATAAGTTCCCCATTCTCCTGATCAGTGAGGGTCCCAGCGGATGGACCCCAACAGATCAACAAGTTTTTTTTTATCTTGTGGATAGCTGTTAACTTGTTTTCGTTAGAAAACCCCTTTAATTAAACAAGAATTTCCAATACTCCTAATTATATCAGAGACATGTTTTATATTTCAGTCTTCTGTTACATCCTGGAAGTACCTAGGAGTTTATAGGCACTATGGTAGCATTATATATACAATATAGTATTAAATATGATATCGTAAAATAATGAGGTAAGAAATGCAGTCAAACCGACTCCATGGTGTGTGACAAAGCGCCATACCTTTAGCATGATCAGTCACAGTCCATTTCATAGATTTTACCAGGATTACGATAGAAAACTTCTTTCAAACCACAAATGGTTTTGCAATTTTATATGAATTTCACTTTGTCACCATATGCACTTGTCTGAGTAATTCTGAGAGTAGTACCTGCTAACCTACATTTTCCTGTTTTGCAGCTTTGGTCGATGACATGAACTCATTTCTTGAAAAAAGCAGAAGATTAATCATTGTCTTGGGTAACGACTTCACTTCTTGTAAAGCGATGTACGAACTTGAGAGTGGCTTATATAAAGCGATGGTGGAGAGGAAGATTAAAGTCATTTTGATTGAATTCACAATTTTAAATGAACAAAATTTCCAACCAGAATCTTTGCAACTTCTAAAGATGAAAAGTAGGGTCAAATGGAAAGGAGATGAGTCTCATCCACTTAATTCATCATTTTGGAAAAAAATTCAGTATTTAATGCCAGCAAAGCCTATGAAGCCATCTAGTAGTAGTTTGGCACTAAAAACAATTCAGGCAGATAATAATAGAGGCATTCTAATTTTGAATAGCTCGTAAGGGTAGTGGGTAGTAGAGATGAGTGAACCCGAGGTTCGGTGTTTGCACCAAACACAGATTTTACAAAAAAACCCCAGAGTTTTGGCGCTCTATGAATGAACAACACTCACGTGAGCATCGCTGTGCTCGGGTACTCTCGGAGCTCAGCCCAGTGTGAGCTGCTCGTAGTGTTTGATCGGCTTGCACTGGGGTTAACAGCGTGATCAAATGTAGTGTGCACCAAAAAAAGAATAGAGTAAACCTGCCACTTCCCCGAAAGTGATCAGTGGGCAGAGACCCAAACTCCGAATTGCTCAATCAGTGACTTCCATTGGAGTTCAGGTCAAGTCCATGTCCAAAATCGAACTTTATCTAAAGTCTGGCTGCACCCGCCGAATTGAACTTCCACGGGTCCGCTCATCTCTAGTGGGTAGCTCTTATTCTTGAATACTTGATTTTTTAATTTTTATTTCATAAATTAATAGTACACATGAAAATGAGCAACTTTGTAATAGATCTTTGGATTCAATGAAGACTTTCCCATTACTGAGATGGCAGTTGGTGCTGATGAGATTCTATGAGGATGGGAGGAGCTTAAAGCAGAGGGAGGACCTAGAGCAGAGCTCCGCCCCTTCTCTCTCTTCTATCTATGTAGAATCTCATCAGTAACAGCTGCCATCTCCTACCTCAGTAATGGGAAAGGCCTCCCTGAAAACAGATTTTACCTCAGAATTGAGAATTTTGATAATGACTGATAAATTCTGGCAGAGAAAGAAACAAATTTCTCTGATAAGATACATTACAAAGGTGCTTATTTTCTTGTGTACTATTGGTTATGCTTTAAGTTTTTTTTCCACATACACTTTTTTGTGTCTTTTAAACGTGTTAAAATCTACGTGATTTTCATGCACGTTTAAAAAAGGTTTCTTGGTGGGACACCCTAAAGGCCACCTTGCACGCTGCGACATCGCTAAAGCGATCTCGTTGGGTCACAGAATTTGTGACACACATCCGGCCGCGTTAGTGATGTCGTTGCGTGTGACACCTATGAGCGATTTTGAATCATCGCAAAAACGGTCAAAATCGCTCATCTGTGACATGCCCCGCCTATTCTCGATTATCGCTGCTGCTGCAGCTAGCGGTGTAGTTCCTCGTTGCTGTGGCAGCACACATCGCTACGTGTGACACCGCAGGAACGATGAACCTCACCTTACCTGCATCCGCCCGCATTGAGGAAGGAAGGAGGTGGGCGGGATGTTACGTCCCGCTCATCTCCGCCCCTTCGCTTCTATTGGGCGGCGGTTCAGTGACGCTACTGTGACGTCGCTGTGACGCTGAACGAACCGCCCCCTTAGAAAGGAGGCGGTTCGCCGGTCATAGCGACGTCGCTAGTTAGGTAAGTAGTGTGACGGGTCCGCGCGATATTGTACGCCACAGGCAGCGATTTGCCCGTGTCGCACAACCGATGGGGGTGGGTACGCATGCTAGCGATATCGGTCACGATATCGCAGCGTGTAAAGCGGCATTTAGGGTTTGTTTACATGTTGCTTGTTTCCGCAGCGTTTTACAGTCCCAGCACAGTGAATGAGCTTTATGAAATTTCATGCGCATGCTGATTATTTTTCCTAGCAAACTTGAACCGTTGAAGTGTTTTTTCAAATCTGCTTTATCTCAAATCTTTCTGCGTTTTTCACCCAGTTTAAAGGGAAAAAAATGAAAGTAAAAAGGCCTTAGAAAAAGCGCACATGTTTTATGCAGTGGTGTTTATACCAACACTGGTTTTTGCAAAGGAAAACATGCATATACGTTTATGGAGTTTTTGTGTTTTTCCCTTTTGTATTTGCTTTCGCATTATTTCTTTGCTTTGGATCTTCTATCTTGTTCCTTTTCTGTGTTATGTGCCTGTCTTGCCCATTTAGTGAATTTGTTAATGAAAGAATCAGCCCCTAGTGGTGAAAGGCAGTAAAGAAGATGATTTTAGGGTCATTGGTGGAGGGTAGTTACATAGCCACTACACAATCTAAGGAGTCATGCTGTTTTGTCTCTCTACGCTGTGTACCTCCATCCAACATAGGAGCCTGCAAACAACTGATCACAGTGATCAGTAGAAATGACAGGTGTCAAAACCCCAGTGATCTAATATTTATGACATATTCTAAGACCTGGAAAGCCTCTTTATTATGCTTTGTATCGGGAATAACCTAAGTGCTTATAGAGCCCACAAACATAGTTGACTAATATTGGCCAAATCCACCAAAGTCCATTGGTTCAGCCAACATTCTAATGTTTATGGGAGCCCTGGACAATTAATTGTTGGGGGAAACAACAATCCAGCATTTCTGATTTCGAACTGCTGATCACATTGTCTCCAACAGGTAAACAACCAGCAACCATGTTTGGCGACGACTCTCTCATAAAGAGCACAGAATTGCTTGTCCGAACAATATTTTGCCAGCCAAACGATTGGCAGAACCATTGTTCGGCCAACATCATCTAATGTGTGCTATGGGATTTACAGGGGTGCAAGGCCTAAAGCATTGTACCAGGCATAATACTTTTGCATTGATAGAACATGTGTGTTGCATACAAGTGTCTCCTTGTCATATACCCTTAATCAATCCCAGTAGAGTTAATTCAGGGCATTGCTAATTTAAGTAAATGTCCTATAGTCATGAACATTAACTTTAAAGGTAACTTGTTAGGTAATTCATGCTGCCCATGATCTAGGCAGCATGAATCAGAGCTTTCCTTCAAGAGTGCAGCCAGGCATTTTACAAAAAGTATATTTGAAGATCCATATCCAAGAACCATAGCCAGAGAATAGATTAGTCTGGTTATACCCCCTAATGGCTTCTCCCAGTGCTGCAGCACCTTTGCAGGTGATTAATCTGTCAATCACTTACAATAGCCTTGGGAAAATCCGGCCAGTAGCCATAGCCAGAAACGGGCACTCTTGGCCGGCTCTTTCGAGCGATGCTGCAAGGGATCTTCAAAGTATGAAATGCCTATCAATCCTTAATCAAATTAATAAGCTATATAGTTGAATAAAAAAGATGATAGGGTTGTTCAGCTAAAAAAAATGGCAGTTAAACTCCAGTTACTAATAAACTATGGGAGTAACTCATTAAGAGTGGTGTAGCGCACGCTAGTGTTAATGAAGTGCTCGCTGGAGTATATAGTCCTAATCTATTAAGTGGCATCTCTGATTCTCAGTGTGCACAGTTGCAGCTAGCATATATTTTTGAGGTGAGTTACACCACCTTATTGGCATAACCTATGTTAAATTTGACGGGCAGGTGTCACTGTACACTATATAGCTGACAACCTGCTGCATCAGCCATGATCAGTATTGGCACTGACCATGACCACTTACTCCCTTAGATGCTGTTGTCAATAGTGATATTGACATCTACATGGTTAACAGAGTGTGGGGGCTCCAATATTAATTCATTGGAGTCCTGAGATCATGATTGTGTTTTCCTGATGGTTACCATGACATTTCACAGCCAAATAATGGCTTTAGAGGCTGCCAGATAGTGACCTGTTCAGAAGTTAATCTTAAAGATCCCCTAATAAGGTGCCCAAAAGATACGACTGTTTCAAAAAGTTCCTATGAACAGATAAAAGGCATAAAGCTGTTCTCAAAAGGCAAAACCCCATGAAATAAGAATATAAAAATGTATATTTTATTGGAATTTTTTTAATAAAAAGTTTTAGTATTAAAATTCTTCCATTATGATTTCTGGGAACAAAAGGTACTTAAAAAGACAGGGTTGCTCCAAGAAGGCAAGAACGAGGGGGATAAATACGAGAGGGACCACTGAAGAGAATAATTAAAAATCCATCCAATGACATAAAAAATGACAACCAACAAAACAATACGGACAACCAAAACACCTAAGTAATAATTAGATGCAGTGCATATCCCGGTATGTGGGCTCCGATAGCAAGTGTCAGTGTAATAGCAAAGTGCAATAGTGCTCAATCAGGTGTCTCGTGCAGAGACACTGCACCGGAGGTCATGAAGTGAAGCAATGGAAAGGAATGGTAAATACTTAGAACATGGTCTGTGGACCTTGTCGGTCAAATTCCGGTTATACGCACTATGAAGCCAGGTGTACGCGAACTGGCTTCAAACTGAAGTAGTGCGCATGACCGAAACTCCGGGGTCATGTGCACTGAGACTAAATCCAGTGTGGGGTGGAGATGGCAGTGGTGAGGTGAGTGAGATCATCCTGTGATGCTGCACATTCATTAGCATATTAGCACACCCTCAGGGACGTACTAACATGGTAATGGAGCTGACTAGCCAGGGGAACTAACTCCCAGGGGACTAGTCCCCTCAATCATTAGCATATGGAATAAGATCTTTAGAAATACTTTTTCTAAAGATCTCTTTATCTATGCTAATGTATACAGGGACGGTTAGGTAGGGATTCGCAATATGCACCCAGGACTGCTTGTGGTTCTGGGTGCATATTGGAGCTGACAGGTTCCCTTTAAGGAGTTAATAGGTACGGGCGGATCGAGGATCTGCTTGTACCTGCTAGGCACACATGTCAGCTGTATAAATCAGTTAACATGTGCGCAGATCCCCCCCCGACTGCCCACGGCAGCCGGGCAGATTAACACTATGACCGCTAGGACGTAATTTTACGGCCCGCTGTCATTAAGGGGTTAAAGCTTCTAACATCCTAACAACATAAAAGAACATTTTACAAATAGTGCTAATGTTAAACAGAAGTAAATGTTATTTATCAACTTTTGTGTGTAGTAAGACTATCTGGATTAAAGGGATAATCAAAGTTTGAAAATTGACAAGTTTTTAAATTTGTAATTTATGATATTTTTATAAATAAATGCAAAATATATCAACCTACTGTAAATGTATCATTAATATAAAGTATAATGCATCACAAAAAAAACCTATCTAACAATTACTGGGCAATGCTAAAAGTAGTCCAGAGTTATTGCCATATAAAGTGACACATCTCAGATTGGAAACATTTGGCCTGGTCAGTAAAGCTTTACATGCTGCAACATCGCTAGCGATTGCTAGCGATGTCGCGAGCGTTAGCACCCGCCCCCGTTGTTGGTGTGATGTGTGGTGATCGCTGCTGTAGCGAACATTATCGCTACAGCAGCGTCACACACACATACCTGTTCTGCGACGTCGCTGTGCCCGCCAAACAATCCCTCCTTCAAGTGGAGGTGCATTCTGCGTCACAGCGACGTCACAAAACGGCCGTCCAATAGCAGAGGAGGGGTGGAGATGAGCGGCCGGAACATGCCACCCATCTCCTTCCTTCCTCATTGCCGGTGGATGGAGGTAAGGAAATGATCGTTGCTCCTGCGGTGTCACACATAGCGATGTGTGATGCCGCAGGAACGAGGAACAACCTCGCTACGTACGAGACAACGATTTTTGGTAAATGAACGACCTCTTATATACCAATGATTTTTGTCTCTTTTGCGATCATTTAAGGTCGCTCCTTGGTGTCACACGCTGCGATGTCGCTAACGGCGCCGGATGTGCGTCACAAACACTGTGACCCCGACGATATATCGTTAGCGATGTCGCAGCATGTAAATGGCCCTTAAGGGATTAAAAATGTCCTATCATGAGCGGAGTTAAGTTATCATATGACTTTAAACTAATTTTATATATATACTAAGGCTGCTTTCACACATCCGGTTTTTGCTGTGCGGCACAATCCGGCTCTTTGCAGAAAAAAACGCAACCTCTTTTTTTTTTTTTTTTTTGATGCCGGTTCTGTTTTTTCCACATAGACTTTCATTAGTGCCGGATTGTGCCGCATGGCCTTGCGTTCGGTCCAGTTTTTGACAGATGCGGCATATTTAGCCGATGCGGCGGCCGGATGGAACGTTGCCTGGCACGTTTTTTGTCCGGCAAAAAAACCCGCATTGCGCCGCATCCGGCCGATGCGGCGCTTTTCCCAATGCATGCCTATGGATGCCTATGGATGCTGGATGCGTCGCAATGCGGCAAAAACCGCATCCGGCCGCCGCATGCAGTTTTTTGCACTGCGCATGCTCAGTAGCGTGCCGTAACCGGCAAAAACCGGACGGGCCGCATGTAAAAATGTATGCGTTTTTTTCGCCGCATCCGTTGCATAGGTTTTAGAGCCGGATTTAGCCGCACTGCTAAAACCGGATGTGTGAAAGCAGCCTAAGAGATCTATCCGACTTTGTGTTTACTACTGATGTAAAGCCAACTTATTGGACTTGTTATGAACAGAAAAGTTACATCTCTCTAGTGGTGTCCTACAGAAATTTCAACAAATATGTTTTTGTATGCAGTTTTTCTTTGCCATAGGTAGAGATCGGTAGGTCTTAGCCAGATGAAACCCACTCAAAAAAAATCCAAAATGCCTGATTTACCTATTTGCCAAATTGGGGGCTCATTGGCCTGATGATTTCTTTGTAAATAATCATTTATTATTTATTCCGTATTTGACATATATGCAAAGAACTGTAGGTACCAGACAGCTGAAACCTGATGTAAATTCTGTAGAAGTGATTGATTTACCTGTATGCCAAATTTGGAGCAGATCTATCCAGTAATTTGCCCATGCATGAAGAAGAGCTATCAGACACCAGAAGTTCATACATACAGTGCTCAGCATAAATGAGTTCACCGCGTTTGGAAAGTAAGATTTTAATCTATATTTCACTGTAAACAAGAACAATTCCAACAATTTTGACAAGATTGAGTTCATAGAGTTTTTTTTCACCGATTAATATGAAAGTAAGATTAATAACTTTAATTCTAAAATCTTCAGTTTTACTCAGATTAGTTGATGCAAAAATGAATACACCCCACATCAAAAACAACGACATTTGGTATGTTATATGACCTCAATGTTTTTTTTTTAAGGACAGCACCAAGTCTTCTAGTGAATGAACATGTTGGTAACATATTGCAGCATGTTTTTCCATTCTTCAAGAATGACCTCTTTTAATTAAAGCTTGGATGCTGGATGGAGAGTGATGCTCAACTTGTCTCTTCAGAATTCCCCATAGGTATTTGATTGTATTCAGATCAGGAGGGATATTTGGTAACCGAATCACTTTCACCCCGTTCATCTTTAGAAATACAACAGTGGTCTTAGATGTGTTTTGTGGATCGATCATTGTCGCGTTGGAAAAGTCCATGTCTACCAAGGGCTTCGAGTGCTGGTAGCATCTTATCTTTCAGTATGGAGTAGTACATTGGTGAATTTGTGATATCATCAATAAAATGATAGTACACCCTACACCAAAAGTACTCATATAGCCCCACATAATGACACTGCGATCACAATTTAATGTAGGAACCATGCATTTTTCTTTGAACTCTCCATTTTTCTAACGCTATACAGTTTTGAAGCCATCAGTTCCAACAACATTTAACTTGGTTTCATTCAACAAGAGTATATAGTCCCAGTAGTCTTTTTACGTTTTTTAGCATGGGTCCTAGCAAATTGTAGACAAGCTTTTTGTGCATGGGTCTGACATGACGTTTCTTTTCTTTTTTGGATGACACCCATGCATGTAATTTTTTTGCAGTGTACATCGATTTGTTTCATGTCAAGCACTCACCCCGATTTGGCTCTCTAACTAACTACACTGAATTTGCATGTTGATTTTTTTCAACCCTTCTCATGAGAAGACACTCCTGTTTAGTTTTTAACTTCCGTAGTCAGCTTTGACATCTCTATGAGATGTTGCAGATCCAGGTTTATTAAATTTTTGTATCACTTTTGTTTACCGTATTCTGACGGCTAAGGAAAGCTTTGCTGATTTTTTTGTATACGTCACTTTTCTTATGTAAATAAATTATTTTCTTTCTCAGGTGTGTGACATTTCTCTGCCATGTGGTGCCATTGCTGACAGCATGAAATGGGAAGCAATTTTTTTAAGTAATGCCCTTTTGTAGTCAGCTGTCTACTGGACACCTGTTTACGGAATCAGACTTACTTGTTGAATTCTTGGTAATTAGAATTTAGTTATCTAAACTTTAGTTAAAACTTTCATTGGGCTGTACTCATTTTTGCATGATCTTGAATTAACTTGTTTTAAAAATGAGGTTTTTTTGGTGTGCAAAAGAACAAAGCTTGTTTTCAATAAATGGCCTACATATGTGGGAGTATTTTGTAGTATAGCATCTCATGTTGTTTTTTTTTTTTTATTCTGATAGGAAACTAATGGCTTTTTGACAAATATGTTCGAGTGTACTCATTTATGATGCTGAGCACTGCATATAAACCAAACAGCAAACAGATCCATGTAAAGCCATATATATAAAAAAATATATATACAGTGCAGACCAAAAGTTTGGACACACCTTCTTCTCATTCAAACAGTTTTCTTTATTTTCATGATTCTGAAAATTGTACATTCACATTGAAGACATCAAAACTATGAATTAGCACATGTGGAATGAAATACGCAACAAAAAAGTGTGAAATAACTGAAAATATGTCTTATATTCTAGGTTCTTTAAAGTAGCCACCTTTTGCTTTGATTACTGCTTTGCACACTCTTGGAATTCTCTTGATGAGCTTCAAGAGGTAGTCACCGGAAATGGTTTTCACTTCACAGGTGTGCCCTGTCAGGTTTAATAAGTGGGATTTCTTGCCTTATAAATGGGTTTGGGACCATCAGTTGTGTTGTGCAGAAGTCTGGTGGATACACAGCTGATAGTCCTACTGAATAGACTGTGAGAATTTGTATTATGGCAAGAAAAAAGCAGATAAGTAAAGAAAAACGAGTGGCCATCATTACTTTAAAAAATGAAGTCAGTCAGTCTGAAAAATTGGGAAAACTTTGAAAGTGTCCCCAAGTGCAGTGGCAAAAACCATCAAACGCTACAAAGAAACTGGCTCACATGAGGACCGCCCCAGGAAAGGAAGACCAAGAGTCACCTCTGCTGCGGAGGATAGGTTTATCCGAGTCACCAGCCTTAGAAGTCGCAGGTTAACAGCAGCTCAGATTAGAGACCAGGTCAATGCCACACAGAGTTCTAGCAGCAGACACATCTCTAGAACAACTGTTAAGAGGAGACTTTGTGCAGCAGGCCTTCATGGTAAAATAGCTGCTAGGAAACCACTGCTAAGGACAGACAACAAGCAGAAGAGACTCTTTTGGGCTAAAGAACACAAGGAATGGACATTAGACCAGTGGAAATCTGTGCTTTGGTCTGATGAGTCCAAATTTGAGATCTTTGGATCCAACCATCGTGTCTTTGTGTGACGCAGAAAAGGTGAACGGATGGACTCTACATGCCTGGTTCCCACCGTGAAACAAGCAGAAGGAGGTGTGATGGTGTGGCGGTGCTTTGCTAGTGATACTGTTGGGGATTTATTCAAAATTGAAGGCACACTGAACCAGCATGGCTACCACAGCATCTTATAGCGGCATGCTATTCCATCCAATTTGCATTTAGTTGGACCATCATTTATTTTTCAACAGTACAATGACCCCAAACACACCCCCAGGCTGTGTAAGGGCTATTTGACTAGGAGGAGAGTGATGGGGTGCTACGCCAGATGACCTGGCCTCCACAGTCACCAGACCTGAACCCAATCGAGATGGTTTGGGGTGAGCTGGACCGCAGAGTGAAGGCAAAAGGGCCAACAAGTGCTAAGCATCTCTGGGAACTCATTCAAGACTGTTGGAAGACCATTTCTGGTGACTACCTCTTGAAGCTAATCAAAAGAATGCCAAGAATGTGCAAAGCAGTAATCAAAGCAAAAGGTGGCTACTTTGAAGAACCTAGAAGATAAGACATATTTTCAGTTGTTTCACACTTTTTTGTTAAGTATTTCATTCCACATGTGTTAAATCATAGTTTTGATGCCTTCATTGTGAATCTACAATTTTCACAGTCATGAAAATAAAGAAAACTCTTTGAATGAGAAGGTGTGTCCAAACTTTTGGTCTGTACTATATATATATACATATATATATATATATTTATATTTATAAAAAAATATACTAGAAGGTGGTCCGATTCTAAAGCATCAGGTATTCTAGAATTTATTGTGTAGTTAATGTATGATTTTTGTTATATATATAGATGTTGTTGTGTATAGTTGCCAAGTGTTTGTGTAGGGCACTGTAAATGTTCTGGGTGTTGTCTGGGTGTGGGTGTGTGTGAGAGCGGTGTTGTTTGTGTGTTGTGTTGTGTGTGTTGTGTTGTTTGTGGAGCGCTGTGTGTCTGCAGCGTTGTGTGTGTGTGTGTGTGTTTTGGGGGGGAGGTATGTTTTGTGCAGTGTGTGTTGGAGGAGTAGTCCTGGGGGGAGAGGAGGATAATAGGAGGAATAGTCCTGGGGGAGAGGAGGATAATAGGAGGAGTAGTCCTGGGGGGAGAAGAGGATAATAGGAGGAGTCGTCCTGGGAAGAGAGGAGGATAATAGGAGGAGTAGTCCTGGGGGTAGAGGAGGATAATAGAAGGAGTAGTCCTGGGGGGGGGAGAGGAGGATAATAGGAGGAGTAGTCCTGGGGGGAGAGGAGGATAATAGGAGGAGTAGTCCTGGGGAGAGAAGAGGATAATAGAAGGAGTAGTCCTGGGGGCAGAGGAGGATAATAGGAGGAGTAGTCCTGGGGGCAGAGGAGGATAATAGGAGGAGTAGTCCTGGGGGCAGAGGAGGATAATAGGAGGAGTAGTCCTGGGGGAAGAGGAGGATAATAGGAGGAGTAGTCCTGGGGGCAGAGGAGGATAATAGGAGGAGTAGTCCTGGGGGAAGAGGAGGATAATAGGAGGAGTAGTCCTGGGGGGAGAGGAGTCTAATAGGAGTAGTAGTCCTGGGGGGAGAGGAGTCTAATAGGAGGAGTAGTCCTGGGGGGGAGAGGAGTCTAATAGGAGGAGTAGTCCTGGGGGAGAGGAGTCTAATAGGAGGAGTAGTCCTGGGGGGAGAGGAGGATAATAGGAGGAGTAGTCCTGGGGGAGAGGAGGATAATAGGAGGAGTAGTCCTGGAGGGAGAGGAAGATAATAGGAGGAGTAGTCCTGGGGAGAGAGGAGTATAATAGGAGTAGTCCTGGGGGGAGAGGCGTTGCCGAGCGGGCAAAGTGTGCGGGGGGGGTGTTGTCGAGCGGGCAAAGTGTGTGGGGGCGTTGCCGAGCGGGCACAGTGTGCGAGGGGCGTGGCCAAGCGAGCACAGTCTGCAGGGGCATGGCCAACCAAGCACAGTGTGCGGGGGGCGTGGCCGAGCGGGCACAGTGTGCTTTGGGCGTGGCCGAGCAAGCACAGTGTGCGGGGGGCGTGGCCGAGCCGGCACAGTATGCGGGGGGCGTGGCCGAGCCGAGCAAGCAAAGTGTGCGGAGGGCGTGGCCGAGCTGAGCGGGCAAAGTGTGTGGGGGGCGTGGCTGGGCCAAGCCAAGCGGACAATGCATGCAGGGGGCGTGGCCCGGCCGAGCAGCCAATGCAACGGTTGTCACTGTAATGACGTCATTTTGGAGCAAGACAGACAGACAGACAGACAGAATAAGGCAATTATATATATAGATTTATTTGCAGGGAACCCTACAATCACTCATTTGCCTTTATATGCCTCTTTGATTAGATGAAGTGTATCTATATATATATAATTGCCTTATTCTGTCTGTCTGTCTGTCATGCTCCAAAATTGTGTCACGGTGACATTGTGTCACCGTGACATGTCCTTACGGTGACACAAAGCTGATTGGCCGCTGGGTTCGCCATGGCCCCGCCCCCCCCACACGGATTGGCCTCTCGCCCCGGCTGCGCCCCCACACGGATTGGCCAGCCGCTCGCCCAGGCTCTGCCCCCCCCACAGATTGGCCTCTCGCCCCGGCACCCTGCAGGCATTGGCAACTCGCCCACGCCACGCCCCGCCCCCTCACGCAATAGACGTTAGCTCTGCCCCCCCCCCCCCCCCCGCATTGCCCGAACTGACACGGTCACGGAGCCACGAATCCCAGGTGAGTACTGTACTCCCCCCCCCTTTCCCCCCTCACCAACGGGAGCCCACATCAGCGTACGCCGCCGCCGTATGCTGGTGCCACGCCACGCCCCGCCCCCCTCACGCAATAGACGTTAGCTCTCGCCCCCCCCCCCCGCATTGCCCAAACTGACACGGTCACGGAGCCACGAATCCCAGGTGAGTACTGTACTCCCCCCCCTTTCCCCCCTCACCAACGGGAGCCCACATCAGCGTACGCCGCCGCCGTATGCTGGTGTGGGCTCCCGTGCGAGCGGGGGACGTGTTGCGCTGGTAACCATGCTTGCATAGTTACCAGTAAATCAAGGTCCTGCAGCGGCGGGACTTCCACACGCACAAACATAACAGCACACACACACGCATCATCAGATCATCACTCACATCAGATCGCACTCACTCTCACAAACACCTCACAAACACCTCACACACACCTCACACACACCTCACACACACCTCACACACACCTCACACACACCTCACACACACCTCACACACACATCGCATCCACACACTCACAGCATCCTGGGATATCGCTTGCTTCTCGGCCTCGATACTGTGCTGTGAGCTTCCAGGACCTGCCGGAGGATCACATGGCCAGAAGCATGTGGTATCTCCCGGATGTTGTGACTGTGAGCGCGTATGTGCGATATCGTCAGTGTCTGTGTGTGTGAGTGTATGCGATCGGGTGTGTGTGAATGTATGCGATCGGGTGTGTGTGAGTGTATGCGATCGGGTGTGTGTGAGTGTATGCGATCGGGTGTGTGTGAGTGTATGCGATCGGGTGTGTGTGAGTGGATGCGATCGGGTGTGTGTGAGTGGATGCGATCGGGTGTGTGAGTGTCGGCAGAGGAGCACAGCGTGCTGGAGGAGGCTGGGAGCAGAGAGGCTGATCATGGGGGAGGCTGGAAGGAGAGAGGCTGATGCTGGTGGAGGCTGATACTTGGGGAGGCTGATGCTGGGGGAGACTGGGAGCGGAAGGCTGATGCTGAGGGAGGCTGGGAGGGGGAGGCTGGGAGGAAGGAGGCTGGGAGGAGAGAGGCTGATCCTGGGGAAGGCTGGGAAAGGGAGGCTGATGCTGAGGGAGGCTGGAAGGAGAGAGGCTGATGCTGGGGGAGGCTGGAAGGAGAGAGGCTGAGGCTGGGAGGAGAGAGGCTGATGCTGGGGAAGGCTGATGCTGAGGGAGGCTGGGAGGGGAAAGCTGATGCTGGGGAAGGCTGGGAGGACGGAGGCTGGGAGGAGAGAGGCTGATCCTGGGGAAGGCTGGGAGAGGGAGGCTGATGCTGGAGGAGGCTGGAAGGAGAGAGGCTGATGCTGGCGGAGGCTGATGCTGGGGGAGGCTGGAAGGAGAGAGTCTGATGCTGGTGGAGGCTGATGCTTGGGGAGGCTGGGAGAGGGAGGCTGATGCTGAGGGAGGCTGGGAGGAGGGAGGCTGGGAGAGGTAGGCTGAGAGAAGAGAGGCTGATGCTGGGGGAGGCTGATGCTGGGGGAGGCTGGTAGAGGGAGGCTGATGCTGGGGGAGGGTGGGAGGAGGGAGGCTGATGCTGGGGAAGGCTGGGAAGAGAGAGGCTGATGCTGGGAGGAGAGAGGCTGATGCTAGGATGAGAGAGGCTGATGCTGGGAGGAGAGAGGCTGATGCTGGGAGGAGAGAGGCTGATGCTGGGGGCAGAGAAGCTGATGCTGGGGGCAGAGAGGCTGATGCTGGTGCAGCATGGGGGATGGAGCACGATGGGGGGGTGCGCAGCATCGGGGATGGAGCATGATGGGGGGGTGCGCAGCATCGGGGATGGAGCACGATGGGGAGTTCACAGCATGGGGGATGGAGCACGTTTGGGAGTGCGCAGCATGGCGGGTGGAGCACGTTTGGGAGTGCGCAGCATGGGAGATGGAGCACGATGGGGGGTGCGCAGCATAGGGGATGGAGCACGATAGGGAGTGCGCTGCATGGGGGATGGAGCACGATGGGGAGTGCGGAGTATGGCGGATGGAGCACGTTTGGGAGTGCGCAGCATGGCGGATGGAGCACGTTTGGGAGTGCGCAGCATGGCGGATGGAGCACGTTTGGGAGTGCGCAGCATGGGAGATGGAGCACGATGGGGGGTGCGCAGCATAGGGGATGGAGCACGATGGGGAGTGCGCTGCATGGGGGATGGAGCACGATGGGGAGTGCGCTGCATGGGGGATGGAGCACGTTTGGGAGTGCGCACCTCCCCCCAACACACACACACACACACACACACGCGCGCGCACTGCACAACACACCACACACCACACACACACACACACACACTGGGAACCACAAACAACTGCCCTACACAGACACCCACACACACAGACAACGCTGCACACACCCAACACACAAACACCGCGGCACACACAAATATACGCACATACCGCACAACACACACATTGCACAAAACATACCTCCCCCCAAAACACACCACACACACACAAACCGCGCAACACACACACAACGCTACAGACACACAGCGCTCCACAAACAACGCAACACACGCAACACACATACAACACCGCTCTCACCCCCCGTCACACCCAGACAACACCCAGAACATGTACAGCCCCTACACAAACACTTGGTAACTACACACAACAACATTATATATATATAACAAAAATCATACATGAACTACACAATACGTAAATTCTAGAATACCCGATGCGTAGAATCGGGCCACCTTCTAGTATATATATATATATATAATGGCATGCAAAGGTTTGGACACCACTGGTCAAAATTACTGTTATTGTGATACTACTCAGAGAAAAGACTAACTGGAGCACCTATGTGTGTAAATTAGGTGCTAGTTTAAAAATACATGACTATAATACAAATAATAAGCTGCACACAAACCACTATAAAAATATAAACCTGAAAAATTGTAAAGCATTACTTCTATAGGGATACTATGAACAATGAAAAATACATTTAGCTATCTGGAAAAAGTGAATAAATGAAAATGGTATTGCAAAAATGCTATGAATATTTGAAATTAGTAGAGATATTTAGCAAACGTATTGACCAATGCAAATGAGCCCGAAACCAATGACAAGGTAATCTCTAATTTTTTGGGAACCTAACCTTAGTGCCTCCATGTGCTATTAAAAATCTGCAAGTATGGGCAGACAGGCTCCTGGCTATATAGGATCATGAATAGCGTCTGGTAATAGGGCAGAGTTCTGGGTTCTCAGTCAGAAGAAACTGCATGCTACTCAGAGGAAAGACTAACTGGAACACCTATGTGTGTGAATTAGGTGCTAGCATAAAAATAAAAAAGTATTTTCTCTGAGAAAATTTTACACTTCTTTAGCGATGTCCTGAACAGTTTAAATTAATCTTTGCTTTAAGATTTCTTTTTAATTATGTAGAGAACTGTAGGTCCTAGAGAGCTGAAAGAGTTAAACCCTTCTAAAACCTTCCAAAGTGCCTAAATTACTAAATTATTATGTGTCAAATTTGGGGCGGATTTGTCCAATCATTCAGCAGCAAATTAATATTTTAAAAATTAATATTTGCTTTTGTGTTCCTTTTTTATTTTTGTATGAATACCTAAAACAGTAGCTCCTAGAGAGCTGAAATCTGCTCTAAAACCTTCAGAAGCACCTGATGTTTCAATGTGACAAATTTGGTACAAATTGGTCTCATTGTTTGGCTGTACTTAAAGAACAGACCACAGAAATGTATTTTTACTTATGTAAAGGTAGATGAATATAGGATGTACAATGTACTATTAGAGAACACATGCATACACTGTGACATATTTTGTCTTGACTGTAATTGTTTTGTTAATGTGTTAAAATGTATTTTATATATGAAGTTTTTATCTTTTAATAAACATTGCATTATGTAAAATTTGTGAATCTCCACGATTTTTGATTTCTTCTACTAATTTGTCAATTGATTTATTTATAGTACATGCTCACAAATTTACTCTAAGACCACACGGTTATTATTAGGGCCACACGGTCATTATTGCGAGTGAATCGCATGACACTTGGCTCACGCTCTGCTGGAGTGCAAGCCTAGTGTCATAAGACTGTCAAGCCACTGTGATCCGATCCTGCGATCGCAGCACAGCCGCAGAGGAGAGGGAGGGAGTAATCTCCCCATCTCCTCTATTGTCAGCTGATGCGATTCTCGCACTGCACTTGCGTTACACCGGTGTAATGCGGGTGCAATGCGATATTTCTCTCGCACTCATAGACTTGTATGGGTGCGTGTGAAAACGGATCGGATTCCACCCACAGTAAGCTGCGATTGTTTTCTTGCTCCGATTAGGGCTGAGAAAAAAATCGCTCATGGGAGCGACCCCATAGAGTAACATGGGTCTGAGTGGAATGCGATTTTATTATCGCATTCCCCTCGCTCCTTTTGTCTCGTCATGTGTGCTCAGCCTAAGAAACACACCCTATTGAGTAGACAGGGTTCAGTGACATGAGCAAAAGCTAAAACTTCTTAATAATAACTCTACAGAAATGTTAAATATAGCTTAGGTAATATATATGAACTTCATGAACTATTTTCTTTGCATAATCAATTTTTCTGGTTAAGTGTATTACTAACATTAAGATTCAACTTGCACCCTTATATCAATCAGCTATAATATTAAAAAACCACAGATGAATAACAGTAATTATCTAGAAGTGATTTAGTAAGGTAGGCAGCAAATGAAGTGTTAATTCTTGGAGTTAGGTAAATCAGCAAACATAAGGATCTGAACAACCTTTTAAAGGCCGAATTGTGACAACTACACCCCAAAATTACAGTTTTTGTGTGGTGTCAAGGAGTGTAATCATTATGGTCGCAGTAGATGAGGCAGTGAACAGATCTGAAGTAGGGCCCACCAGTGACTAAAGCTGTTGCTTACTGGAAGTGTGTATTCAGACCTAACTACAGCTTCAAACTACAGCAAAGCAGAGAGCCACACTCTGTCTATACATATCACAGGCCTAGCAGAAAACAGCCGCAGGGAATGTTGGTGTGTTGTCCAAGGCAACCCAACCATGTCACTGTTCTGCACCCAATGTACTAGCGAAGGAGGCTGAGCCACTCGTTATTGGAGCGCAGACAGGATAGAGGCAGGGTTGTTATTTTTAATGGCTGTTAATACAAAGGGGACAGCTTATGGAAGTAGAATTTGACTTCTACTACTGGACTACTGGATATAGGCTACAAATGGCAACACTATTATTGTGTGTCATTACCATCCTTAACTTATGGTGCCACAATGGAGGACATTATTAATATAGTGGTTACAAGGTGAAGCATTAGTACTGTCTGGAGCCACAAAGTGATACAGTACAAAGGCCAGTATATGGGCTCTACTGTTGTATGAAATCCTAAAACTTGAATGTTAATATTATATAGGTGCAAGGTAGAATGACTACTCTTTGGCATGAAGATGAATATTAGAATAATATTATTATAGGAAGAGGCAATGCTTGGCAGAGAATAGAGCCGGACTGACATAGGCTTTATAGCTATTTGTATATTAATTTAAATACAGTAACAGATGATGAAATTGACCATGTAAAGGTATTACTGGACTTCTTTGAATAAGCTACATATACGTACAAATCGTTTGGGGTGTGAAATCCTGGTGAAAGATTCCCTTTAATACTGTATGGGGATATTCTACTGTGAGAGGGAACACATAGGCAAATCGCTACTGTAATGTATTTTTGGGGATACTGTTACTGTGGGGGAGCAAAAAGGAGGTACTGGAACCTTGAAGGGTATAATATGGGTACTATAGGATTTGTGTAGAAGGGGGGTAAAAAGTGAGGAGGGTTTTCTAAAAGTGATGAGCCATTCTGTAGTGACTGATCAGCTGAGCTGGAAGAAGACATAGTGGTCAGCACCAAATGAAGAACAAGAGAGAATATTATTTACTTTAGTTGTAGTTAGTCATTGTATGGACATTGTATATGATATTGGTCTTAATGAAGGAAGATGCCGGCTCCTGGTCGCTCTGGTGTCGCACTCTTTTGATAAGTGTGTGCAGATGAGACCTCAGGTGGGAAGCACAATACTTACTGGTTTCTTGAGGTCAGCATCCATCACCCCACTGGTGGTCATCGTCGTAGACAGTTCATAACACATGTCACACCAGTGCTCACTTAGCCAGCCAGAAAGTTCACTTTATTCTTAACACCGCTATGACAGACTTGCCCTTCCTTTGCTTCCTTCTTCTCAGTATGGGGTGCTGCCTCTCAACCTGTCCCCATATACTATTTGGATCTTGTACTCAAGCTTCAGGGTCCATGTCTCCTTCCCCCTGACTCCACTCAGCTTTGTCTGATTCTGGGCCCTGGCAGCTCTCTAGACATATGACTCTCTAAGCCCACCTGGGTGAACTGTAGGCTCCAGATGTCTAGAGGATACCTCAGAGTTCCCTGACTGGCCCTAGCACCAAGACCACATCTTCTCACACTTGAACACTATTCTTGACTGGTTCCTCTTGAGACCTCCCAACCATCCACTTTCCTGCATCCGTCCCTTCCCCTTTAACCCTATCTCTTCCATTCCTTTGCTATCTCAGGCCAACCACTAGGTGGTGCCTTCACCAACAGCCCTACTCTACTGTATCTGGAACCTGCACGCAGCTAGCAGCACAACATATTAACACATGCAATCAGTAATTAATGTAACACCTTCTACATTAGCACAGTTATTTTTTATTAATAATCAGTATGGGTGCATTGTTAATCAAGAATGTATATTCTGATAATGTATGGTCATGGTGTAGAAACGTTTATCCCTTCTATGATGTATTATTGGTATATTAGTCTTGATATGGAGGGTTCTGTTCGGTAACAGGATGATCTTAATACTCTATTTATATTTATTTTTTTTTTACAGGTGACAAACGTATGTTGGTCACACCTGAGCAACATGCTAGTTAGTGGAGGACCCAAGGTTAGATTTTGCAGTGGGAACAGTGCGACTCAAGTTAAGTCACTGGTGCTTTTCCCAGTATGCATGATTAGTATTTGTCAAAAAAGTATGGGAAGGTGGTCATGGCTTCTAAGGCTTACTAATATGAATTTATCCACAGAAATTGCTCATCCCTTTCCAGAATCAAAATTACTGAAAATAGTCCCTAAAGCTTAAAATATAAAACACGAGGCAATGGTAGACTTGTCTAATGAATACTTTTGTTTATATCATGTGGAAGGGAGGATGCGTTTACATAGGATAGAAAAAAAAGGTAAGTATTCTAACAATTTTTAAATCTGTTGAACGTCTTGATCTAAAGGAATCTAAATCCTAGGAAAACCATCCTAGAATAAATCTTACAATGGCAGGAAGCCATGTTTCCCACAGACAAATCTTCTGGCTCTGTCCAGGAAGCTACACTATGTGGTATTTATCATCAATTCTCAGGAATTGAGAATAAACTCATCGTTTTGAAAACATTTTTTAAATTTAACATTTTATTGATTTTCAAAAAGCAATTCCAAACATTGACATACATAAATGGGAAAGTAGCATTGTGGTACCAATTATAACATCAATCGTCAATTAATAACGAGCTCTTACAACTCCGGTGACCACACATAAAATATATTTAATACATTTGACATCGCAAGCAGGAATCACTTAAAAAGAGAACAAGGGAAGAAAGGAGAGAATAAAGAAGAAAGGGTGAGAGATGCCACGGGGACCCCTACCAGCCATGTCCAAGATCCAAAGCCATGGAGCACTCAAGAAGATCTCACTCTGTAGACACGAGAGCGCATCACATCCTACCTCGCGGTACAGAAGCCGGGACTAGTCAAGAAATATTCCCAATGGAACCAATTTGTGGTAGTGGCATCCACATCATTACGAGATTGAGCCAGTATCCTTTCCATCCGGTAGATCCCGTCTACCTCACTTATCCATTCCTCCACAGATGGTGACTTCGTGGTTTTCCAGTGGCGAGGGATGACTGTCTTGGCTGCCTGAAGGAGATGCCTGAGCAACGATTTTTTATATGATATTTTAGGCAGCGGGAACATATATAAGAGAACGGCCTCGGGTCATCTGGGCACCATCACCCTGAGATCTCCTGGGTTGCTCTCAAGACCTTTTTTCCAAAAAGCCGCCAAGACTGTACATGACCATCATATATGGGTCATAGTTCCTCCCTGATGTCCGCAACACCAGCACGCATCTGGGACCCCCAAATACCAACTGTGGAGCAAGGAGGGGACCCTATGCCACCTTGAAACAACTTTATAACTTGTCTCCTGGGACCTGGTGGCGGTTGCTGATTTGTGGGATAGATGGAAACAACGGTCCCATTGTTCTCTAGAAAATACCTGTCCAAGCTCATTCTCCCAAGCTCTGCAAAAGGGAGGAAGATGGACCAAATCATTGACGGTCAATAACTTATATATGCTCGAAATGGCATGTCTGGGGCTAAGGCCCAAGGTACATAGGATTTCAAAAGGTGGTATAGGTTGTGCGGACTCATGTAACTGACTAGCAGATGAAAGGAAGTGCTGAAGCTGTGCGTGCTCAAAGTGATAGCGTGGCCTCTGCGGGCGGTCCCCCGGGAGCAAGGGAAGTGGGAGAACCGTCCCCTGGGGTGCCACATGAAGCATGCGCAGAGGGGCCTGTCTGGTACCGCCCAAAAAGAGGGCATTAGATGCACCAGGGGGGAACCTCGGGTTGTCGGTTATTGGCATCAACGGGCCCAGTGGTTGGATCAGAGTATCTTTCCTCCCGGAGGCGTGCAGGGTTCGTAAGGTCTGCCTCGCACTATAGACCACCATGAGTTTGTTCTTGTTCAGTAAGGGCCAGGTCCAAGACAGGGTCGGCAATGACAAGGTGCATGTATCGTGAGCAATGCTCACCCATAGCTTGGAGCCTCTGCCATGCAACAGGTCAAGAATCCTCGCATGGGCTGCCACAAGATGGTATCTCCTGCAGTCCGGCAGCCCCAGGCGACCCACGTCCTTCGGGCGGGTCAGAACCGCACCCCGAATTCTAGGATGGCCCTTGGATCAGACAAACTGGATAAATATTTGCTGAACTTTGCGCCAAAACAACGCGGGGACATGAACCGGCACAGTCTGCAGGAGATATAACAGTCTAGGTAGGACAGTCATCTTAAGGGCACCAACCCTGCCAAACCAGGACAAGACGATGCCACGCAGCGAGATTCCTTTCCAGCCTAGTAGAAAATTGTTGGAAATTAAGGGAGAATAGCCTGGAGAGGTAAGATGGTATAGTAATGCCCAGATAGCTAATACTGTCGCTACGGGGCAACTTGAAGGGGAAACTTGACTGTAACAAGGAAACCTGACTCCGGGGCAGGGTCACATTCAGAGCCTCCGATTTGTCAAGATTAATTTTGAAACTGGACCACCTCCCAAATCGCTCCAGCTCAGACATCAAAGCAGGGAGTCCATCCAAAGGATTAGAAAGATAGATCAGAAGGTCGTAGGCGAATGCCGAGCATTTAGATTCGTTATTCGCTATTTTGATTCCCCGAATGTCCGAGCTGGCCCGAAGGGCCATCATCAGATGCTCCATCACCAAAATGTATAATAAGGGGGATAGGGGGCACCCCTGTTGGGTCCCATTGCTTATAGTAAAGGGGGTGGACAGAGTACCATTAATGTTTACACGTGGGGATGCGATAGAGCACCAATATTTTAGAAGTAAAGTTGGGGCCCAACTCCATGTGGTTTAAGGTTTGCGAAAGAGATATCCATGATATTCTGTCAAAGGCCTTTTCGGTGTCCAGTGACAGTATCATGAGTGGCATTTCCTTAGAATGGGTGTGACGCCCTGGGCAAGCCAGGGGTCACAGGTCATCACACCACCACACCCTACACCCCAGTAGGAACACCAAAGCTACCAAAATCCTTGTTGCCTTCCTCCAGGGGCTGATGTTCACACCAGGGGGTGGGCCAGGCGGTTGGCTCCGCCCACCGAGGAGTACACAGCCCTGTAGGCGGGAAGAACCAGGCAGTTAGAGTTTGGAGGGAGAAGTGGAAAGAACGCAGTTTAGCTCAGGGAGAGCTTGAGTTAAGTGAGGGAAGTGAAAGTGAGAGGAAGCAAGATAGTGGTAGAGGAGCTAAGTGAAGTGGAAGTGAAGTAGTAGAGAAAAGAGTAAAAGTGTCAGTAAGAAAGCCTGAAGTTGGTCCGGCTGTGTGCCTGGACAGTGTCAGCAAGGTCAGCAACGGCGGTGACAGTCTGAAGGGGGACTGCTCGGAGGTTGCTGGAAGGACCGCGGACGGGTAGTAGCCCGGCGGTCTGGAGCAGTATACGAAGAACAGTCAGCACCAGGGCAGGGGCCTCTCGGACCCCGGCAAGGCTAGGAGTCGCCGTAAATTTGACAAATCCATCAGTGTCTCCAAACAACCAAGTCCCGATTGAAGGCAACAGTCCAACCATTGAGGAGAGACACCGCCACCGCCAGGGCACCAGTTTCTCAGGGCCAGCGCCTGCGGGCAAAGTAGGGCTCCTCCGGCCCATATCCAAGCCGGGGAGCGGGTTACCGGTGGGAACCCATCGCTACCAACACAGAAACATCAGGTGCAGGACAAAGGGACATCACCGTCACCTACTGGGGAAAGCAAGTGCAGCCGTCCGTGGGAACCGTCTTTCCAGCCGTGTGTTTTACCGAGAACTGTGTCATCGTCTCAGGCTGAGTGAGTACCACAGTGCCGCAAGGCACAGCGCTGCCCCCGCGTCCCTGCGCCCACCAAGCCCTGCATCTCCCAACTCATCACTGGGCCCCGGGATCACCAACCCCTACCCACGGAGGGGCAACACAACAACTGGCTGCTCCACACCATCCCTCCCGGGAACGCCATACAGAGCAGCGGTGGTGCTAACAAATCACCACAACCGTGGGTGGCGTCACAGACAATAAACAATCCCCACACCCAAAAACAAACCCCCTTTCACTCACAGGCGAGGAGCGCCGCTCAAGTCCCCGGGATCCGGCCCATCGCTCGAGCCACCGAGCAGCGGCAGCAGCAGGCCGCAGTGCCCGCCGGACCCGAGCAGAAGGGAGAGCGCGGCGTCCCCTCCTCCGCCCGCGACAACTTGGCGTCACGAACAGGATCTTACCGCTCTGCCGTTGGGTAGAGGTGCGCCTTGTGACCGCCGGAGGTATCCGGCTGAAAAATTTCGGAAGTCGCCATCTTTGGTGCGAAAAGTTCCCGCTCGAGCGTCTTCTCGAGTAGCAGAGGCGTGAAGGCCAAAACTCTGCCCCAAGAGAGGAGGGGCCAAAAAGAAGCTAAGGGGGACGCGATGGCGGCTGGCTGCATGTGAGAGAGCTATAAAATCAGGGACGCCAGGACTCTGCGGACATCTTGTTCCTGGGAGAAGCCGCCAGCAGCATGTGGATGCCATCCCGCAACACCGTAGCCCCCGCGCCTGGAACCGCGGCGTGGGTGGAGATCCGGACTGCGCAGCTCTACCAACGGCTGCAGGTTAAGATGCAGCTCCTCATGGAGGAGTGGGAGACCGACATGGCGGACGTTATAGCAGCCATGCGGAGACGCGAGGAGGAAGCGGAGGAAGGGAGGGTGAGTGACCCACGCCCCGATGCCCTGGAAGGGCCGGTCATTGCGGCTGCGGGACCCGGTCCAAGCCCTCTCCCCCCGCTGCCTCCCTCGCCACCCGTCTCAGAGGCCGTGACCCCGCCACTAGGCCTGCTACCACCGCAACCGGTAGCACTACCCAGCATGCCCGCCCAGGCGGGCCGACCTGCAGCCGGAGCCCGTGGTCGACCGGAGATGCTGCCTTGGAAGACTCCGAAAACCGCACCGGAGGCATCTCCAGAGAAAATCCCCGAGCCGGAGCCGATGACCCGCTCCAAGCCGGAGGCCCAGCTGCGGAAAGCCCCTGTGCCCATCCCCCACACCTCGGCTGAGGTAGCGCCGGGTTGTCGCTGCAAGGTGGCGCCCAAGGCCAAGACACCGCGGGACTTGTCGCCCAGATCCCTGACAGTGGGCAACGTCCAGAATGTCCCGCGGGGCCCGACCCCTGCGCCGGAGCTCGCAGCAGCGCCGTATTGGGACAGGGAGCCGGTACCGCTGGGCCTGGAGATCGGTGAGATAGAGAGGAAAAAGGCGGAGCTGGTGGCCCGAGCAATTAGAGAAAAGGAGAACCTCCGGCAAGCAACATTCCGGGTCCAGGGACCGCTGTATGAAGGACAGGTGAGGCGGTTTGATGTCCGCCGGGGCTATGGGTTTATATACGAACCGGGCCTGGAGGCCGAAGTGTTTATAGCCCGGCGGGATGTGAATGCCCACCTGCCCGAGGAGCATCCCGGCCGTAACCTGATGCCGGGTGACATAGTGCAGTATACCCGGCACTGTGGAGAGAGGGGGTGGTTCGCCCTAGATGCCAAACTGCGGGGCAGCCAGGAGAGCCGAGTGAGTCCTGCACCCCCTCCCTTGGATGAAGCTGAAAGCCCGGAGTAGGGGCAGCGGAGCACCGTTGTCCAGTCCCCGTTGGGACCACCAGAGTGTTGTTGAAAAAGAATAATGATAAGTAAATAAGTGATGAAAGTTACCAGATTGTCTACAACCGTGATTGAACCGGCCGTAGCCGGCACCGTTGTCCCCGTGGGGACCGTTTAAAAAGTTTTGCATGGAGAACTTTCAATGGACAAGCCCGTGAACTTGCAGGGCAACCACAAACGTTAGTGGCTTGTAAATAAGTTGTTTTACCGTTACCGTTTCCGCAGTTGCCGCCTCCGGAGAGGCAGGTTGGAGGGAGGGCCCCCAGCAGAGCAGGCTGGGGCCCAGCCACCACAGGAACCGGTGGCTACCCTCTGGAGGGGAAGGACAGATCCCGCTCGCGTAACTGGTGCAGGACTTGGGTCAAGGGGTGCTGCCTGGGTTTTAGGGGCAGCATCAGGGCCAGGTTGCTTGGGTGGGAGAGAGCGGAAACCGTAACCGTAAACCGTTAGTAACGTTTAAGCAATGAACCTCCCGCTGTGGGATGATGCCATAAATTGTTATGTTTACCTTTTTTTATATATTTTGCAGAAAATAAAACCGGTGTTGGACGGGCAGCCCACGGACGGTCTGCATTTTGCTAAGGGGGAATGTGACGCCCTGGGCAAGCCAGGGGTCACAGGTCATCACACCACCACACCCTACACCCCAGTAGGAACACCAAAGCTACCAAAATCCTTGTTGCCTTCCTCCAGGGGCTGATGTTCACACCAGGGGGTGGGCCAGGCGGTTGGCTCCGCCCACCGAGGAGTACACAGCCCTGGAGGCGGGAAGAACCAGGCAGTTATAGTTTGGAGGGAGAAGTGGAAAGAACGCAGTTTAGCTCAGGGAGAGCTTGAGTTAAGTGAGGGAAGTGAAAGTGAGAGGAAGCAAGATAGTGGTAGAGGAGCTAAGTGAAGTGGAAGTGAAGTAGTAGAGAAACAGAAGAAAAGAGTAAATGTGTCAGTAAGAAAGCCTGAAGTTGGTCCGGCTGTGTGCCTGGACAGTGTCAGCAAGGTCAGCAATGGCGGTGACAGTCTGAAGGGGGACTGCTCGGAGGTTGCTGGAAGGACCGCGGACGGGTAGTGGCCCGGCGGTCTGGAGCAGTATACGAAGAACAGTCAGCACCAGGGCAGGGGCCTCTCGGACCCCGGCAAGGCTAGGAGTCGCCGTAAATTTGACAAATCCGTCAGTGAAGGGGACGTCTGTCTCCAAACAACCAAGTCCCGATTGAAGGCAACAGTCCAACCATTGAGGAGAGACACCGCCACCGCCAGGGCACCAGTTTCTCAGGGCCAGCGCCTGCGGGCAAAGTAGGGCTCCTCCGGCCCATATCCAAGCCGGGGAGCGGGTTACCGGTGGGAACCCATCGCTACCAACACAGAAACATCAGGTGCAGGACAAAGGGACATCACCGTCACCTACTGGGGAAAGCAAGTGCAGCCGTCCGTGGGAACCGTCTTTCCAGCCGTGTGTTTTACCGAGAACTGTGTCATCGTCTCAGGCTGAGTGAGTACCACAGTGCCGCAAGGCACAGCGCTGCCCCCGCGTCCCTGCGCCCACCAAGCCCTGCATCTCCCAACTCATCACTGGGCCCCGGGATCACCAACCCCTACCCACGAAAGGGCAACACAACAACTGGCTGCTCCACACCATCCCTCCCGGGAACCCCATACAGAGCAGCGGTGGTGCTAACAAATCACCACAACCGTGGGTGGCGTCACGGACAATAAACAATCCCCACACCCAAAAACAAACCCCCTTTCACTCACGGGCGAGGAGCGCCGCTCAAGTCGCCGGGATCCGGCCCATCGCTCGAGCCACCGAGCAGCGGCAGCAGCAGGCCGCAGTGCCCGCCGGACCCGAGCAGAAGGGAGAGCGCGGCGTCCCCTCCTCCGCCCGCGCATAATGAATGATGTCCAGGGTTTTCAGGGTGTTGTCCCTGGCTTCTCTTCCAGGGACAAAGCCCACCTGGTCCCAGTGTATCAGATCCGGTAGATGGGGATTCAATCTGTTAGCAATAAGTTTGGTGTAAAATTTGAGGTCCACATTAAGTAAAGAAATCGGCCTATAGCTCCCACATGTGTTCGGGTCCTTCCCCGCCTTTGGGATGACCATGATATGTGTTAACATGGAGTCGGCTGGAAAGGATGCTATCTTGGAAATAGAATTAAAGGATTCCAGCATTAGAGGGGCGAGAAGCTCCGGAAAAGCTTTATAAAATTTTGTCGTCAGACCATCCGGGCCCAGGCTTTTATTTGTAGGTACTTCCCGAATGACCTGCAAGAGTTCCTCCAACCCAAACGGGGTCTCCAAGTCCTCAATTATGGCTCTAGGCAATTTTTTAAAAGGGGAGGGGGGGAATGTATTACGTCCTTGGGGACCACAGGAGGCGGGGTCAGGTTATAGAGCTTAGAATAATAGTCATGGAAGGCATCCGCGATGTCGGGTGTAGTGTGCACCAACTTATCCAGTGAATTTTTAACACAAGGTATAAAGGCCCTGTAACACACAGAGATAAATCTGCAGCAGATCTGTGGTTGCAGTGAAATTGTGGACAATCAGTGCCAGGTTTGTGGCTGTATACAAATGGAACAATATGTCCATGATTTCACTGCAACCACAGATCTCCCAAAGATTTATCTGTGTGTGTGACGGGGCCTTAAGAGATGTCGCCTTTTTGGCCCGTACCACGTTGGCTAACATTCTGCCTGGCTTGTCCTCAAATTCGTAGAATTGACTTTTACCTATTTGGATAATATGGCTGTATGCTGAATCCATCAACTTCTTAAAATCCAGTCGCGCTCCCAAAAGCGCCCTCAGGGTGGCAGCTCCCAGAGCCCGCTTATGAAGGAGTTCTAAATTTGTGACCTTCTGTAGGGCTTCTTTTATGGCCTGGGCTCTCTCTCTTTTAATCCGTGCACCTTGTTTAATTAATAGTCCCCGTAGGACACACTTGAGGGCCTCCCACTTGAGAGTAGGTGCCATGGCGTCCGAAATATGATCCGCCACAAAATTGGAAATAGAGGCACGTATATCCAACGCACAAGGCTCATCCAAAAGCAGGGATTAACTCAGCCGCCACGACCCCATCGTCCTCGTCATGGATGGAACAAAACACTGGGGCGTGGTCCGACGATAGGATATTTCCAATCCCCGTGAATGAGAGCCAGGACAGCGCAACGTGATGAACCAAGATGTAGTTCAAGCGGCTGTACGAATCCTGCGGATGTGAATAAAAACTATAGCCCCTCTCTGAGGGATGTTGCATTCGCCACGCATCATATAATTGTAAATGTAATAATGACTTCCTAATCCACTTAATAAATGTGTAAGAGAGTCTGGCTCGGCCCTTGAAATTGTCCAGCACCGGATCCAGTGTCACATTCAAGTATCCACACACAAGCACCAGACCTCTCACCAAAGGTAGAGCAGTATCTACCAGGCCGGAGACAAACAGGTCCTGATTTTGGTTGGGGGCGTACGTATTAATAATTGTGAAAATATGGTCACCCAGAATTTGATGGGGGAGAGATCTATGCACTGCAATCGCCACCCCCTTTGAACGCGACTCTGGGTTATTGGAGAAAAACCAAGTAGGGTAATATTTATTTTTAATCTTAGGGGAATGATTAGCCTTAAGGGGGCTTTACACGGTAGCGATATCGCTAGCAATTTGTAGCGATAGCGAGCGTGTAAGTACCCGCCCCCGTCGTGCATGCAATTGTTTGTGATCGCTGCCATAGCGAACATTATCGCTATGGCAGCGTCACACGCACTTACCTGGTCGGGGGCGTCGCTGTGACTGCCGAACAATCCCTCCTTCAAGGGGGAGGGATGTTCGGCATCACAGCGACGTCACTGCAGCGTCACTAAGCGGCCGGCCAATCAAAGCGGAGGGGCGGAGATGAGCAGGACGTAACAACCCACCCACCTCCTTCCTTCCGCATTGTGGCCGGCGGCAGGTAAGGAGACGTTCCTCGCTCCTGCGGTGTCACACATAGCGATGTGTGCTGCCGCAGGAGCGATGAACCACCTGGATAAACAACCCTTACCGATTTTTGAGTTTGGGACGACCTCTCCATGGTGAACAATTTTCACCATTTTTGAGGTCGCTTAAGGTCGCTGGTCAGTGTCACACGCTGCGATATCGTTAATGACGCCGGATGTGCGTCACTAACAACTTGACCCCGACGACCAAACATTAACGATATTGAAGCGTGTAAAGCCCCCTTTAAAGTGGGTCTCTTGAAAACACGCTAAATGTATCTTACGTTTGTGGAGGTGATACAGGATCTGTACCCTTTTCTCCAGCTTATTGAAACCTTTCACGTTGAAAGAGACGATGATCAAGTTTGCCATTTGTAATATAACCAGGGTTCTGCACTCGTACATAAACCGGCCCTTTTGAAAATTTTAAAAGGACCAGGCATCAGTCCACCATTTCATTCATCATGCAGTAACCGAAATTCCCTTGTCTGTGTTAAGTTTGGGCCTTTGATGGCAGAAATCAAATAATTTCGGTCACTGTTAGCAAACATCTTGAATTATCACGGATACCTCTAGTCAAGACTGAGTTGTAAATATGCCATTGGTCCAAGCCAGATGAAACTAGAGAGACCTTACCACTTCATCAAATTGGAAAGAAATAGGGACAATTGTCATGCCCTAGCCAGAACACCCAATTTCATCTCTGTTCCATCTATGCCTAATGTCCCACTGGCTGTTGATGTCTTTTGATGATGTGGGACACTTTTATTTATATTTTTCCCCCTCAAGTGATAATTTATTGGGTAATTCAGAAAATCAACAAGCACATGCCATTTTGATAGTTCTTCTCTGGTCCTAGACCCTAGTCCCTAGCATCTGGGCTAAATTTTGTGATGGTGTGAAGCCCAGTAGATACATCCTCTAGGTGTTTATCATTTTCTGGGGTTTCTACAAAATCTATTTCATAAAGGCCTTAAATGCTGTACCTACTAAGTTACATTTTGTGTCATCAAAGCCATGCACTTAAAAAAGTAACCAACGTGTGTTTTTTAGGCTCCACATAGGCCTGATAGAAAAAAAGCATCAAAACCGAACAGTTCAGCTCTGTCTTTTGACAGTGGGTGAAATTTTCATAAAATCAATCCACTTTGCATGTGCGACACCCCTGGACTATCAGGTCGTCACAGGATATTGCACAAACTGTCCTTCTGCGTGGTATTCCAAGTCCCTCATGGTTCTGGGTCCCTAGATAAATGGTGTTGCCTCCAACAGCAAATCAAATCCTAGATACACCCTGCTCCACACCCACCAGGCACACCAGTGGACGGCTTGAGTGGAATAGAGTCGCCCACCTGGGGGGGTTCAGGGAGGGGAGGTGAGGAGTGTAGTCAGTGAGTGAGTAGTCAGAGAGTGAGAGGAGGTCGGAAGCGGTGGCTCCTAGAGAAGCTGTCTAAGTTGCAGACGGTGGTCTTGGGCCTAGAGGAGTCGGATCCCCGGTCGCAGGGGATTGTGGCAAGGTGCCTGGACTTGTCGAGGAGGACAGCTGGCAGCCTAGCACTATCATCGCTCTGGGACCGAGGACACAACAGGGTACACGGACCCTAGGTCGGGGAGTAGCTTCAGGCAACCCGACAATTCACCTGAGGAGAACGGAGCCTTTATGATCTGTTCCCACTCGCTCCAGAATCGGGGCATTAGCGCAACGAGGGGGACAGGACTTTTCAATCCAAAACGGTCTAGAAAATCCTAAGCGTGAGCCCTGAGAGCAAACTCCCACACTTAGCCATAGTGGGGAGCGGGGCCCAGCAAGTTCCACACTACTGGGCCACCACGTGGAGTGAGAGTGATGGAGTTGGGGGGATGACCTGGAAAGTGCACTGTGGGGACAGGAGTAAGCCAACTCCAACACCATGTCTGTTCTCTGGTCTTGGTGAATGGGAAAAGTGTAAGGGCACCATGAGAAATCGCAGCAGGGGAAGCAGTGTCCAAATCCTGAATCCAGGTCTTAGTGAGGGCCAGCAGATTAAGAGAGTTATTGATAAAGTAGTTGTGGATGTAAGGCTGTGTGCACACGTTGCGTTTTTTACCGCGGAAACGCTGCGTTTAGAACCGCAGCGTTTCAGTGGCAAATTGCATGCGTTCAGCTTTCCCAGCAAAGTGTATGAGAAAGCCGAAAAATCAGTGCACACGCTGCGTTTCTAAACGCAGCGTTTTGGATGCCAAAAATCGGTGCGGAAAGAAAAGCAGCATGTCATTTCTTTTGTGCGGTGTGGCTGCATTCTCTCCCCCATTAAATCAATGATGTGGGTCAGAACGCAGCTACACCGCAGTGAGCTGCTTTTTTGTTGCGGTCCGCGGGCTTTGTCGGCACACAGAACGCAGGCATTTACCTGGAAGTGAGGTCAAGAGGTTTCCTGTTGACCTCACTTCCTGGCAAAGTCCTGGAAAGCCCCCGGTGTCGCCAAAGTGCCCGCCCCGACCCCCCTCCCGAAAATCCAACATGGCCGCGCGCACAGTAGCGCACCGGCCGCCCTGCTCCTATGCTTTCTGTCGCATGTGCCTTGAGACATGCAACAGAAAAATGCCCCCCAGGCCCTGCCAGGTCACCCCCTATTCCTCCCGGTATTCCCCCTTACCTGTCCGGTTGCAGCACTGATCCCCCGCGGCCCCCTCCTCCTTCACAGTGCACGCTGGCCGGTCACGTGTGCCGAGCAGCTGACAGCCAGCACTGTGTTCAGAGAGCTGTGCTGGCTGCTCGCACTCTACAGCTGTGACCCGGGGAGAGTGGGTGCAGATTTTTGGCACCCACTCTCCTCAAATGGAGGGTCTGCCCTACTAGAAAATGGGGGATATGTTCCCTGAACGTGCCCCCATATTCTAGAAGGTCCAGAGCCGACGTGGGACGTCCAAATGGATTTCTGCGGACCCATTTTTTTTCAAATTTTTTGATTAAATTGGAGAACAAGGGAATGATTTGGGGAGTGTTTTTTCTAATAAAAAATTTTTTGTCATTTTTTTTTGCTTTTGTTTACTGTCAATTAGTTATGTCTGGTATCTGATAGACGCCGTGACATCACTAATTGCTGGGCTTGATGCCAGGTGGCATTACACATCTGGTATCAACCCCATTTATTACCCCGTTTGCCAACGCACCAGGGCGCGGGATGAGTTGGGGCGAAGCGCCAGGATTGGCGCATCTAATGGATGCGCCACTTGTGGGGCAGCTGCGGCCTGCTATTTTTAGGCTGGGAAGAGTCCAATAACCATGGCTCTTCCCACCCTGAGAATACCAGACCCCAGCTGTCAGCTTCACCTTGGCTGGTGATCTAATTTGGGGGGACCCCACGTTATTTTTTTTTTAATTCTTTATTTATAAATAAAAAAAAAAGCCTGGGGAGCCCTCCAAATTGATCACCAGACAAGATGAAGCTGCCAGCTGTGGTTTGCAGGCTACAGCTGTCTGCTTTACCCTGACTGACCCCACGCCATTTTTTTCATTGTTTTTTTTTTTTGGATAAATACTAAGCTAGGCACCCTTTAGTGCCACATGAAAGGTACTAAAGGTGCCAGCTTAGAATATGCAGGGGGGTGGGACGTTATATATATTTGACATCCATTCATCCATTGACGCTTTTTAGGCTGTGTGCCCACAATCAGGGTTTGCAGCGTTATAGGCGCTGAGTGTTTTCCCTGCGTCCATAACTCTGCGTTGTGCAGTAGAAGCACAGTGGAAGGATTTTTGGAGATCCCATGCCCACTGTGCTTCTTTTCTCCGCAGCATAAACTGACCGGTGGCGTGGCTTCCCGAGCCTCAGCATGTCAATTTATGCTGCGGAGACAAGAGTGTTCTCTACAGGTAGCATAGAGCTCCACAGCAGCCTGAACCCAAATCGTGGGCATTGGCAGCTGCAGGAAGGCTGACACTGTGTACTAGACGCCGTGTCGCTGGATCATGGCCACATAGCCTTAGGCCCCTTTCACACGTCAGTGATTCTGGGACGTTTGTGCTTTTTTTTAAACGTACCAGAATCACTGACATACGCAGACCCATTATAATGAATGGGTCTGCTCACACGTCAGTGATTTTTCACTGCACGTGTCTCCGTGCGGCGTACCCGCGTGTGCGTGATTGCCGCACGGAGGCATGTCCATTTTTTTCTGGCATCACTGATGTTCCACGGACCACGCAGTGGTGTGGTCTGTGAAACACGTGCCAGAAAAAAACGTGCATTTAAAATAAAAATCATTTTAACTCACCCGGCGTCCAGCGATGTCCTCTGCAGCCCGTGCAGCTTGCTGCTTCTGAGCCGGCTCATTATTGTCGCGCATATTCATGATGCGCGATACAGCCGACCCGGAAGCAGCTGCTGCGGGGGTCAGCACCAGCCGGATGCTGCACCGCGGGAGCGATCAGCACCATGGAGAGCGGGAGCGGGCACAGGTGAGATGATTACTGAGTGCAATCACGGGCCATGGAGAACGGAGCCCGGATTGCACTTAGACAACCCACGTGTGCCGTGAATCACGGCACACGGAGGGACATGTGCGTGTTTTACACGCCAGTGAAAAACGTCATTGTTTTTCACTGACGTGTGAAACGGACCTAAAAGTGAGAATATTGTTGCTACAGCAACATTTTGGGGGAAGTAGCTGTGGATTCAAAATGCTTAATATACTCCTGAATAAAATCCTTGAGGGGTGCAGATTCCAAAATGGGGTCACTTGTGGGGGTTTTCTGACGTATAGGTACCCAAGGGGCCCTGCTAATGTGACATGGTGCGCGAAGTTTATTTCAACTTTTCCAAAATTCAAATGGTGCTCCTTCCATTCCAAGCCCTCCCATTTATCCAAACAGAATGTGGAGAAGGAAATGACATCAGAGTTTTTTTTTTCCAAAGGTCTGTGTTCAACCAACTTTATTAACACTGACAAGTCTTAAAAAAATGCACCTAAAAAAACGCATGAAAAACGCATGCGTTTTCGATGCGTTTTTCTCAAAAAGCATTGTTTACAATTCTCCCCTCTGCCAGAGGGTGTGTTTTTTTCCGTGCTGAAAAAAAAGCAACGTGTGCACATAGCCTCAGGAAGCTTGTTACATACAGACCGTGGATTCTAGAGAGCATAATTAAAAGAGGGAGGTGAGGGTGTACAACTAATGTTAATGAGGTTAGCAAGGTTTCTATGAGAGGTGGGGGAGGGGGTAAAGTTGGCATGGGGTGAACCGGGATTAAGAGAGATATCGCCTGAAAGAAGTAGCAGTAAAAGGAGGAGGAGCAGATAGTTTTTGGAGTTGTGGCATGTTTTTTTCTGCAAGACCCTGGAGCATGAAGGAGTAAGGTTATTAAGGAAGGTGAAACGAACGTGGGAGCTGTACATAGGAGAGGGGAGGAGAGAGGCGCTGATGTCGATGAGTGGTGATGGAGGGGGGATGAGGCTGTGAAAGTGAACAGTAAAAGCATATAGGATGGTGAAGATAGAAATAGAGATCATAGTAGTACCAGAGGGTGGTAAAAAGTAAGTCACCTGCCAGCTCCTGCCTTGACTAAAGGGTACTTTACATGCTGCGACATCGCTAACGATATATCGTCGGGGTCACGGTGTTTGTGACGCACATCAGGCGTCGTTAGTGACATCGCAGCATGTAACACCTCTGAGCGACCTAAAACAATCGTAAAAGAGGTAAAAATCGTTGGTATTGGAGAGGTCGCTTCAACACCAAAAATCGTTGACAGGTGAGTAGCGAGGTTGTTTGTCGTTCCTGCGACAGCACACATTGCTATGTGTGACACCGCAGGAACGAGGAAACCCACCGTACCAGCATCCTGCCAGCAATGAGGAAGGAAGGAGGTGGGCGGGATGTTTGGCCCGCTCATCTCCGCCCTTCCTCTGCTATTGGGTGGCCACTTAGTGACGTCACTATGACGCCGAACGAACCGTCCCCTTAGAAAGGAGGCGGTTCGCCGGTCACAGCGACGTCGCTAGTCAGGTAAGTAGTGTGACTGGTGTAAGCGATGTTGTGCACCACGGGCACCAATTTGCCTGTGTCGTACAACCGACGGGGTCGGGTACGCTTGCTACGATATCGGTACCAATATCGTAGCGTGTAAAGCACCCTTAACTGCCATTGAAATAACTGCCCAGCACTTTAAATAGTTTTATAAAAATAAAACAATAATATTTTTTCACCTCTAGAATACAGGGACATACAAATACATTGCTATTTACAGATGTAACTCTATTTACTGGTATAATTTGCTTCTACGTTCACTGTCTGTAATTCAGCTCAAGTATACCAAATTCTCCTCAGTGTGGGCTGTGGCTCATTGTTGGAGCTGCTGCCTGCGACCATGGACTTTGCGAGTTGGAGTCTCGGGGGGACCAGACAGCACGCCAAGTATCGTATTTTTCGGACTATAAGACGCACCGGACCTTAAGACACACCCTGGTTTTAGGAAGAAAATAGGAAAATAAAATTTTAAGCAAAAAATGTGGTCATGACACATTGTTATGGGGCGAGGATCAGCTGCTGACACTGTTATGGGGGTAATCTCCTCAAATTCTCTAACTCAGGTAGCCCATCCTAGTAATGATCCAACTGCCTTGTATATATATGTCCTTCATCCTGGTATAGCCCACATCCTGCTATATACTGCCATCCTGGTATGTGCTCCCATCCTAATATATACCCCATCCTGGCATATAGCCGCATCCTGCTATATACCCCATCCTGGCATATGGCCGCATCCTGCTATATACCCCATCTTGGTGTATGGCCGCATCCTGCTATATACCCCATCCTGGCAAATGGCCGCATCCTGCTATATACCCCATCTTGGTGTATGGCCGCATCCTGCTATTTAACCCCATCCTGGTATGTGCTCCCATCCTGCTATATACCCCCATCCTGCTATATACCCCCATCCTGCTATATACCCCCATTCTGCCATATACCCCCATCCTGGTATGTGCTCCCATCCTGCTATATACCCCCATCCTGCTATATACCCCCATCCTACTATATGCCGTCATCCTGCTATATATCCCTATCCTTCTATATACCTCCACCCTGCTATATACCCCCACCCTGCTATATACTCCTATCCTGCTCATAATAAACCCCCATACTGGTATATGCCGTCATCCTGCTATATACCCCTATCCTGCTATATGGCTGCATCCTGTGGCACACAAAAAAAAAAATAAGCGTTTATACTCACCTTTCCTCGCTCCATGCAGCATCGCTCCTCCTCCTGTCTGTGCCAGCAGCAGCAGCGCCGCTTACCTATGTGGAGCCGGCCACGCTCCCTGCAGCATCGCAATGTCCTCCTGTCTGTGCCGGCCGCGGCTGCATGTGGACACGTGCGCACAGCGATGACGTCATTCCTGTGAGCACCGCTAGTCTCCACACACAGCCGCGGCCGGCAGTCAGGAGGAGATTGCGGTGCTGAAGGGATCGTTGTCGGTGAGTGTACTGATTCACTGCTGATGATGATGCGCGGGGGGCAGTGAATACAGCCGCACATGATCACTCCAGGCTTTAGTTGCCAGGGGTGATCATGCGGGCCGGCTGTTTACTATGCACGTATCCCCTGCCCATCACCCAGCCCACCTGTCAGCGCCGGCTTCAGTGCTGAGAGATGGGAGGGAGGATGGGCGTGCATATGAAATGAGCGGGCTCACGTGGTCACGGCAGGCTGCTGCAGCCTGCTCATGCCCCCAATGACCCGCTCCACCGCAGCACCGTCATTCCACGCAGCCCTACATTCAGACTATAAGACACCCCCCCCACTTTCCCCCAACATTTGGAAGGAAAAAAGTGCGTCTTATAATCCGAAAAATACGGTAGTCCTCTAATGATAATTTACTGCTGATTAAAACTACACTAAGCAGCCCAGTAAGTGACACATTGCTGGAATGAGGATCTACATTATACTGCTCTCCAATTAGGTGCCAAAAACCTGGTGACATATTCCCATTAAGTTTTGTACTATTGTCAGCCTGTACTTAGGTAGTGGGCCTGCCATTATGTCTACAGTTTTATCCAATAGAAATTTAAATCCAGATGTTTTTTCGTTCAACTAATTTCCATGATCTCTTGAAGGGCAGGAACCCTGACATTGTCTGGATATTTCTTGAGTGGTCATGATTTACCTTGACAGAACAAATGAGTTAAAGCGTAATTGTTGTTTTAATTTTTATTTCCTACATCAATGATATACATGAAAATAATCAACTTTGTAATATATCTTATCAGAGAAATCTGCTTCTTTCTCTGCCAGAATTGATCAGCCATTATCGAAATTCTCAATTCTGAGGTAAAATCTGTATTCAGTGAAGACTTTCCTATAACTGAGATAGGAGATGGCAGTTGTTACTGATGAGATTCTATGTAGATAGAAGAAGATCACTGGGAGTGGCTGCAGCCAGAAATTTCCATGGGCCTGAGGCGGACTCTGTTTGAAACACGGTGCTGTTAAAGATACCCGGGTAGTCAATCAATTTATGCACATGTATGTTGTGTTTGTGTTAAAGAGAAATTCCACAGTCTTGGGAAAGAAATCTCCATCTTCCAGTGAATGTCTGCTGAAATCTCAAATTGAAGGTCACTGAGCGCCGGTAGAGAAATTCAGACCACACAGATACTGCTGGTATAAATTCCTTTCTCAGTGAAAAGCAGGTGCACATGTCTGTCATGCTTTATTGTTACAAACCTTTTTACAGAACAGTAATGGTTAATCTTTTAGCATAATTCCTAAGTACACCATTGGTTATATTAAAAGCATATGCAGAAAGTCTGTGATGTTTGTCCATTTTTGGGACTTCCTCTCCATCCCCTTCTGTTTTCCGACTCCGTAATTTGCAAAATCCCTTTCATGTAACTCACAGTCATACATTTGGACTTGCACAGATGCAGCAGGTCATTATTATCAACATCTTCATTCTGTTACCTTGTCTCATGACATCAGCTGCTAACCTTGGTGTAGACATGCTTACAGGCTCTATTTTCTTACTCATATAGAAAAAAAAAACTTAGTTATAGAAAGATATATATTGTATTCTCACAGTAGAAAAACACATAGAAAAATATATTGTATTCTCACAGTCCCCCCTAAAATATTTTTCTATTTGATTTCTTAAGTCATTCCTTGAGTTTAGTTTTCTGTGTGTGTCGCGGGCGGGGAGGGCGCTGTGCTCACCATGCTCGGGTCCGGCGCTGCTGCTGCTGCTCGGTGGCTCGAGCGGTGGGCCAGATCCGGGGACTCAAGCGGCGCTCCTCGCCCGTGAGTGAAAGGGGTAGTTTGGGTTTGGGGAGTTGGTCCGTGACGCCACCCACGGTTTGTGGTGAGGTTGGGACACCACCGCTGCTCTGGATGGGGATCCCGGGAGCGATGACAGGGAGCAGCCGAGATGTTTCTCTCCCCTCCGTGGGTAGGGGGGGTTGGTGGTCCCGGGGCCCGGTGAGGTGTCGGGGAGGCAGGGTTGGCGAGGTGCAGTGTCGCGGAGGCAGCGCGGTGCCAGATGGCACGGTGGTACTCACTCAGCCAAGAATGGATACAGAGTCTCCGGTGAAACAAACGGCTGGATGGACGGGTCCCGCAGCCGGCTGCTGTGGTTACTCCTGGAAGGTTGGTGGTGGCTGCCTTTCCCTGCACCTGTTGTGTATCTTCGGTCCCGATGGCTTCCCACCGGTAACCCGCTCCCCAGCTTGGATATGTGCCAGAGGAGCCCCTTTTGCCCGCAGGCTCTGGCCCTGGGAACTCTAGCTGTGGCGGTAGCTGTATTTCCCTTTCTCTGTTTGGACGGTTGCCTTCAATCGGGTCTTTGCTGCTAGGAAACCCCGTAGGTTCTGGTCGCTAACGGATTTGACCTGTTTAACGGCGACTCCAAGCCTGGTCGGGGTCCGCAGGCCCTGCCGGTTTGTGCTGGCTTCTCTTCGCTCCCCGGTTCGGTACCGGCGGGCCACCGCCCGTCCCCGGTCCTACGGTTCCGCATTGATCGGCCTCTCCTGCAGACGGCCACCACCGTCTGCCAACCTTGCTCTCGGTGCCTGGGCCAAGTACCCGGACACGGTCAGTCTGCTCCTCTACTACTACTTCACTCCTTCCTCTTCACTCTCCCTAACTGATCTCTCACTGACTTCCTTTTCCTGCCTCCAGGACTGTGAACTCCTCAGTGGGTGGGGCCAACTGCCTGGCTCCACCCCACCTGGTGTGGACATCAGCCCCTGGAGGGAGGCAACAAGGATTTGTGTGTGACTGGTGTGCCTATCTCGGGGTGTGGGGTGTGTTGTTGCAGTACCTGTGACGACCTGGCTTGTCCAGGGCGCCACATGTGCTTTAGGTTTTACGATTGCTATGGCCGTTGGTTGTTTGAGAGCTGTGAGTAATGCTTTACACCCAATCTGCCGCTGTGTTAGTTTACTGTTGATTGTCTCTTATGTGAGTCTTAGGTAAATTTGTTCCTATAGTTTGTAATACACATTGTAAGGATCTCTGGAGCTAACAAACTGACCCCGGCATATAGCCTGTGTGTGTGTATCATAGATGTAGTAGTTCTTGGGGAGTAATTGAATACTGAATTTTATTTTGAGCCCATTCCCCATCCCTTTAAAAAAACAGAGTATTGTGACATTTATGATTTGCCTCAGTTTTGTGACTCGCTGGATTTCATTTGGACTTCTGGTCATTACAACTGCATAAAACAAAGCTTATTATTATTATTATTATTATTATTATTATTATTATTGAGTTATGTAAGAGGTTGTCTGGGCTTGGGATCACTCTATGAAATCATTATGGGTGTGGTGCACATCCTGTCATGAGCCTTCAATATCACCAGTGCGAGCAGGCGGTCATGCAACCACATGTAAACTATTTGTACATGCTGACTAGATAAGTTTGGCTTTATTACTTCTAAGGTGACAAAATAAAGGCATTAGTTTTAGGCCTCTTGCACAGGGCATTTATATGTTCTAGGTGGCAATGTTACCATTTTGGAGGCATTTTACTTTGTAATGAGCACAGTGTTACACATTATTATGTGGGGCACCAAAAGGAGCACTGTATAGGTGCCACAGCTTGTGTAGTAATAGGGACACATACGTCAGCAAAGGGTTCAGCACTAGGATGACAGTAGGACGAGGAGTTTGTTCAGGTTGGGAGTAGATGGGGACGATGATGATAATGTGAGACAACCACGTCTTTGTTGTAAACTCTGAAAAAGAGTTGTGTCTGGAAAAGGCTGTAATGTTGGTCTGGGCCAGATGTAAAAGATCGGAAAAGTGAACAACTCCATCAGAAAGAACATCAGCTGTCAGTCACTATCTATAGCTCAACTGTAATCTCTTACATGTTCAGCAGGACTGGTATCTACCATTAGATTGGTCATCATATGGCGGAAATATTGATGTTGGTCTCTGAATAGAGATTTATTTCCAGTAATAGCATTGCCATCTGCTGAGGTTCCTCTATACCCACGATTAGGGTGCACCACCGTAGTTGTAAACGTGGTTATCTGCTTAGTGGACCACTCATAAGTTTAGCCCCACTGAGCTGAACCACCAGCTACGCCTCAGCTTCCTCTGTGTAGAAAAATGATGATAATTCAATAGTACATGAGGTTCTTTATCTGTTAAAGCTTTTCATATGAAACTTGCTTTTAATAACACATTTAGCCTAAAAACGTTCATCCCAGCAAATAGATAGCAAATTTACTATGAAGGAAATAGCTTGTGAAGGCATATGCGTAGGCATATGTATGTTACTTATCTAGGTCATTACTAGTTTTCTAGGTCAGAGATTTGCCACTTACAACCACAGAATACAAGTGAAAAAATCTGTGAAAAAAAAATCCATTTTAAAACCATAGCACCTTGTATAACCCAGCAAAGTATTTTATGGTTATATTTGCCTGGCATAGCTCTAGTAGGTCAGATAAAACATCATTCTCACTGAACATTTTTATAATGTATTTACTTCATATTATTGTGAACACTAAAAAGAGAATTTATCTTATAAGGAAAAATTTGAATTCAGTCGGCTATGTGCGCACGTTGCGTATTTACATGCAGTTACGCTGCGATCTGCACCGCAGCGTAACTGCATGCGTCCTGCGTCCCCTGCATAATCTATGAAGATTATGCAGGAGACGTGCGCATGTGGCGTATTAGAGCGCAGCGCTTCGGCTGCTGCCCGAAGCGCGCGTTCTAAGAAGTGACATGTCACTTCTTTCCTGTTCTCTGCCTGCAGCTCCTGCTCTGTCTATTGGAGGAGCTGCAGTCAGAGCGCATGGAATCGGCTTTTTTTTTTTTTCATTACGGACTCTTTCTGAAGCGATTTGAAGCGCACGTGTGCTGTTCAAATTGCTGCAGAAATTTCTGCAGGGACAGAACGCAACGTGCGCACATAGCCTTACTTCTGGCTGCATTGTTATTAATTCGGCCAAACTGATGAAAGTGTCACATGATGTTGGATAACTTTGTGGTATCTTTAGAAATTACACCACTCCACCACTGGACTGATTTTGCGTCATTTTGTGCAACATTTTAAAGTGAAGTTGACACGCCCAGCTCCAAGGCTGGGGGGACTCGTTACCGGGCCAGACTAGTCCGGTGATGTTGGGGCGGCGTGGCCCGGTTCCATGACCCTGGTGTTGTCTTTCAATAATAAAGAGATGATGATTGTGATGATGGGAGTTGTAGTTAAAAGTAAAGGTTTGTGACGCCACCTGTGGTACTGCGGCTATGTAGGCCACCGCTGGGCTGTGTATTCCCCGGGGCAGATGATGATGGCGCAGCTGAAGTGATATTGCTCCCAACAGGTGAAACAGGACCCGGGGCAACCGTTGGAGAGTCTACTTTTGGGAAACTGGTGGGTTTTAGGGTGCAGGGCCAGGAATGTGGACGATAACGGACAAATACTGCAGTGTCATTACCTTTCACTTTACTTGGTAACCGGTGAGGAAGTCCTGGGAGACTGGTACAGGTGGTGATGATGGTGGTCCAAATAGCCTGGATGCAGTCGGCGAAGCCTCGCAGGCCAGGTGGGTGTGAGGCCTACCCGCTACGCTCTTTCCTGGTTTTCAGGGCCCCGGCTGCATCAGCTAGGCTGAGGCCCTCTCCTCTGTCACTTGTGGTAATTTTCTCACCCATATGGCAGGCTGCATGGGCCGTTGCAGGTACCGCTTTGCTGACAGTGGATCCCAGTCCCTAATCTGCGGCTTTGCCTTCAGGTGGTCTGTAGGGGCCAGTAGACTTGTAAATTAAATTAAATTATAATTAAATAAATAATAATTATAAATTAAATTCTTTACCAGGACAGGCAAGACTCGAACTCGTAAACTAATTGTCCTTAGGCACCAGCTCTACCCATTGAGCCACTGCCTGTAATGAAAAACATAGGAAGATTTGGTAATCTTGACCTCTGTATTGCAGTAGAGAAATCAGAAGCAGATTATTCAGCTACAAAGATGATAGATATAGATAGATAGATAGATAGATAGAGGTATAGATAGAGGGATGGATAGATAGAGGGATAGATAGATAGATGGATAGATGGATGGATAGATAGAGGGATAGATGGATGGATAGATAAAGGGATAGATAGATGGATGGATGGATGGATGGATAGATAGAGGGATAGATAGATGGATAGATAGATGGATGGATAGATAGATAGATAGATAGAGGGATAGATGGATAGATAGATGGATAGATAGATGGATAGATAGATAGAGGGATAGATGGATGGATAGAGGGATAGATAGATAGATGATGGATAGATAGAGGGATAGATAGATAGATAGAGAGATAGATAGATGGATGGATAGATAGAGGGATAGATAGATAGATAGATAGATAGATAGAGGGATAGATAGATGGATAGATGGATATGTACCGCCCCGTGCTCGGCAGCCGAGCCGCTTGGATCCGGACCTTCAGTGGGTGGCTCGAGGGTCTCTGGACCCGGGGGTCCTGCGGTCACTCCAATCAAAAGGGGTTTTGTGGTTTGGGGACGTAGGTGTACGGCCGGAGCCGTGTTAAGTTTGTGACGCCACCCACGGGATGTGGTGAAGGTGGACACCACCGCTGCAGTTACGGGACACCCGGGGGATATGTTTGGCAGCAAGTTGTTAATCCCTCCGTGGGCAGGGATGGTGGCCCCGGGACTCGTTGGGGGAGTGCTTAGCGGTGCAGGGAGATGGGCGGCTGGAGGGCACTGATGTACTCACTATTAGTAAACACACGAGTCTCTGGTAAACCAAGGTGATGGTGGTCGGTGCCCGCAGCAGGCTGCAGTCTGGTCCCCCACCCGGCTGGTGGTCTCTGTCTTTCTCCCGCACCTGTTTGTGATGGTGGACTACCTGCGCTTGCAACTTCAGGAGTCCGCTCCCAGCTTGTGGTTGCCTGAGGAGCCCTTTGCCCGCAGACGCTGGCCCATTGGATCTCTGAGCCGTGGCGGTGGCTTTCTATCCCCCTCGTTGGGCTGTTGCCTTCAGTCGGGACTTTGGGTGGGACAGGACCTCTAGTCCTGGCCGCAATCAGTTAATTAGCTAGTCCCCTGTAGCTTATGGACCTAGCTTAAGGGTCTGAGTACCCCCCTTTGTGCTCTGGTTTCCGAGTCTGTTCCCCGGGTCGGTACCGGCGGGCCACTACCCTGTCCCGGTCCTCCTCGGTTCCACCGAGCCGTCTTCCCGGCTCCTGCAGACAGAGGCCTCTGTCTGCTTCCTAGCCTGAGGTACCAGGGCTCCTACCCTGGCACCTGCTCAAATTGGTTTCTCGCCTGCACTGGAGCTGCACACAGCTCCAGCCCAGACACCTTTCCAACTTGAACTCTAGACTTGTTCTGTTTTCTTTCCCACCTCAGGCTGTCTGAACTCTTCGGTGGGTGTCTTCCAACTGCCTGGTTCCACCCCCTGGTGTGTCCATCAAGCTTTGAGGGGGTTAACGGGAGGCATTTTGCTTAAACGTTGCATAATAAAAAACATTTTTATTAACTGGGAACGGGACGTGAATGGGTCCTTTTCACTTTGCCCACCCAAGCAAGCCTAGCCCTGATGCTGCCTCTAAAAACCAGGTCAGCACCCCTTTTCCCCAGTCCAGGAAACAGGTTCAGATCCGGGTGTTGCCCACACGTGCCGGGTAATAAGTTCGTTACCAGGCAGTCTGTCTCAGAGGCCCCACGTCCCACTGGTGACATGACCTCGGCCTACAATTTCCCGCAGGCCCTTCCTCCAACCAGCCTCTCCGGAGACTGCAGGACGGTGAAAAAGGGTGGTCCAGGGACTATTTACAAGGCCCAATAGTTTTTGAGTTGGCCTGTAAGTTCTCAGCCATGTCATTTTTTTTATAAACATTAAAACAACAGGAACGTCAACTTGGTCCCAACGGGGACGGGCAGAAAGGTAGCCGGGAACCGCTACCACTTAATACTCTGAATCTGGTGAGAATTTCGGCTAATTGGCATTCATTCACACATCTATTTACACAATCAACATACAACACCCCTAGATTGCGGTCTCCCTGTATTTGAGCGGGGGCTGACTGAAATTAGGGTGTGTGGACCTTCTCACCCCAATACTCTCATGTGGGGCAGGTAGAAGAGAGGGGACGGCAGGTCCCTCTTCTGGAGTGTCAGGTATGGCTGGCAGAGACCTGCGGGGGCATGGTGTAGGTGCATCCCTGGGCGCTCGTTCTGGTAGCTCACTGATGGACCTCTCTGGCTCTATTTCTTCCACGGGTTGTGGGAACATTATAACGGGAACAATCACCGCGCCATTGTGCATAGGCCAATCAGCTGGAAAATCACCCATCACTGTGTGGATCACCTCTTTCTTCTTTTCCACGCTCGGCGTGGGGACAGGAACCTCGTCTATCAGCTTCAGGTGGTCCCTGGAAACAGAGGCCGTAGTCTTCCTCTGGTCGCGACTAATCAGATAGGTCTTCTTGTCCACCCATCCGGCTGGCTGTATGACGTAGGGGGTCCTCTCCCACTGATCATCAAGCTTGTGCGTCCTCCTTTAACGCTTCAGCACCACATCTCCGGGTCCAAAAGGGGCAGCCTGAGCCCGTTTGTTGAAGCGTTGTTCCTGCCTCTCCCGGCTTTGACGCAGATTCCTTTCCACATACTCCTGGATCTGTTGGTACTGCTTCTGTCGCTTGGCATCCCAGTTGACAGTGGGGGGAAGAGTTTCAGGCACCTCTATGTCTAATTCTAGGTCCACTTGCAGCCGTCCCGGCCGAGCTCTCATCAGGTACGCAGGTGTGCACTTGGTGGAGCTGCAGGGGATGTTATTGTACATGTCCACCAAGTCAGGCAGCTTCTCGGGCCACAAATTCCGCTCTTCGAGGGGCAGTGCCTTGAGGAGATTAAGGACCAGATGGTTCATCTTCTCACACATCCCGTTAGTTTGGGCATGGTATGCCGTGGACCGGATCTTCTTGCACCCGTACAGGTTGCAGAACTCCTGAAACACCTCCGCTTCAAAAGCCGGGCCCTGATCCGTGAGCATCTTCTCCGGGTAGCCATGCGGCTGGCAGAAGTAGACCTAAAAGGCTCTGGCTGCACTGTGGCCTGTTAAATCCTTGACGGGGACAACCACCATGAATCTTGAGTAGTGGTCTACGATGATCAGAGCATATGTGTATCTGCTCCGGCTAGGCGTGAGTTTGACATGGTCCAGAGCGACCAACTCCATCGACTGGTGGGTGACAATCGGCTGCAGCGGGGCCTTCAGACTGGCTTCGTCCCGTCTTCTCAGCGCACAGGGACCACACTCTCGGCACCAGGCCTCCACGGACTCCCGCATCCCACTCCAGTAGAAGCGCTCCCTCAGCAGCATCTCCAGCTTCTTCCAGCCGAAGTGCCCTGCGCCGTCATGGTAGGCCTGCAGGACCTTGGGCACATATGCCTTGGGTACCACCAGCTGGCAAACTTTTTCATGTGTTTTCGGGTTAATCAACCCCCTATACAGTTTGCCTTGATGCAGGTAGAGGCGGTCCCTCTCTTTCCACAACTGCTGAGCTTCAGAGGTGGCTGTAGGGTCCAGCCTGGAAGCACCTTGGGCAATCATCATTTTGACGAGCTGGACTGCGGGCTCCTGATCCTGAGCTTCCTGCAACCCCTGCCCGGGCATCGGGTCAAGGTTCGCTTGCTGCTGGCCAACACAGGGTTTTTCATATTTTGGCTGATGAAACGCGGGCAGCTCGATCTCCTCCAGACCGTCTTCCTCTATCCCCTCATCGGGCAGGTGTGGCATTCGAGACAGGGCGTCTGTGTTGGTGTTCTTACGGCCAGCCCTGTACTTAATGGTGAAGTCGTAATTGGATAGCCGGGCCACCCATCGCTGCTCCAAGGCACCCAGTTTGGCCATGTCCAAATGGGTCAACGGGTTGTTGTCCGTGTAAGCAGTAAACTTTGCTGATGCCAGGTAATGTTTAAACCTCTCCGTTATCGCCCAGACGAGGGCCAGGAACTCCAGCTTAAAGGAGCTGTAATTCTCGGGATTTCTCTCTGTCGGCCGGAGCTTCCTGCTGGCATAGGCGATCACCTTCTCCCTTCCATCTTGCATCTGGGACAGGACCGCACCTAAGCCCACATTGCTGGTGTCAGTGTAAAGAATGAACGGGAGGCCATAGTCGGGGTAAGCCCAGATTTCTTCCCCTGTCAAGGCCGACTTCAGCTGCTGGAAGGACTCTTCATGCTTCTCACCCCAGACAAACGGGGGTCCGGGAGCTCTGCCATTCTTGGTCTGTCCCACGAGGAGGTCTTGCATGGGCGCGGCCATCTTCGTCTATCCCTTGATAAAGCGACAGTAGTAGCCCACCAGGCCCAGGAACTGCCTCAGCTCTTTTACTGTGGTAGGTTGCGGCCAACTCTGGATAGCGGTGATTTTCTCGGGATCCGGGGCCACGCCCTCTGCGCTCACCACATGCCCGAGGTACTGCACTTTGGGTTTTAACAGGTGGCACTTAGAGGGCTTTAACTTCATCCCATACTTGGAGAGGGCCGCAAACACTTCTGCCAGGTGCTCCAAGTGGGCTTCATACGTTTTGGAATAAACAATCACGTCATCCAGATACAGCAGAACAGTCTCGAAGTTGAGATGCCCCAAGCAACATTCCAAGAGCCTCTGGAAGGTTTCCGGGGCGTTGCACAGCCCAAACGGCATACTGTTGAACTCGCAGAGTCCCATCGGGGTAGCGAACGCAGTCTTCTCGCAGTCCTCTCTTGCAACCGCCACCTGCCACTAGCCACTAGTAAGGTCAAGGGTAGAGAAATAATTAGCAGCCTTCAGCGCAGCCAGCGACTCTTCAATGCGAGGGAGAGGGTATGCATCCTTATGCGTTATCTGATTAATCTTCCGGTAATCCACACACATTCTCATGGTACCATCCTTCTTCTTTACCAGCACCAACGGAGCTGCCCAGGGAGTACAACTATCCCGGATGACCCCTGCCTCTTTCATGTTCCTCAACATATCTTTGGCGCATTGGTAGTGTGCAGGTGAGATCGGTCTGTACCTCTCTTTAATGGGTGGATGTGTGCCTGTGGGGATATGGTGCTGAACCCCCTTAATTCTCCCAAAGTCTAACGGGTGCTTGCTGAAAACCTGCCTGTACTCTTGCACTACTCAATATACCCCTTCTTTGTGATGTATGGGTGTGGACTCGGTGCCGACATGCAACTCCCGGCAACTGTTTGGGTTGGGGGTCGCTGTCTGAATGCAGTGTGGTGGTCGTGGCGGCTGGTTCATGGATAGCGTGTGCGTCTACAGTGAACAATTTAGCTATGGTGGCGTAGCGAGGTAGCCTGACCTCTTCCTCTCCGCAGTTCATTGCTCTCATGGGCACTCTCCCCTTCTTGACATCAATCACCCCTCTGGCTGCCATTACTGTGGGCCAATGCTCCGATGGCAGCGGTTCCACCACTGCCGGGTAATCCTGTCCCTGGGGGCTTACTGCTGCCCTGTACCAAATCATCATCTCACTCCGCGGCGGCACCACCAAAGGCGCTGCGTCCATCACTCGTACACCACCGATCTCTCCACCTGTCATATTCACCTGTTGCTGCTGCAGGAGGGCCCGGATTTCACATTGCAGAGCCCTCTGCCGGCCCCCTCCCACAGTGGCAGACAATTGTTGCAACAGGCTCAACACCTCCCCCATGCAGTTCTAAATCACATTGGTCCCTAGGACCACTTTTGGGTTACGGTCACTGGAATCATTCTGCACCACAATCATCCCCTGACGTTTCAGCACTGTTCGCCCTACGGTCAAAGTCACTTCCTTGAACCCCACTTGGGTCATAGGGAGTCCATTGGCCGCAATGATGGTTAGACTATCGTCCGGAGGGGCAAGTTCGCTATCAGACCAATACCGTTGGTACAACGTATAGGGTATAGTCGTTACATGCGATCCGGTGTCGAGAAGAGCCTTAGTCGGGACACCGTCCACCGCCAGGGAGATGATGTTTGGGCGACCTCCAACGTACCGGTGCCGCCAGTCAGCTGGGCCTTGAGGATCTACTCCTGAGGATTGGCCCTTGGCCTCAGGGGTTGCTCATTTAACGAACTCCGTCTGGAGTAGTGCCCGGTCTTGTTACACTTGTAGCAAACAGGTGGTCCATGGGCGATAACAGAAAGGTTTAAACATTACCTCGTGGCAGCGAAGTTCACTGCCTACACGGACAACAACCCGTTAACCCATCTGGATATGGCTAAGCTGGGCGCCCTGGAGCAGCGGTGGATGGCTCGACTGTCCAATAACGACTTCACTGTCAAGTACAGGGCTGTCAGCAAGAACACCAACGCGGATGCGCTGTCTCGGATACCACATTTGCCCGACGAAGGGATGGAGGAAGACAGCCTGGAGGAGATCGAGCTACCCGCATTCCATCGGCCACGGGGTAAGAAGCCCTGCGTTAGCCAACTGCAGGTGAACCTTGAGCCGCTGCCCAGCCAGGGGTGGCAAGAAGCCCAGGATCAGGAACCTGCAGTTCAGCTGGTCAAAACAATGATTGCCCAGGGTTCTTCCAGGATGAACCCCACAGCCCCCTCTGAAGCTCAGCGGTTGTGGGGAGAGAGGGACCGTCTGTACCTGCATCAAGGCAAGCTGTATAGGGAATGGATCAACCTGAAGACCCATGAGAAAGTTCACCAGCTGGTGGTGCCCCAGTCATGCGTACCCAAGGTCCTGCAGGCCTACCATGATGGCGCAGGACACTTCGGCTGGAAGAAGCTGGAAATGCTGCTGAGGGAGCGGTTTTACTGGAGTGGGATGCGGGACTTCGTGGAAGCCTGGTGCTGAGAGTGTGGTCCCTGTACGCTGAGAAGACGGGACGAAACCAGTCAGAAGTCCCCGCTACAGCCGATTGTCACCCACCAGCCGCTGGAGTTGGTTGCCCTGGACCATGTCAAGCTCACTCCCAGCCGGGGCGGGTATACCTATGCCCTGACCATTGTGGACCACTACTCAAGATTCATGGTGGTTGTCCCCGTTAAAGACTTGACAGGCCGCACTGCAGCCAGGGCCTTCCAGGCCTACTTTTGCCGACCGCATGGCTACCCGGAGAAGGTGATCAGGGCCCGGCTTTTGAAGCAGAGGTTTTCCAAGAGTTCTACCACTTGTACGGATGCAAGAAGATCCGGACCACGGCATACCATGGCCAAACTAATGGGATGTGCGAGAAAATGAACCATCTGGTTCTTAACCTCCTCAAGACACTGCCCCTGGAAGAACGGAATCTGTGGCTGGAGAAGCTGTCCGATTTGGTGGACATGTACAACAACATCCCCTGCAGCTCCACCAAGTGCACACCTGCATACCTGATGAGAGCCCGGCCGGGGCGGCTGCCAGTGAACATAGAAATGGACATAGAGGTGCCTGAAACACTTCCTCCCACTGCCAACTGGGATGCCAAGCGACAGACGCAGTACCAACGGATCCAAGAGTATGTGGAACGGAATCTGCGTCAAAATCAAGAAAAGCAAGAGCAGCGCTTCAACAAGCAGGCTCAGGCTGCCCCTTTTCGACCTGGGGATGTGGTGCTGAAGCGCAAAAGGAGAACACATAAGCTTGACGATCAGTGGGAAAGGACCCCCTACGTCATACAGCCAACTGGATGGGAGAACGTGAAGACCTACTTGATTAGTCGCGACCAGGGGAAAACTACGGCCACTGTTTCCAGGGACCACCTGAAGAGATGCCCGGGTCCCCTGAGACTGGTAGAAGAGGTCTCCGTGCCCACGCCGAGCGTTGAGGAGAAAAGAGGGGTGATCCATACAGTGATGGGTGACTTTCCAGCTGACTGGCCTACGCAGAACGGCGCGGTCATTGTTCCTGTAATAATGTTCCCACAACCCGTGGAAGAAATGGAGCCGGAGATGTCCGCCAGCAAACCACCCAAGCAAGCGCCCAGGAATGCACCTATACCACGCCCCCACAGGTCTCTACCCACCATACCTGACACTCGGGAAGAGGGACCGGTTGTCTCCTCTCCCCCATTGCCTCCACCTGAAAGTATTGGACCCAGGAGGTACATGCGCCCTAACCTAGGTCAAACCCCACTTAGGTACAGGGAAACTGCCATCTAGGGGTGCAACATGTTGATTATATATATATATATATATATATATATATATATATATATGTGTGTGTGAATGAGTGTCAATCACCCGAGACTCTCACCTGATTCACAGCCTGTTAAAGAAGGTAGCAGTTCCCGGCTACCATACTGCCCGTCTTCATTGGGACTTTGTTTGATTCCCGCTGTTTACCCTGTTTAAAACGAACAAGGCTGAGAACTTGCAGGCCACCCAATAACTTTTGGGCTTGTAAATAATCCTGGACCACCCTTTCAGGTCCTGCAGACTCCGGAGAGGCTGGTTGGAGGAAGGGCCTGTGGCAGAGGAGGCCGAGGTCCCGTCACCATTGCAACCGGTGACAACCCTCCGGGTCAGGGGTCCCCTGGACGTGGGGCCTCTGAGAGACTGCCGGGTATGGAACTTTGTACCCGGCCCGTATGGGCAATACCCGGACCTGAACCCGATTCCTGGACTGGGGAAAAGGGGTGCTGACCTGTTTTTAGAGGCAGCATCAAGGTTTTGGTTTGCTTGGGTGGGCAACTGAAAGAACCTGGTCCCGACCCGTTCCCGGTTTAATAAAAATGTTCCGTAACGTTTAAGCAAAATGCCTCCCGTCAAGGGATGAACCCTAAGCCTTCCTAATGTAAATATGTTATTACAGTCATATGAAAAATTTTGGGCACCCCTATTAATGTTAACCTTTTTTCTTTATAACAATTTGGGTTTTTGCAACAGTTATTTCAGTTTCATATATCTAATAACTGATGGACTGAGTAATATTTCTGGATTGAAATTAGGTTTACTGTACTAACAGAAAATGTGCAATCCGCATTCAAACAAAATTTGACCGGTGCAAAAGTATGGCCACCCTTATCAACTTCTTGATTTGAACACTCCTAACTACTTTTTACTGACTTACTAAAGCACTAAATTGGTTTTGTAACCTCATTGAGCTTTGAACTTCATAGGCAGGTGTATCCAATCATGAGGAAAGGTATTTAAGGTGGCCACTTGCAAGTTGTTCTCCTATTTGAATCTCCTATGAAGAGTGGTATCATGGGCTCCTCAAAACAACTCTCAAATGATCTGAAAACAAAGATTATTCAACATAGTTGTTCAGGGGAAGGATACAAAAAGTTGTCTCAGAGATTTAAACTGTCAGTTTCCACTGTGAGGAACATAGTAAGGAAATGGAAGAACACAGGTACAGTTCTTGTTAAGCCCAGAAGTGGCAGGCCAAGAAAAACATCAGAAAGGCAGAGAAGAAGAATGGTGAGAACAGTCAAGGACAATCCACAGACCACCTCCAAAGACCTGCAGCTTCATCTTGCTGCAGATGGTGTCAATATGCATCGGTCAACAATACAGCGCACGTTGCACAAGGAGAAGCTGTATGGGAGAGTGATGCGAAAGAAGCCGTTTCTGCAAGCACGCCACAAACAGTCGCCTGAGGTATGCAAAAGCATATTTGGACAAGCCAGTTACATTTCGGAAGAAGGTCCTGTGGACTGATGAAACAAAGATTGAGTTGTTTGGTCATACAAAAAGGCGTTATGCATGCAGGCAAAAAAACACGGCATTCTAAGAAAAGCACTTGCTACCCACAGTAAAATTTGGTGCAGGTTCCATCATGCTTTGGGGCTGTGTGGACAATGCCGGCACCGGGAATCTTGTTAAAGTTGAGGGTCGCATGGATTCAACTCAGTATCAGCAGATACTTGATAATAATGTGCAAGAATCAGTGACGAAGTTGAAGTTGAAGTTACGCAGGGGATGGATATTTCAGCAAGACAATGATCCAAAACACCGCTCCAAATCCACTCAGGCATTCATGCAGAGGAACATTTACAATGTTCTGGAATGGCCATCCCAGTTCCCAGACCTGAATATCATTGAAAATCTGTGGGATGATTTGAAGCGTGCTGTCCATGCTCGGCGACCATCAAACTTAACTGAACTGGAATTGTTTTGTAAACAGGAATGGTCAAATATACCTTCATCCATGATCCAGGAACTCATTAAAATCTACAGGAAGCGACTAGAGGCTGTTATTTTTGCAAAATGAGGATCTACAAAATATTAATGTCACTTTTATTTTGAGGTGCCCATACTTTTGCACCGGTCAAATTTTGTTTAAATGCGGATTGCACATTTTCTGTTAGTACAATAAACCTCATTTCAATCCAGAAATATTACTCAGTTCATCAGTTATTAAATATATGAAACTGAAATAGCTGTTGCAAAAACCCAAATTGTTATAAAGAAAAAAGGTTAACATTAATAGGGGTGCCCAAACTTTTTCATATGACTGTATATTTGTTAATGTTTTAAAGCGTTTATCTTTTTCAGTTCCAAATAAACGGTGGTGGTCGGAAAGCCCGCGGACGGTCTGTAGTTAACCACAGGGGAGTGTGATGCCCTGGACTAGCCAGGAAGTCACAGGTAGACCCCCGCACAACACCTGTCCCCGAATAAGGTAACATCAGCCAAACCATAAACCCTAGTCACCTCCCTCAGAGCTTGATGGACACACCAGGGGGGCGGAGCCAGGCGGTTGGCACGCCCACCGAGGAGTTCTGAGGGCCTGAGGCGGGAAACAGTTCAGTTGAGTTCAGTTTGAGTGGCAGTGAGTGAGGAGTGAAGGAGACTGACAGGTGTGAGGGTCGTAGCCCGCACACCTTGGCTAAGAGGCATATGGTGGCCTTAGCCTGCAGGAGCCGGGAAGACGGCTCGGTGGAACCGTGGTGGACCAGGACAGGGTAGTGGCCCGCCGGTACCGACCCGGGGAACCGACTGGAAACCGGAGCACACAGGGGGGTACACAGACCCTGAAACGAGGTCCAGAATCCACTGAACTGAGTTAATTGACTGATTGCGGTTTGGGCTATAGGTCCTTTCCCACCCAAGTCCTGACTAAAGACAACAGCCCACCGAGGGGAATAGAAAGCCACCGCACGATAGAAAGCCACCGTACAGGCAGAGAGATCCCAATGGCCAGCGTCTGCGGGCAAACGGGCTCTCCCGACATACACACAGCTGGGGAGCGGACTCCCGTCGCTGAAGCGCAGGCAGTCTACACATACACTACACGGTGCAGGAGAAAGGCAAAGACCACCGAACCGGGTGGGGGACCAGACGCAGCCGGCTGCGGGCACCGACCATCATCAACTTTATTTACCAGAGACTTGTGTGTGTCAATAACAGTGAGTACCACAGTGCCATCCGGCTGCGCACCTCCCTGCACCGCCCAGCTCTCCCTAATGGGTCCCAGGGCCACCACCCCTGCCCACGGAGGGGTTAACACCTTGATGCATCACCATCTACCCCGGTTGCCCAGTAACCGCAGCGGTGGTGTCCACCTTCAGCACAACCCGGCCGTACACCTACCTAACACCCCCAACGTAGCGCCAGCACCCTTTCAGAGTGAAGTGACCCCGGGTCTGGAGGCGCTCGAGCCACCCACCAACGAGCCCGGATCCGAGCAGCTTGGCTGCAGCTGAGCATGGGGTGGTACAAGAGCAGCAAGTAAAGGTTAGAGGAAGCTGGGACAGAAGCCCTTACTGCTGGGACAGTCCTTACAGGTCACAGGTAACACACACACCCCCACCCCCACTAGACAGTAACATTAGCAAAACTCAAAACCCTTGTTGCCTCCCTCCAGGGTCTGATGTCCACACCAGGTAGGAGTTCACAGGCCTGGAGGCGGGAAAAGGAGTAGTTTAGTTGAGGAGGTTGAAGTGAGAGGAGTGAAGTGGAGAGTGTCTGGGTTGGTGGCCCAGGCACTGACAACAAGGTTGGCAGACGGTGGTGGCCGTCTGCAGGAGTGGTGGATCGATGCGGAACCGTAGGACCGGGGTCAGGCGGTGGCCCGCCGGTACCAACCGGGGAGCGGAGTGAAGCCAGCATACACAGGCAGGGCCATCGGACCCCGACTAGGCTTGAAGTCACCGTCAACAGTCAAATCCGAGTGTGACAGGAACCCCAGGGGTTTTCTAACAGCCAAAGACCCGTTAGAAGGCAACCGTCCGCACTGTGAGGGTATACAGCTACCGCCAAAGGCTAGAGACCCAAGGGCCAGCGCCTGCGGGCAAACAGGCTCCGCCGGTATCCATACACCGGGGAGCGGACTACCGTTGGGAACCCATGGTACTCAAGACACTACACAAAGGTGCAGGGAAAGACAGCCGCCATCACCTGTCCGGGGAAAGACACTGCAGCCGGCTGCGGGACCAGTCTGTGACGACATGGACTCTCATGGGTTAAAGTTTCTTAACATTCAGCCAGACAGGATGATAGATTGTTTATAGCCGGGGGATAAGTCCCTCATTGTTTTTACAAGACTCTTTTGGACCCATGTAATTGTGTTGGCCACTGAAAGCCAGACGTATTGTTTCTCCAGACTTTTCCATTAATCATTGTATTGTAGTTGTGTATTGCTAATGTGATTACCTTAGTAGTCATTGTCTAGTCAGTGACTCCCAGACTACATGTATACCCTCAGTCTTTCTGTAGACATCATTTGGATGAACATTCTCCATGCAGCTTGAGATTCATCCAATGGGAGAGGCGCTCTTGTCCAACCAATCGATGAGGACGCAGTGTATCTATGTGGAAGGCTGTGGCTATAAAAGGGACTTCTTTAAGCCACCAGGTTGTTGATGGATGCTGATGGATCCAGTCTAAGCTCTTTGGAGCTGACTAGAGGATCAGGATATCTTATGGCTTCAATCTAGGGACTCCGGTTCCGGTTGGAGACCATATCCACAGCCTAGGGATTTCGACTCCGGCTGCCAGGATTGTATCATCATACCAGGACTACCTAAGGAGGACACTCAGGTTGGGACAGTTCAGTCACATGTTACAAACTTTGCAGACCTCAGCCAGCTTCCTAAATCTGGCATTATTCCTTTCTCGGTGGGTGCCCGCCAAAAGCGGGGTGCTGCTGGATTGGAGTAAATAGCCCTGGAACCTCTGAGGCATGGACATTCTAAATCCCTGGTGACCCAGTGGAAGGGTGAGACTCTGTTGCCTGTTACATTTGTGTGTTTTGCTGGTTATGTGTTATGTTCCGTTAATTGTTTGGGGATCCAATAAAGTCTAATTATTGTGGTTCCCTCACCCTGTGTTGTCTGAGTAGTGTTACGCCCATGGTTAAGGAGGCCGGCGTTCAGTTGGGATGAGCCATGAGCCACGCTGTCTTTCTAAAGGCGGTGGGTTTTAGTGGACGAGAGGACCCACTGAGCCCCGTGTCTCCACACCGTCCATCCAGCCGTTTGGTTTACCGGAGACTTTGTGCATCTCTTGCTGAGTGAGTACACCCGTGCCATCCGGTACCGCGCCGCGCTGTCCCTGCAACCCTGCACCTCACCAACCCTGTCTCCCCGTCTCACCACCGGGCCCCGGGACCACCGACTCCTACCCACGGAGGGGGAAAACAACATCCCAGCTGCTCCCTACCATCGCTCCCGGGATCCCCGTCACCAGCAGCGGTGGTGCCCATCTTCACCACGACCCGTGGGTGGCGTCACGGACTAAATCCCCCAAACCAACCACCCTTTTCACTCACGGGCGAAGAGCGCCCTGCCGCCCGCGACAATACAATTTCAGGACAATCCGTAGCAGCTTCCTGCCACCAAAGTGGCTTTCATTCAAATGGTTTGTATAGTCAGCAAAGCTTGCTGGGAGACCTGGCTATTTAAACACAAGGGGGTGTGTCTACAAAGCAGGTGCAGCTGACCTCAACTGCAGCTGAGCTGCTGGCAGGAATACTGACATTAACTACTTCAGTGCCAAAGGAAACAAAATTACATTTTAATTCAAAGCCCTAGATAGAGATAAGGGCTCAAGTTCTCAAGCTGGCACTAGTCTCCAAAAACAGGGAGACGACCATGACAGGTGGGCATTATACAGTGTATAGACCATTGTTTTGGCGGAGCTGTGGGCCCATTATGCCATATATAGGGGAGGTGTAGGGGCTTCATACTGTGTATAGACGAGCTGTACATGGGGGGACATTACTAAATGTTATTGTTATAGGGGCACTCAGGGTATTGTGACCGTCAGAGGCACACTGGGGGCATTATTACTTTCTAGGAGCAAAATGTGGACACTTTTCTAGGGCACTTGCACAGGTCATTACTATTTCTAGGGAGCAATCTTACCATCAAGAGGGCACAAAGGAGGCAGTTACCTTGTAAGGGGCACAGTGGTGGCATTACTATGTGGTAGTAGTAGGAGCCCTGGTTTTGTGTCACACAGCAGGTGCAGTCATACAATTACAGCAGCAGAGCCTCAGTATTAGGGTATCACATGAGGACGGTACCAGAAATGTGAGAAGTCACATGTGTCTTGCTGTAATCTTTGTAGTCTCTGTAGATGAGTCGTGGCTGAAGAAGTTGTTATGGTGGTCTGGACCAGATGAAAAAGATGGGAAAAGTGAACAATTCCATCAAAATAAAGTCAGCTGTAAATCACTATCTGTAACTGCACTGTAACCTGTTTTATGTCCTGCAGGACAGATACCTACCACTATATAGTCACCATATAACGGTAATACAGTTAGGTCCACAAATATTTGGACAGTGACACAAGTTTTGTTATTTTAGCTGTTTACAAAAACATGTTCTGAAATACAATTATATATATAATATGGGCTGAAAGTGCACACTCCCAGCTGCAATATGAGAGTTTTCACATCCAAATCGGAGAAAGGGTTTAGGAATCATAGCTCTGTAATGCAAAGCCTCCTCTTTTTCAAGGGACCAAAAGTAATTGGACAAGGGACTCTAAGGGCTGCAATTAATTCTGAAGGTCTCTCCCTCGTTAACCTGTAATCAATGAAGTAAATAAAAGGTCTGGGGTTGATTACAGGTGTGTGGTTTTGCATTTGGAAGCTGTTGCTGTGACCAGACAACATGCGGTCTAAGGAACTCTCAATTGAGGTGAAGCAGAACATCCTGAGGCTGAAAAAAAAGAAAAAATCCATCAGAGAGATAGCAGACATGCTTGGAGTAGCAAAATCAACAGTCGGGTACATTCTGAGAAAAAAGGAATTGACTGGTGAGATTGGGAACTCAAAAAGGCCTGGGCGTCCACGGATGACAACAGTGGTGGATGATCGCCACATACTTTCTTTGGTGAAGAAGAACCCGTTCACAACATCAACTGAAGTCCAGAACACTCTCAGTGAAGTAGGTGTATCTGTCTCTAAGTCAACAGTAAAGAGAAGACTCCATGAAAGTAAATACAAAGGGTTCACATCTAGATGCAAACCATTCATCAATTCCAAAAAATAGGCAGGCCAGAGTTAAATTTGCTGAAAAACACCTCATGAAGCCAGCTCAGTTCTGGAAAAGTATTCTATGGACAGATGAGACAAAGATCAACCTGTACCAGAATGATGGGAAGAAAAAAGTTTGGAGAAGAAAGGGAACGGCACATAAACCAAGGCACACCACATCCTCTGTAAAACATGGTGGAGGCAACGTGATGGCATGGGCATGCATGGCTTTCAATGGCACTGGGTCACTTGTGTTTATTGATGACATAACAGCAGACAAGAGTAGCCGGATGAATTCTGAAGTGTACCGGGATATACTTTCAGCCCAGATTCAGCCAAATGCCGCAAAGTTGATCGGACGGCGCTTCATAGTACAGATGGACAATGACCCCAAGCATACAGCCAAAGCTACCCAGGAGTTCATGAGTGCAAAAAAGTGGAACATTCTGCAATGGCCAAGTCAATCACCAGATCTTAACCCAATTGAGCATGCATTTCACTTGCTCAAATCCAGACTTAAGATGGAAAGACCCACAAACAAGCAAGACCTGAAGGCTGCAGCTGTAAAGGCCTGGCAAAGCATTAAGAAGGAGGAAACCCAGCGTTTGGTGATGTCCATGGGTTCCAGACTTAAGGCAGTGATTGCCTCCAAAGGATTCGCAACAAAATATTGAAAATAAAAATATTTTGTTTGGGTTTGGTTTATTTGTCCAATTACTTTTGACCTCCTAAAATGTGGAGTGTTTGTAAAGAAATGTGTACAATTCCTACAATTTCTATCAGATATTTTTGTTCAAACCTTCAAATTAAACGTTACAATCTCCACTTGAATTCTGTTGTAGAGGTTTCATTTCAAATCCAATCTGGTGGCATGCAGAGCCCAACTCGCGAAAATTGTGTCACTGTCCAAATATTTCTGGACCTAACTGTATCTGTGTCATCTGCTGACGTTCCGCTATACCCACAATTAGTTTGCGCCACCATAGTTATCATGGTTACCTGGTTAGGGGCCCACTCAGATTCCCCCCCCCCCCCCCCTTGAGCTGAAACACTATCTACCCTTCTGGTTCTGAGCTCTCCCGTTTGCCCAAACAGAACTTTTTGACTACAAGTAGGGTATCAACCCACTCATCAGAAATTAGGTAAAAAACTATGGGGTCCACTTTTTGGTGTTACCTCTTGTAAATTGAGAAATTTGGTGCTACAATAACATTTTTTGTGAAAAAATTCTTTTCCATATAAACGCAAAAGATGTCATACTAAATTTGCTACTAACATTAAGTACAATATGTCACGAAAAAACAGGCTCAGAATCACTGGGATCTGTTAAAGTGTTCTAGAGTTTTAACCTTATAAAGTGACACTGGTCAGGATTGTAAAATTTGGCCTAGGCATTAAGGTCAAAATTGGCTCCATCACTAAGGAGTTAACTTGTCAGATAGCACAATACTTTATTAACATAACCATGTATCACATAGGTTTACAAGTTATGTGTAAGCTGTTAGATAATAGTCAGCCATAATATGCTGAGCAGCCATGTTGTATCTAACAGCCATTTTAGGCAGACTTGAGCAAATTAACTTTTCAGCTAATGAGATGCTTTGGCTAGAGTTCTTCCCCCGGAGAGGAGATAGAGATGACATCAGTGTAATTAGCAAGTATAAGGCTATGTGCGCACTAGAAATGTGAAGTTTCTCAAGAAAATTTCTTGAGAAACTTCTAGGAGTGAAAGATTTCCGGACCTCCGGAAAAAATC